>NW_020173656.1:3684618-3879925 GCF_003031525.2 Neophocaena asiaeorientalis asiaeorientalis
TTTTTTTTTGCGGTACGCGGGCCTCTCACTGTTGTGGCCTCTCCCGTTGCAGAGCACAGGCTCCAGACGCGCAGGCTCAGTGGCCATGGCTCACGGGCCTAGCCGCTCCGCAGCACGTGGGATCTTCCCGGACCGGGGCACGAACCCGTGTACCCTGCATTGGCAGGTGGACTCTCAACCACTGCGCCACCAGGGAAGCCCGAGTCTCTGTTCTTTTACTTAAGCCACTCTCTTGGCAATATGCACAATGAACTTGTGATTATCTTTATCACATACACCTGACAAAATCTCATTGCGGTCGAATCCAACTAACTATAGAACTGTGTGGTTCTATATCTCTACCTGAACTGCTGATAACAGCCTGAAGAATTGCACCCGTGGTCACTTGGGGTCACTAGCAATGGAGGGTTACCTGCATTAACACTGTAGAGCCATCTTGCTATGTACACCCATTGAACCCTCTCTTCCATTTCACACACAGCGATTTCAAACTTTCTCTGTCGTCTTCAAATCTCTAGCCACCTTGATCTTCATGTTCTGTTACTCTTCTTAATCTCAGTAGTCAAACTGCATTCCAGGTTGACAGAGAAAATAGAAACCATTGGTCGGGAAACCTATCGTCCTAAATAAGCCATGGAAGGAAATCTGTGTTGGTAATATGTGTTTTCTCCACTAACATCCATGAAACCCACAGGCAAAGGCTGTAACCATCTCTCTTGTGAAAGGAGGTCCGCTCTTGGGAAAGTCATATTCATACCTTTGCAGGGCCACTTGTCCAATATCACGCACTGCTTCTTGGGTACTCTCCTGGGTTTGCTGGTGGCAAATATAAACTTTTGTCCTCATAAGGCACTCAAATGCATGAGAAGTGTGCATTCATAAGTAAATAATAAAATTAAATGCCTACCTATGTAGAGATACTCCAAATTTGAAGATAATTCTTTTCAGTATCAAATTCTAAGCAAGAAATTAAATTTCACATATTAAATCCCCTTGTATTTTACAGTTCAAAAGAATTAAAGATGGAAATCAATTTTTTTTCTTTTTATACTAAGAACAAAAATCCAAAGAAATTAAAATTAAATCAAGCTTCACAAGGCGTGTGAGGCTGCATGAGGCTGCCTGTACCTGCTGAAGTTTGTTTGCTATGCCTATGTGGCCAGTTTCCTCACAGGCCACCAGCCTGGTCAGCACTTGTCTGGCCCTCGTTTCCTACCTGGTGCCTGTGCCTTTTCTGAGCCTATGCATGCTGTTCAGTTTTTCTGAGGATAATATTGCCTTGTTTAGGGCCTAATTCTATAGAAACAAGCATTCACCTATGGACAAAAAGCTACAGAGACCAACAAGGTTAAAATCCCCTTGTTTAATTGAAACTAAATATCTATTAGTTGATGAATGGATGGACAATGTGTGGTATATCCACACACTTGAATATTATTCGGCCATAGAGAATAATGAAATCTTGATTTATGCTGTAACGTGGATAAACCTTAAAAAATATTATGCTAGGGCTTCCCTGGTGGCACAGTGGTTGAGAGTCCACCTGCCAATGCAGGAGATATGGGTTCGTGCCCCGGTCTGGAAGATCCCACATGCCGCAGAGCGGCTGGGCCCGTGAGCCATGGCCGCTGAGCCTGCGTGTCCGGAGCCTGCGTGTCTGGAGCCTGTGCTCCGCAACGGGAGAGGCCACAACAGTGAGAGGCCCGCGTACCGCAAAAAAAAAAAATTATGCTAAGTTAAAGAAGCAAGACACAAAAGGCCACATATTATATGAATCCATTTATATTAAATTAAATTAAATTTCCAGAAGAGGCAACTACATGAAAGTTGACTAGTGGTTGCCAGGGCTAGGGGCAGAGGGGATTGCTAATGGGTATGGGGTTTATTTTGGGCGGTGATGGAGATGTTCTGGAATTAGATGGCAGTAATGATTGCACCACTTTGTGAATATAGTAAAAGACATTGAATTATACACTGAAAAAATAAATTTTAGAGTTGTGAATTGCAACAAAGAAAGAAGAAAGGCTTAAAATCACATCATACTCCTTTTAAAAAACCTTCTAAATTGACGAGCTACATGAAAACCAAGTTTACAGAGGCTTTGCCCTCAAACGTCTGGCATTCTTCATGGGTTAAGCTATTCCCCAGCAAGTTAGCAAGGTATAAAGCATCCATGATTAGCTCAAGCTCAGAGAAATTCTCTAAGTTAGGTGGGTCCAAAAAACGAAGAAAGTAAAGGTTGCTATAAGGGATATCATCCTTAGTCATTGTTATCCAAATGTCAGCATGAACTGTCAACAACACAATAAAGACAACAAATATTTGAACATGGAATAGGAAGTAGAATTATGTTCACATGAAACAATAAATAGTTTCTTCTAATCTTGGAACTCTCATTTTACTCTTAGAAACATTAAAGCCTTGTAGAGTTTAGAAGCATTCATAGAGTTCTGTCTTAGAAGCAGTAAGTATATAGTTATCATAACAAATGAAAAAAATCCCATGTAGCCATTGCCTAGTATAGGATCTTCTAGACTGACAGCCACACCCTTCGGCTGTGCCATCAGCTTCGAACTCCAGGTGTTAGCTTGATCTCCCATAATTCATTCCAAGTTTTTTGTTTGTTTTTTTCTGAAGATTCCCAGCCTAATGAACCAGATATTGGGCATTTAAGATGGCCCAGTAAATAACTTCCTTCTTTTCCACCTGAGTTTGAACCAATTAATTAAAAGAAAAAGTGCAAAAACAATAAGGAAACTAAAATAACACATTTATTAAAAACTTAAAGTTAGCTAGTAGCAATTAAGAACCCATGCTTCTCTCTTCAAGTAGGCAGGAGATGCCAAGAGGAAGAGAGAAAAGGAGGCTGGGAATTTCTCCCATATCAATCCTTTAAGTACCTTTAAGGGAGGAAGATGGATGGGAAAGACAGGGATGGAAGCATTCCTCTATTAGATGCTCTTCAACCTGGAAGGAAATATTAGCAGTGGGGAATGCATGTTCCTTCCTGAAACGTTATAATGTGCCCAACCAAGTGCTTTCTATATTTTGTTACATTTAACACTCACAATAACTATGAGGTAGATATTATATCTATCATTTTATAGATGAGAAAAGAGTAAATTATTTGCAAGACATTACACACACCTGATCTCTCTACCACCAAACTAACTAGACTATCTCCAGAGCAAGTGTTCTTAAGCAGTGTGCTATATGGAAATACAATTAAAAGGGAAAAAAAAAAAAAAAAAAAGCTAACGTACACTAGAAAACAGAAAGCAGAATTATAATCCTCACAGGATACAATAAATTATAAAACTTCCACTGCACAAAATTAAATCAGTGTTGTGTAATAAAAATCAGAATGTAAAGTAAAAGGGCAGGAATGAATATGGAGGGAGCAAAGAAAATATGTTTGAAGACAAAGAGCAGATAGCTAGCAGATAAATAATAGGGTTTTCTAGAGAGGAAACGAGAAAAAATGAACCTGAAACAAACAAAAACTAACAAGGATGTGGAACAGTGAGAGGGAAGTAGTTACCAGAGAAAACAAGTTGGATTCAAGGGATAGGTAAGAAGGAAAATAGGTAGAAATTGGTAATTCATTGAAAGTGCTGATGGGGAAGAAAGGGGAAAGGAGGACACAATGATGCTGTCAGTAGTTACGGCTCAAGTGATAGGATTATAAGGATGGGTCATGTCAGGCACTAAGTTCCTAATCCTCCCTAGGAAAAGATACAGTTATTGCTTTATTCTTGATTTTGATAATTCTATAAATATAGGTTCTTCTAGGTTTTTTTAAAATCTAGTAGTCACTAGGAGAATTTGGCATCCCAAATTCCATTAGAAGATTTAGAAAAAATAAGTAAAAATAGCCCATGTGGTGAAAGGCAGAGGAAAGAGAAAAGTATTGTAGCAAAAACAAAACAGAATATACCCACCTGGAAAGCATAAAACAGGATGACAGAAATAAACATAGGCAGAGTTTTAAATCAACATAAAACTTTAAATACTGCTAGTAAAGAAAAAGGCTCTCAAATTGGGTCGACAAAATAAGACTTCCTGAATAGTGTGGCAGCCAGGTCGTGCCTGAGACTTCCTGAATAGTGTGGCAGCCAGGTCGTGCCTGAGTTACGTTTCATCCTATTCCAGTTAAAGACTCCAAAGTGTCCAACTTGAGATGAAAAGTGACAGCTACACAGCTGACTAATGAAGACAGGCCCATATGCAATTTCTAATACGAAGGATGTTTTGATGAGATGATTCCAGAAAAATAAGCCTGAACTGAGTGCACCCTTCTCTCTGGACTAGAAATTGGTTGCCAAAGTCACCTCCCAAGCACTATGTGCCAAACTGAACTTACCAGCGACCTTATCAGACACACACTACCTGTGTGTCTCCTACATCATCATTCTGGCCACATTGCAATGTTCTCTATCTCAGTCAATGACACAATCACCTATCCAGTTTTTATAACCAGTTCTTGACACCTTTCCTCACACACCCTCTCCAGTCTGTCACCAGATGTGATGATTTTACCTCCAAAATATCTCTTGTGTTTGACTGCTTCTCTCTGTCTCCATCACCAATCCCATAGTCCAAGTTCACCCATTAACTTCTTTTTTTTTTTTTTTTTTTTTTTTTTTTAAACCACTGAGCCACCAGGGAAGCCCTTAACTTCTTTTTTTTTAAATTTATTTTATTGAAGTGTAGTTGATCTACAATATGTTAATTTCTGCTGTACAGCACAGTGATTCAGTTATATATATATTTATGGTTTATCAAAGGATATTAAATATAGTTCCCTGTGCCATACAGTCGGCCCTTGTTGTTTATCACCCTTTAACTTCATAAGCAATTCCCTCATATCTGCTCTAGATGTCTTACTCTTCCAAGTATTCATATTTTTCACATGCCCTGCAGGATTACATATAATGTAATATATACCTGTCACTTTTTGACACAAGAGATGCAAAAGTGATCAAGATAAAATCCCTGATGTGATGGAGCTTACCTTTTAGTCAGGGAGACTGACATTCAGCACATGCCATATAACTTAATGTCAGGTAGCGATATGCTGAGAGGAAAACTAAGGGCAGGAACTAGAGTGGCTGCCACTGTAGATGGGGCGGTCAGGGTAAGTCTCTGAGGAAGTGGCATTCGAAGAGAATGACCCAATGGCCCTATTGAGATGAGAAAACTGCACTTCCTGGGTAGAACAGTAAGAACCAAGACCTTGAGTAAGCCTGCTGGGGGAAGGAACGGCAAGATGACCTGTTTGGACAGAACTGAGTAAGCAAAGGAGAGTAAGGCAGGGACTTAATCATGCAGCTCGTGGTAAGGCATATGGATTTTTATTTTTCTGAGCACATGTATTTTTGATCAGGAAGTAAATTATATAATTTATATTTAATTTTTTTTTTGTATTTTAAAAAGTAACACTGGGTCCTTTGTGAAGAAAAGACTGTGGTGGGAAAAGTGAGAGTAGGGAGATTATGGCTGACATCTTCAAGGAGAGAACCATGGCTTGGACTGGGAGTGCAGTGGAGCTGGTGAGAAAAGGATCAACTCAAGATAGATTTTCAAAGGGGAGACAGGGAACTGGAATTGAATGTGGAATGTGAAGGAAAGAGGATTCATTATTGAATGAAAGAGAATCAGTACCTAATTGGTTAACTATTTATTAAGTGTAAGAGTTAGGAAAGAAGTTTGATGCAGAAATGGAAAGAATTAAATGATATTTTTGAAGATTTTTTTTTTGAGAGTAGGAAGATAATGATATTATAATTTGTATATATCAACTTTCATAGAAAAAAGTACTTTAAATGTCTTAATCCACTTCTGTGCTTTTTTAAGTGGAGTCTGATGAAGAAATTGGGTATTTCTTTCACGCATGACGCTCCTGTGGGTTATTATCACCATTATTCTGAATATCGGTTGTCACTATTCAGGGCTCTGACATAAGGCATGAAAGATGAGGGTGACTCTACACAAAAAGAACAGACCATAAAAATGAGCTCAGATATTTCAAATAGAACAACCTGTATAATGTACACTATGGTTTCTGTGAGTGAATTCTGTAGAATTTTGGGTGATTCTTGGTTTTCTTTTTATTATCTTTTTCTAAATTTTCAAATAGTGTGATTATTGTTTTCATTTGTATTCAGAAATCATATGTAAATATATTTTCACTGTTTAAGATCCAGGTGCTACTTAAATATTCAGAATCCAGAGATGAAAGTCCCCCCCAAGACTCCCCTAAATGTATCAAGAAGTACAGATTTTAACATTTTACTATACACTGTCCTGGGTTTTTTCTGTGCCTTTAAATGTGTCTCTCATAACGTCATCTTACGTTTTTCTTCATATCTATCTATCTATCTATCTGTCTGTCTCTACATATATCTAAAAATACAAATACATATCTTTTCAAAGTAAATGAGCTCACATTGTATGCATTATTATATAACTTGTATGTTTCCACTTAATAATATGTCTTGGATTTACTTCCATGTTGGAAGATGTAGTTATACTTCACTATTAAATAAATAAAAAAATAAACAAAATAGAACTATATCTGACTCATAGCCCATAAAATGGATGACAAGTCACTTATATAACTATTTCCCTATTGAATTACAGTTGTTTCTTATTATCCTGAACTTTGTATAGTATTTGTACTTGTATGAGTATTGCTTTAGGTTAGTTTTCTAGAAGTAGTACTGTTAGATCAAAAAGTATATACATTTTAAATCATTATAGATGCTGAAAAGCAGCCCTTTAAAAAGATTTACCCTTCATGAAAGGGTAGCCCTTTAAAAAAGATTTTTAGCCCTTTAAAAAAGATTTTAAAAAGATTGATGCGAAGTCCCATGAATGGTACATGAGAATGTTTCTTTCTCCAAAGCTGGTCACTATAGCTTACTTTATTACTATGTTTTTTGTTTTTGTTTAGTTTTTCATTTTTGGAGGGGCCGTGATGGGAGGGTAGGGTCGGGAAGGAATTTAACTTTCCATAACCCCACCAGTGTCTCCTTATGTTTTTCTTTAATATGGAAAGAGATTTTTCTACTTCTTATATGAAGTGCTTTGTAAATACAGTTTTCAAGCTCTCCCTTTCTAACCAGATTGTTTAGATTGCCTTTTCAACGCAATAGTTGTTTAAAATACAGTGTAAAACTTTGCAAGTTAATAGATTCTATAGGTAGTCTAATTTATGTTTAATTTCTATATTTTGTTGTATTATAGTTAGAGAATATGGCTGCAATTTAGTGAGCCCTTTTTTACAGCCATCATGTATGGGTATATGTTTCATGTGTGTTTGAAGGAATGTTTATTTATTTTATTTTATTTTTTTCTATTTGCAGGGTATAGTGGTTTATTTTGCATGGTAGAACTTTTTATTTGCAAGGCTACTGTTTTATTTAATCCTTGACACTCTTATTTACTTTTATTTATCTATTTGTTTTGTCCAGTACAGGGAGATGGCATTACATTCTCCAACAAGTTATGGATTTCTCAACTTCTTGTATTTTTTATGAGATTTGTTTGAAATATTTCAAAGCGATGTAGCCATGTGAAAAATATTTTAAAATGGTATAGCCTTTCGGGTGGATCAATTTGTATGTTTCACTTTGTCTAGTTTATAGCCTTTCTTACCCATTTAATCTTATTTTGACTCTCTTGTATCATCTTTTTCCCCCTTATCCTTTGCTTGGCATGTCTTTCTCTAAACCATCATTTTCACACATCAAATTGTCTACATACCTTGTAAAAAAAAATCATGCTTGGCCTTTGAATCAGAAGATTTGTATTTTTATTTTCAGTTATTTGTTGATGTTTTCCTATTCTATTCCCTGTTGTCTCTAGCTGGAATTTCTGGGTCTCTTCTCCATTGTCTTTTAATTTCACTGTGAGACTTTCCATCTATTTTCCCTTTTATCCAGGAGAATTTCTTGACTCTATCTTCCCAGGAACGAATTTTCTTTCTCCCTATGTATGTTCTGTTCAGCCTGACTGCTGTGACTGATTATGGCAGTCCATAATCACAAATGGGTATATGCTGAGGTACAGCATGCCTCAACATATACCCATTTGTGTGTCAGGGACTCTCAAAACTCAGCCAATGAATAGTGCTTTGAATTTGAATTTCTTACACTTGATGAGCAGCAGTGTACCATAAAACGTTCCCAGCTTTTCAGTTGTTTTGTGTGGCATTATGTACTTGACTAAAAATATTCAAAGTTGCACAATCTATAGCAGTGATAACAGTGACCATTGTAATAAAAATATTTGTTTGAAAGAGTGATACCATTTACATTATTTCCATTGATTGACTTTGTCCTTTTAAAATTGATCCAATCTTTAAATTAGACGTTGACTTCCCTGATCTTTGGGCCAAATGCTTTGCTTGTGTGTACAGTTTCTAATATCTACAAAACAGCTTATGGAGAAAACTAATCAGCCAAATCATAGAGTAAAAGTTCAAAAAAATCCATTGTTATGTTACATAACAATAACTAATACGAACTATTGATGCAAATCTTCATTTGAATGGGATTTGACGCTCTTTTAGTATCAAGGTATGTCAACTTAGAGGCTCAGTAATTGAAACAAGAACAATTCCCTGAAAGTTTTTTTTTACTAAAATAAATTACTCTTATAAGGTGGGAAATACATCTTCTCTTTGTTCTGGTATTGACTTTGGGCATTATAATTGCTAATGAATTTTCGTGATACTGTTTGTCATGTGTGTGGCAATCTTGGTTGTTTTCTCACCTTTGCTTTTATGATTCTCACTTTGCCATTGAGTGGGTGATGACTTTGTACAGTCTGGTTTGCCTTCAGTTATTCCATGGGAAGGAGGGACTTGCCAGAGGTAGAGGATAGTAAATACTCCACTACTGGGTGTGCCAGGATCTCCCTGGGGATTAGGAGCTATCAGGGGCAATGCCCTGCTGCAGCACCTCTCTACTTGCCTCAGTGAAGACAAAAATACCTCTGCACCCCTCTCTGCACTTACGCCAGAAAGGACCACTTGGCTTAGCTGTTCTGTAGAGTTCTCTGAATCATCACCTGTTTAAGGACTCAGCTCTTCTGAAACACCCTCTCTTATTCTACTAAGTCTGAATTTGAAGTTCCCCAGCACTGCCACTGGCTCTGCAGCAGTCTTCATCTGCTTCCTCCAGGGTTGCTTTTACATAGATCCAATTCTGGTTTTTACCTCTATCTCAGGAACTGAAACCTTCTGGTTTGTTAATAGCACTTGTATAGTCATTTGCTATAGAAATGCATTTACCACTTTTTCATGTGATTTGTCTGTGGCTGGGTGGAGGTAGACTTAAATGCTCAGAGATCATCTAGCCAATCTCTTCCACATAACTATGTCTTGTAATTAGAAAAAAAATATCCTTATCAGATGTTTATAATAAAAATAATCATAATTACTACATACACTCTTTCAAAAAAAAGTTGAGCAAAATCTAACTGAGCCACTGTCTGCTCTCAGGAAGGAACCTGGCTTTCTGTGTAGAACTGATGAGTATTTGATACTTGCGATGAGATTTAAAAATGCTTTTTATTAATAACTAATTAATGACTGCTCTGGCATTGTCATCCTGAGTGAGGAGAGAGCAGTGTGAAACTAACCTGAGTGAATATGAATAGGCAAGAATACTTGAAGGTGACAGATTTTATTTTTAGGGTTTCTGTGTGCTTCCCAGCACCACAAATTACAACCACTGTGAGATGAGCTGCAAAGGGCTGCCTGGGCCCACTTTCCCAGGTGCACTTTGAACAAAGGCAGTGTCAGACAGAGCTGGCTCCATTTGCTGTGCTGATTTTATGTAAGGCACATATAACTGCATCAGCGGTAGCTCAGAGGCACAGTGATTTTTCCTTTTCTCTAAAATGTGTCCCGGAGACACATTTTAGGAAACTTACTGCTTCATGTTCTGCATGTCCTGCAGGTTGCTTTTTTTCTAGGCACTGTTTGTAAATCCTATAAATTTTTTTAAGCAGGACTTCCATGGGAAATGTTTTATTTTGCTTTCTCAGCAGGTGTATTTCTGTCAACTTCAATTAACCAGAATTTAAGGAACCATGTTTCAGTTTAGTGGTTTGACTTTTGTTTTTAGCTACCTTTTCTTCTTAAGATGAAGAGAAAGTCTCAGCAAAAAAATCATGATTTAGTTCAATACAATACAACACAACGACATATACACACACACCCCATACACATATTGAAACAAGTGATAGAGCATGTCAGTTAAATTTCTATGAAATGTTCTATGTCTTTTGTGCCTTGAGCAGTGAGGAATGATGCCTTTAAAAATAGGCAAGATAGTCAACTGATCGGAAAAGAAAGATTAAATATTGTTTTTTAGAGTTTCCTTATTCAGTAGGGATGTGAATAAAGAGAGTTGTAACTATGAGAAGCTTTGCCTGGAAGGAGCTCTGCTCTTAGAAACACTGTCACCGGCAACTCATGATGTGACAGGAAGCCAGCCAGGGGAATAAATAGTGCGACCTCTCTCTTCTCTGCCCTTTGGTTTTGGTTGGTGTCTCACGATGGCTGAAACCAACTAGCAACCAGAGGACAAGGGGCCCTGGTGTTGGAATTCACAGGAGCCACCAATTCAGGGTCTAGAACAGGGTGAGAAAGGTAGAGAGAGGTTCTGATATATAAGCAGAGGATGTTTATGGGTGATCATGATAACCTTCCCTCGCTAATATTTGGGTATCCTTCCTTCTAGCATCACTGAGTGGTGGGGTTGCTTGCGCCTTTTAGTTCTATTAGTGGCACTTCTTGCCTGGAGGTGGCTGATTCCAACTTCCGGTGGTTCTCTTAACCTAGTCCGTGGGATACTTCTTAGCTGTGGGCTGAAAGAACAGCAAACATCTCAGTTTCCAAACCATGGGATGATACTTATTTTCTAGTGTGAAAATCAAGTTTTTGAGTAGTTAGTAAATTCAAGTCAGGTCACAGCTAATATATGGTAGTGAAGCTGTGATTAGAACTGAGGTTTGTTTGGTTCCCATCTATCTCCCTTGTCAGTGGTCTTAAAAGCCTACCTTTTTCCTTTATCTATTGAACTTGTTTTTTATCCTCTTCATTTTTGAGAGTCAGTCCCTTAAAATTTCCCAGTGGAGTATCTCACTCCACATTCTCTTGCCTTTCTGCCCTGTCCCTGTGTGATATTTCACTCTTTCTCCAGCATCCTTAGTTCTTTTGACCATGAACCCAAGCGTGTGGTAGATTCCCACCTTGAGGTCATTAAACCATCTTTCTTCTCTGGAAACGAGCCATATAACCAAACCTAAATGCTCCATTTTACAATAATGCATTCTGTTCTCATCTGGACATGAACTGGAATTTTAAATGCCTCCCTAACCCCACCTCATTTCTACTTTAAACTTTTTTTTTTTTTTTGCATTTTTCTGGCCCAAACCTTTACTGATTTCCTTAAGAAATCAACATAATTTATGTTCCTCTCCCTCACAATAGATGACTTTTTTCCTATCACACTGAGAAAATAATGATCATCAGACATGAAATTTCTGAACTACTTTCACTCTATGAAAAAGACATCAATATTTTCATCTGTCCTTGTCTCCTTTCCTGTGGATTCCATTCAGTGAAACCCAATAGACCTCTAGTTGAGCACTTACTGTGAGCCAATCAATATGCTGAGTGCTTGGATATAAAGATTAAGTACATCAAAATGACAGTTACTGTCTCCAGTTGTTCACAGACTGATTTTTGTGGGGTAGAGAGAGAAGACAAACTGAGACAGATACAGATACAGGCAAAGTAAAACACAATATACTAAGTGCTGTTATGGGCACATGGGAATGTTCTGTTGATATAGAGGAAAAGCAACTACCCTCACCTGGGGGAGGGTGGTGTCAAGGATGAAGCACGAGGTGATGCTCTCTCAGTCACCCATGACATCCCCACCAACATGTTCCAATTCCTCCCCTACTCCTCTCACAAAAGTATTATTTCCATTTCACTTGGAAATTGTGATCCCTCTTCAATTCCTGTCAAATAAAGTCTGCACCCTCGGGTGTGCCTTTAAGGGGTGCTAGTAACCTTGCTGCCTCTTCACTTCCACCTAACTTCCTCACCATTCCTTCTTGGACCCTAGAGTCCAGCCATCCTACGATACCCACAGCCTCCCAAACGTCTTCAACTGTCCTCGTGTGGTATCCTTTGCATAGAATCCCTTCTTCCCAGTTTCTCTACCTGTCCAAATCCTCTTCTTCTCCAGGGCTAACTAAAATAGCCCTGAGAACATTCATCTGATTTCCCACCCCTAGACATAATTACTCTCTCCCTTGCCCATGTTCTTATATTTTATTTACATCTCTATTATGATACCTGTGACTGGAAAATTGTGTTTTACATGCCTTTCTCCATAATCTGGGTGTAAAGTCCATAACTCAGGCACCTCTACACATTGTCTGGTATGCTGTGAGTGCTCAGTCAATGTGTGTCTGACTGACACTGAAACACACACACACACAAACACATACATACACCCCTGCATTTTGGAGTAAAGTCCTGACTCTGTTATTGGCTGAATAGTGTTCAGAAGAATTTTGAGTCCTTTGACTCAGTTTTTTTTCTGCTGTAAATGGGCATTATAATGCCCTGCTGACTTTACATAACTGCTATGGAAAAATCTATGTGAAATTACTTTGAAAAAGGTAATCCAAAATACATGAACATTATTATAAGAAAGGATGTCTGTAGCAGAAAAGAAAACTTAGTGAACTCACAAATAATGCTTCATTAATTTTATGAAAACTTGTCCCCTTTTCCTTATTCAGTAGCTAAGTGGAAATGTTGCCTGAGCTACACTGTTGAGATTGCATAAAAAAAGGCAACCGGAGAAGCTCAAACAGATTTGTTCATGCATAATATTGCTTTGAATAAGAGCATTGTATTTAGGTTAGTGAACATGGGAAGCCTTTGGAAATGAAAGGCTAGCATAACTCTCAATCTTTCATTCATTCGTTTCTCACAAATGAAGCAGGCCAGTCTCTTGCATTGGACAAGGCATTTGAAAAGCACTAGTGTGTTGGTTTGCCGGTTGGAAAGCTAACTTTTTTTCAGCCAAATATATTAGTTATGATAAACACATGAATACGCATACATATAGCGTGCATTTTACATGAAACACACCTACCTACAGCCACAAAAACCCATATGTTCAAAAGTGTTCAGTGTTATATATTTGCTGAATATGAGTAGAAATGTGGTTAGGATGAAGGGCTCTGGAGTCCGACCTATCTGAAATCTTGACTAGCTCTTCTAAGCTAAGTAACCATTCTGAGCATCAGTTTCCTCATTGGAGAAATGGGTACAGTATTATTTGATGAGTTTGTTGTCAGGATTAGGGGAATAATGTGAAGCACTTCACTCTGTACCTGAATCTCACTAGAGATTACTTGATGAGCTCTGGATCAAAATTAACCTAAAAATTTCACACACCAGACTCAGGCTTAGACAGCTGGCACTGCCCAGTCCTTTTGCCCACAGAGCCAGAATCACACTTCGTGGCCTAGGTGACTTAAGTCAAAAGTGAATTTCCCTATTATTTCATTGCTGTGCTTTCAATATAAATCTCACTTGCAGGAATTTATCCAAAACCAAATTCACGTCGCATGTAACTCAACTGGGAGCTCTGGAGCAAGCAAAGTTTAGGATTTGCCTAGATTCAGATCTGCACACAGTTCCCTGTGTATGGTGTGTGGCCTGCACCTTAAGGCTGTCTTGAGGGAAATACTTCCTGCCAGAGCTCCAGCCACCTCATGCGGAAGGAAGGTTTGAGCCCCAGCATATTTGAAACTCTTCCTTGGTGTGCTTCATTAATCTTCTCCTGGAATCCCATGCTTCTATATGCTGAGCTTAACTTGGTGTGGCCGGGGTTGATGGAAACCAAAGAGCAGAGGCAATTTACATCCTGTAAACCACAGAGCACTGGAAACTCACCTGTGGCACATCTGGAGAGACCTGCATTATTTAGTGCCTCTACCCTTCCCCGCTGTCTCTAAAGTCTTAAAGCCAGCAGAGCAGCTGTCTCTCAAACTCACACCTGATTATGCACTGTCTTATTTTATTCTCTAATTACAGCACGAGAGTCACCCTTTTCTCCCTGCAGACTCTAAACCTCCCCCGGACAGGCCCTGGATCTGACATTTCTTTCATTGCCTACTGACAGCACTAAGCTCAGTGCCATCAGCAGCTAGATTGACATTTGGCTGTTTAATCAGCCAGAGTCAGTATGTAATAAGGACATAAGTTAAAAAAAAAAAAAAAAAGTAATACTTGCAAGGACTTCTTTAGTAATTTTTCCAGGAGAAATGGCAGTGTCCTCAACCAGAGATCTCTCCCACTCTGTCTTAGATAGTGTTCCGTCAAAAGCAGATGCTGAAGCAAGACATGGGCACCAGTACTTTACTTAGGAGGTGATCTCAGGAAACATAGCTGAGGAAGGAGCAAAGGTCACAGAGAAGGGTGAAATGCCAATAATGAGTGTGTTAATGACCAGGTTACCCTTGAGGGCTCAGTCTCCCGGGGGATCCTCTGAGGAATCCTATAGAATGTAGTTCGATGTTGTCTCGCCAAGGAGCAGGGGTACTTAGGTGCATATCCTTTGAGTCTCGTCCTTCATTGACTGAGGATCGATTCTGGCTAGGTGAATCCTTTAGCACTCCAGGCTGCAAGATCCTGGCTGCAGAGGAAGCCCTCAGTGCCTGGAGTGGGCAGCTTTCTGAATGCACTCTGGGCACAGGTGACACCAGCCCTGGCTTGAGGGGGTGGGGAACAGCCACATGCCTGTCTCTGTGAAGAGCTCCTGAGGATCGGGAACCGCGTCCCAAAGGAGCAGAAAAATCCAAAGAGGCCTTGTAGTCTGACAGCCTTGAGGTTGTGCTTCTCTGACTGTATGATCTTGGACATAGGACTTGTCCCTCCTAAGCTTCATTTCCTCATCTGTAAAATTCAGATGATTATATTGCAGGAATATTATGGGTATTCAATGAGACGGTGAGTGTGAAGCACCTGTTGTGTGTCTGGTACACAGAAGATGCTCCATAAACCGTAGCTATCGTCGTCATCATCATCACCATCATTATCGTCATTTGTCAGATTTATGCCCTTCACGTAATATATCAGAAAAAAGTTTCGTGAATCAATGAATTTACTCAAGTTCTAACCAATTTTCGCTCATGATTTGAAAACATAGTAAAAGTTGGTGACAGAGTAGGTGAAACTCTCAGCAGTGGCAAAGGTGCTGGGCAGGGATTTCAGAACTCCAGGTGATATTTGTCCCTCAGAACCACTGTTGGAATTCCTTGCCCTACTGTCTAGAGACTGAATCCCTATAAGGGTCTATGACTGACTCAGTTTCCTTGTAGTTCCAGCATCTCTCAAACAGAAGGAGAGGCAGACAGGAAGTCATTGGAGAAGGCTACAGACCCATCACTGTAATATGATAGACAATAATGTTAATATTTTGAGTGCTTATTCTGTACTAGACACTATATAAGTACTATATATATATATATATAATTGTTAAAACAAATGTATGAGGTGATGCTTCATTTGCATTGGTTTGGAGGGTTTGGCCTTGCCCAGGCCATACAGCTGCCAAATGGGGGGGCCTCAATTTGAGCCAGGTGTGAATGTGTGCAGAAGGCCAATACACTTGGCCATGACACACATGGAAAAATAGAAAACAAAAAATCCTTGTTTTAGAGACAGTCAATAAAGTTTAATAAGTATACATGTCTGTTCTCCCAGGATGTGTCCTGGACGTCTCTCCACTAGCCAGCTGATGACAATGCATGAGATAAAATGCTAGTTAAGAGCATAAACTCCGGCACCAGGCTGTTGGGCTTGAAGGCCAGCTCTGCTTCTTATAAGGCATGTGACCTGGAAAAGGTGTTTAACTTTTCTGCTTCTCAGTTTCCTCAACTGTCAGACAGAGATGATGGCAGTAACTGCCTCATAAGGCTGTTGAGCAAACACGCAGGCACATATTATGCATAATCTTAGAACGGTGCCTGACGAATACTGTGTGACGTAACTGTTTGCCTGTTTTTCACTAGAATGTATTCTCCACGTGGTCAGGGAGTGTTCACTGTTTTGCTCATTACTATATCCGAAGAACTTAGAGTAATGCCTCTTACATAGTGAGCGCCCAAAACTTTTGCTCAGTGAGTGGGCATATCTGTTTCACGTTTCTGAGCCTCTGTAGACTCACCTATCACATGGAAATAGTAGCATGTCTCGTACAGACTCCACCACTTCACTATAATGGCCAGAGAAGCTGCTGGCTGCCTGAAGCCCTTTAGAAAAATCTCAGAGGTCAGATAAATGGGAAGCTCTGAGATCTTTGCTTCTTTTTATTTTCAATGGAAATGCATAGTCCAGGAGAGAAAGTGTTAATAAGAATGTCCTGAAGGTACAGATGGTTCTTATGGAGAAAAAGTCTATTTTTCAATTTACAAAAATGATTAGCTGGGATCCCACTGAGTTCACTGCATGGGCCACTGCTAGTTTTAATTTGTGCCAATAGGATGGAGAGTTGGACTTTAATGAGGATGTGTGTTTTCTAATCATGGGCAAAGTTAGGAGAAGTGGCAGAGGGGGTAGGGAGGGTGAAAGATAATTGAGGGATTCAGAAGACAGGGCTGCTTCTTGGGGATGGATGGATGCTTTGCTGCCTTCCCAGCTAGAGTCCTATCATAGTAGCTTTCACCTGACTGAGGATGGAGATGGAAATGTTATAATTACCCAGGGAAGCAAGTAGTAAGGGGATTCCAGACATACTCTCTGGAGTCAGAAGGTCTGAGTTTGCCACTTACTGTGTGAACTTTGTGTTTCCATTTGCTCATTTGCAAACTATGGAAATAGTGATATCTATTGTTGTAGGATTATTGTGACTATTAAACATGATAATACAAACAAAGAACTCGGCATCAGGCCCTGCGTATATGAAGTTCTCAGTAAATTTCTTTATAAATTCATGAAATTATTTTAGTTAGAAATGCTCATCCATCTGGAGAAGTGGCCCAGGATTCCTTAGCCCCAGGAACTCACTTCTTTCAACACAGCAGCCCCTATTCTTTGCGTGTGCGCTACTCATGGGAGAGGGAGATGGAGTATGTGCCCTTTGATAAGAGCCTCCTGAGTAATTTTGATATATCCCTCACCCTTAATATCAGTTGAGAACCGTTCCACACGTATAGTGGAGAATTATATGACAGGTGCATTGCTGGTGATAATAGCAAAACACAGATTCAGTCCACCAGTGAGAATTTCCTGTAGAAATGATTTCAACTGAGGCCAAGAGTCTAGACATTTTCCTCCCAGCATTTCTCTGCATAACTCCATGGGGTTCACAGGGTGGCCCTATATGCTAGAGCAGCCCATGTGTTCTTCTATGAATTTCAGAAGTGAATATCTACACCCTGAAGACAGTGCCAGTCACTTTCCCATGGGATTGAAAAAACAACTAGATTTCGCTGTACCTCACCAGAACTCAGATGCAGAACCATGGTTGCCTTTAGTCAGCTCATGCCAGACTCTCAGGACGATTTGGGGGAAGAGGGCAGAAATGATGCAAGAATTTTTCTGGAGCAAGTGTTTGTGTTTTGAGTAGTAGAAGGAGTCCATAAATTTCCTGAAACTCTATGAAAAATTCATGTATATATGCATTTCATTTGGGAGTTAATAGACTCATGGAGTCTGAGATCCAGAAAGTTTAAGGACCATTGACTTAACAAGTGACATATTTTCCTATTCCTTTCTTTCAACCAGGCAAAGAGATTAGATGAGACCCTGGTATACTGGAAGAGACAGACATATTAAACAAATAATAAAGATATAGGTCAACTAAATGCTGGGTGGGCACAGAGTCCATAGAAGGTCAATAAGTCTTCAAAGCATTTGAGCAAAATGAGAAGGGCTTGTCGGACAGGGAAGATTCCCAATGTCACTCTACAGGTGAAACCATAGGGTTTGGCAGTTCTCTGCCTCTGACATAATCACAGGAGAGTTGACAGCTTCCCTTTAGCCCAGTCACCTGTTTGCCCCAGCTCAGGGATTACAGACTTATCCCAGGCCGCCTCAGGGGAAATGTCCCCTTATCAGTCTTCACTCAGTGTCTTTCACCCTTCAGCATTCTGAGTCTTTTTATATATATAAATTTATTTGTTTATTTATTTATTTATCTATCTATTTATTTATTTTTGGCTACTTTGGGTCTTCATTGCCATGTGCGGGCTCTCTGTAGCTGTGGTGAGCGGGGGCTGCTCTTCGTTGCGGTGCACAGGCTTCTCGTTGCGGTGGCTTCTCTTGTTGCGGAGCACGGGCTCTAGGTGCACGAGCTTCAGTAGTCGTGACACGAGGGCTTCAGCAGTTGCGGCTCGCGGGCTCTAGAGCGCAGGCTCAGTAGTTGTGGCGCATGGGCTTAGTTACTCCACGGCATGTGGGACCTTCCCGGACCAGGGCTCGAACCCATGTCCCCTGCATTGGCAGGCAGATTCCTAACCACTGCGCCACCAGGGAAGCCCTGAGTCTTTGTTTGAGGACACTTCAATTCATTAGCTCTGGGGACAGGAGTGAAAAGAAAATATAAAACAATCCTCTGAAAGCACATCCAGGAAACATATTGTTGTGCAAGCTAATTACGTTTTGAAAAAGCAGTAGTCTAATCGAGATTTCCATATATCGTGCACAGCCTAATTATAGTGACAGTAATACCCAGGATTTACAAAGAGGCTTTCAATGTGTATCTCTGCAGTTGTTTCAGTGAGTCACCAAATATCCTTAGGAAAAGAAAAGAGGTAGATGAAGAAGCTGAGTTTTGCGGGGGCCAGTGTAGCACATGCATTATTTTCATGGTTGGAGCTAGAGTCTTGATCCTATTCCACCCTCAGGGTCTAAAGTTGCTTAACTCATTACTGTTTACAAAAGACAAAGGAAAAAAATCCATGATAATACCAGGGATTATGCTAGCCTTGATTATTTTTTGTTGCTGACCAAAAGATTCCAGGTATATAGTCTGACTCATTCTTCTCTCTCAGTTATTTTCTGAATGAATAAATAAATTAATGAATGATTCAATCAAATTAGTCAGATAGACCAAAGCCTTGGCAGGTAAAGCTGATATAAGCATGATGGTTCAGGAGTCTAGACCAGACATGTCAGGTCTAAGTCAGTTGAAAAATTACTGATATTCAAACTGGCTAACCTGTGGTAGTTTAGACAGGACTTCCTGGAAGAGAAGAAGCTTCAAAGAGGAGAGTTCCATGAGAAATTAATGGAAAGTTGCTTTACATGTTCAAAGCCACAAAGAAAATATGTGGACCGTGAGTATGAGAGATTGAAGGAAAACAGTGAAGCACATAATAGGTGCTTAATGAATGGTACAGAGACTTAGAGAATCTGTCTTTTCCTGAATGGCACCACTGCACTTATTTTGTGCTTAAAGTGTGGAGTCTCAGTAGCTTTCCAGGAGAGTGCAAGAGATCCTTGTTTAATGAAGTACTTCCTTCAGTTTGTACTCAACAGGTTATGCGGTAATTTCTTTCATAAGCTTTCCATTTCAGTCATATTTATGCGTTTGGGGTGACTTGGCCTTTTTAGTTAAACAGGATACCTAGGAATACAGTCTTCAATTCCTGTTCTCAATCAAAGCCCATGCTTGAAAGTCTCTTGCTTTGATACTGTTAAGCATATTTTTTCCCCAGAGGCACCATTACGTGGGTGTGAGGGGGTGGCTGTGGGTCAAAGCTGTCCCCTAGATGCCATCGGTTGGCCAAGCACATGGTGTCCTAGGTTCTGCCAATCAGATTAACAAGAGGTTGCGTCGGGAAAACTGGACAGCCACATGCAAAAGAATGAAACTAGAGCCTATCTCATACTATATACAAAAATCAACTCAATAGAAATTAAAGACTTGAATATAAGACCTGCAACCATAAAACTCCTAGAAGAAAACATAGGCAGTACACTCTTTGACATCAGTCTTAGCAATGTCTTTCTGGATCTGTCTCCTCAGGCAAGAGAAACAAAAGCAAAAATAAACAAAACTACATCAAACGAAAAAGCTTCTTGCACAGCAAAGGAAGCCATCGACAAAATGTAAAGACAAACTACCACATGGGAGAAGATATTTGAAAAACATATCTCTGATAAGGGGTTGATATCCAAAATATATAAATAACTCATACAACTCAACAACAACAAAAACCAAGCAACCTGATTAAAAAATGGGCAGAGGAGATGAATAGACATTTTTCCAAAGAAGGCATACAGATGGCCAACAGGCACGTGAAAAGAGATGAAACCACTAATTGTTAGGGAAATGCAAATCAAAACCACAATGAGCTATCACCTTATGCCTGTTAGAATGGCTATTATCAAAAGGACAAGGAATAAGAGAGAAGAGAACCCTCATACACTGGGAGTGTAAATTGGTGCAGCCACTGTCAAAAACAGTATGGAGAGTCCTCAGAAAATTAACACTAGAACTACCATCCAGCTATTCCACGTCTGGGTGTTTATCCAAAGGACATGAAAACACTAATTTGAAAAGATATATGTACCCCCTATGTTCATCATGGCATTATTTACAATAGTGGATGAATGGATAAAGAAGATGTGATGTGTGTGTATGTATATGTATGTGTGTGTGTGTATATATATATATATATATATATATATACACACACACATACACACACGCACACCCAAGGTATACTACTCAGCCACAAGAAATGAAACTTTGCCATTTGCAACATAGGTGGACCTTGAGGGCATTATGCGAAGTGAAATAAATCACATGGAGAAAGACAAATGCTGTATGATTTCATTCAAACGTGGACTATAAAAAGCAAACAGTAAGCAAAATAAATTCATAAACCAAACCCAACAAAAGCAAACATAGATACAGAGGACAGCATAATGGTTACCAGAGGGGAAGTGGTGGGCGGGGTCGGGAGGCAGTGGTGAAAGGGTAAAGAGGGTCAACTGTATGGTGATGGATGGAAACTAAACTTTGGTGGTGAGCACACTGTAATGTATAAAGAAGTTGATATATAATGTTGTACACATGAAACATAATGTTATAAACCAATGTTACCTCAGTAAATTTTTAAAAAGTAAAAAAATTAAAAAGAAGAAGAGGTGATGAATCTTAGAGGTCAAGGACTAGAAGGAAAGGTAGAAAAGTCAGGCAGGGAATTCAAATAGTAGAAACTTGCAGTGAACATTAACCTATGTAGTAGAGCCAAGCCAGCACAAGTCGAAAAGACAGAGCAGTTGATGATTCGATATTTACCCAAGGGAGAAACAAGGATCAGGTAATTGGGTAAAGAGGGCTGAGTACCCACATCCTTCATGAGACATGTCAATAGACACTGTCTTGAAGGTGTACACTAACAGCCAAAACACAGGATATGCTTCAATGAGGTAACATTGCTCCTGATTAGATCAAGGTAGACAACTGTTTCCTCTGGAGGGTCTAATATACACCTTACAAATTATAGGTAACAGGGTGTAGACTATAAAGTGTTGAGAAGACCAGTTATGAAATGACTGGCTTTACATGTGAGCACCTGTTCTCTGTGGCATCCTGATGCAGCTATTATTTTTCTCCCTGGAAAACAACCCCACAAAAGCCTTTCTGTTTTTCACACAGAGGATGTATATTCCAGTTGTATCCCTAAATTCTCAATCTGTGAAGTGCTCTTTTCAATTTAAATAAAAAAGAATGTATCCTTTCCTGGCATCTCTCTAGGATCAAGGTAAAAAGACAAATGAAGACTACGCTACAGATGAAAAATTACCAGGAAATTTCAATAGAGATACTCTGTTACAGAAAGAAATGCCAGCAGAGAAAACTGTTCATACATAGAGTGACTCTGAGAATGATTGATGAGTCAGCTTCCAAGATATTTGAGACTCTGCAAACTATTCAGAAAATAAATTGCAAATGAGTACAATTTTATGTGTTTGGAGCTTACAAAGTAAGCTCTGATTTTGACTGTTCATTAATGCCAAGAAATAAAATTTTAAATTGTAAACAATTCATAACACCAAAGGATTTTCCTCCAATTGAACTCATAGTAATACATTTTGCTCTACTAGATAGATACATCCTTTGTAAGTTGTTCTGTGACATTTGACTTAAGGCAAATGATGCAAGGTAATCGTGGGCAGAAAGGCTGCCAAAGGGAGAAGCATTGTGATCAATAGCCGTCTTTTGTTGTTGGCAAACACTGTCAGGGGATGATCAGCGTCAGAGCTTGGAGCCAGAGAAAGCTAATAAGATGAGTGGCGTGTTTCCCACAATATGCTCTAAGTATTTATGTGCTTTTCAAAGCAAGATCTGTAAACATGATGAGGACAAAGAGAATACAACATTATTGATGATATCCTCCTGATTTATGTTTACAGCATCTGTGGATAACAACTCCATTTGTCAGAGGGACCCTCATGAATACTAATTTGGGGTGACAATCCAACCATGACCAGACTAGCTTTGGGCGATGCCCTTTCACTCTTAAGTGTTTTGCCAGGATTATAGTATGTGGAGTGTCCTTTATCTCTGAAAAAGCACACTGGATTTCGGAGATTTTAGGTATAGTCATTTGCAGAAGTTTGCAGATGCTCACAAGGTTGCATTTAATAGAATTAGAGGCAGGGCAATATCTTTGAATTCAAGTTTGTGTTTCCTGAAAGCAATTCTGAGTTTAATTCTAAATGTCTCTAAATCCAAGAGAAGAAAAAAAGCTTAATGCCAGCTTTTGCTTTGGAGGAAAGATGACAGCAGAGAAAAATCCTTCATCTGATTTTAAGTAAATAAGTGATCTCTCTTTCTCCTAAGGTTTGCTGTGATATTGTTAAGCCGTTAGAGACAGCATCTTGGATATTAGGAAGGTATACACTACACGGATAGAGTATAGAGTTAGTGGGTCATTGGAAGGAGTGAAATAAACCCTTGACTGCACTGTGAATCCACCATAACATATCCATACTGTTTGAGAATCTTAGCCAAAATACAAGCAACCTAATTTACTATCTGTGATTCCGAAAATTCCCCTGTGTTGTAAGATTCTTAATCCATATTAGGAAGAAATAGTTCTACAAGGTCTGCATATTTTTTTCATTAAAAACTTGTGTTTTTTTGTCCATATGCAAGTGCACTGTCTCTTGCCAGTCCTACCTTCCAGAGATGGTCCCCTCTGCACTTCCCCTTGCCCTGTTCCTTGGTACATGGGTATGTGTGTAAAGCAGGCTAATCATATTCGAGATGGGAGAAAGAAGAAATAAGGTAGCAATGCAGACCATGAGGAGGCCATCCTAGAGGTGTCTGCCAAAGGGAAGCCAACATCCCAGACGCACTAGCCTACTGCACACTTAAATTGGGCTCTATTCACCAAAGAAACAGGTTTTCTTTGTTTCCCCTAAGCTCACCCAATAGAGTAATATCTACTAATCATATAGAGGATATTTATAAACACTGATACTATTCATGCATTTGACACCATTTGACTTTTTTCAAGCCGGGTTTCCACCAGTGCTCTTCAGACAAATCCTATATAAAAATTTACAAATTTTCACGTTTATTCAATTTACTGATGTGGTATCTATTGTCTGACTACATCCCCATCTCTGGCTTCCCTGCTCAGTTTCTGGGAGCACCCTAGACAACCTTAAATGTTCTGTATCCTTACTAGTTTCTTTTTATGGAGAATTTTACTGATAAGGACAAAACATGGGGGTCGATATCTGTTGGGTCTTCTAGTCCCTTGACCAAGTCTCCAAATTCTAAACTATGTGAAACAAAGTGCATTCTTATGCTAAGTATAGAAATCCGGGCCACGTGAGATTATTTTTATTTCAAATCACATTGGAGAACACCAGTAACACCTACCCCAGAGCACACTCTCTGCAGGCCTGAGTTCAGGCCGAGCTTGTTTTGAAAGCTGCTCCTTATTGTATCTCCACAGGAAATAATTATGCTCAGAAAACATAAGAAATTGTTTGTAATGCTGTGTTGACTGATCTTGAACCAGACTGTAAGATACGTCATTTTCCATCTTATTTGTTAAAGAAACGGCCTTGGATAATAGTGGATATGACATGTCAAGTAGCTTGGCTGGAAAGGGAGAGCAAATTACATGTTTTCTGAAGGAGGAAATCTTATTAGCTCTGTTATGTAAAGGCTTAATCCTTTTTTAGTAACTTCTCTATCATATCTCTCCTTCTTCCTTCTAGTCCATCTTAAGAACATCTGCTGTGCCCACAACTGTTAAGCCCTGACTTTATTATCCCAGCCTCAATCCCTGATGCCTCCAGTTGGATGGTTGGCAGCTGTAATTCGCTCACAGCTGCCACAGCTGTTGCTACCGCAACAGAGCGAATGCAACTAGCAAGTAAAAGCCGGGAGGTAGGGATGTTAAGGCCAAAATGACCTAACTGTCCCCAATTGCTAATGTCTCAGAAAACAACTCTATTGCAATTTCAGAATCAACAACGGTCCTGTTCTCTTCTCCTGACCTAAATTACGTTGTAATTGAGTCAAAATCCCAGAGACTTGGACAGTACGTTGAAGAGAGAAAAATGAGGATCACACTGGCCTTTTGTTGAACTTTGTAGACTTTATCTGACCCTGACTGAGAAAAAAGGTGCTATATGATTGTCTTCCTGGGGCTTGTGTTAAGTCAGGTGTGGAAATTGCAGTAGAAGCATGATCTGTCTTGCCTCTAACAGTTTCTGAGCTGGGAATGGGCCCCTGGCATCTAACTTTGTATTCATCACCTCAACCTTCTCTTCAAAAACACGTATTACACTTGGAAAGTTGGGTTGTCCACAGGTTACTCACACCTTCCAATTTCAGAGGTTGAAAGGACCTTAGGGGTCTAGTCCAATCTCTTAACAAGGGTAGGAATCCCTTTTATGGCATTTATAATAAAAAATGTTCAAGTGTCCGAGAACTTCTAGTGATGGAGCCAATTTCCTTAAAAGTCAGCCATATTCTAAGGAGATTTCAGAACATTTCTTTCCTCCCAACATCAGTCTTAAACTACTGCAGTGATGAAGGGAGTTTGGTTTATAAAGGAAGACACTATACAGTTGTTAGGGGTTGGATGGGATGATGCTAATTGGATAGGCATTTGAACATGATCTGGAGGTTTTCCTAGTGTACTGACTATTTGGAGTTTGGAGAACACAATTCCAGGGTACATGAAAGAGGGACACAAATTATGGTTTGAGGGACCAAGAAAAAAAGAAAAGAATCTTCTGTCGTCAAAATCTATTCTGAAAAAACATGTGCCCCACACTGCCCAGCGCTTCAGAGTGATGTACAACAGTAAGGTGAGAGGTCTTTGAAGATTTTACTGGCATAGCTATTGTGCCTTTGCAGTTTGTTACTAATGTCGAAGTGCTTTCCCAGGGCATCTTTGAATCTAGTTAGGGGCTAGATCCATGGGATTAGAGAGAAGCGTTCTGCATTAACAAGACTTAGATTCATTGACCTCAGTGCTGGGATCTATGGATGGCCTCCACCTGGGAGCCAAAGATGAGTTTTAAACTTTCCAATTTCTCTTTTGGATTGATCATTGTATTTATACAATTCTCTTTAGTCCTCACTTTCCTGTAGGAATGAATCATTTGAAAGCATGAACTGCATAGGCTGTAATGATTTCACTTTGGGTCAGGTCCACTGGAGCATTAATCATGCCTAAGGGCTGAATTAGGTATCTGAAGATAGAAATGGCTTTTTAAAAAGTCCATTTCATCAAGTTCTGTTTCTTTGAATTAAAACAGAGTCTTATGACAGCATTACCTATGGTGAGGATATGAACCAACGTGGTCAAACGCTATTCCCCAAAGCCTCTTTTATTCTTTTTTTCATCATTCTTATCTCTCTTACTAGCTCTTTTATCTCTGATCTTAAAACACAAATATGCATGTGCACACCCACTTTCTCCAAAATCTCTCATTTAACACTGTATCGTCTTCCAGGTACTCTCTCTGTTTCTCTTCCACTTTATAAGGTTATATTTTTTAGAAACAAAACAAACAAAAAACATCTACACATTGATATTTTTGCAGTTCTTCAGCTTACCCTTTCTGCTTCAATAATAATAGGTGGTGTGCTCATGGAAAGTTGGGCAGTGATACTAAAATTGGAATAATGGCTAAAAATGGAAAAGAGTTATGCAAAATAGTGGCCAGACTGAGACTGCAAATGGTTGTAGAAGTCTGTCGCTTCTGTTTGCACAAAGCGGTTATTAGTATGATCACCACTGGTTTAGAAAACTAAAAATTTGCATACTGAAAAAGGTTAGAAAATTCAAAGGCATCCTCTAGAGCTAATTATCTGGGAAAATTAAACCGGAAAATCCTTAATTGTTTTTTTAGAATTCTATGGCATGGTCAGGTGCTTTCTCTGACCTGCATCACTCGGGATCCCAAGGCAGTTGTGACTCCTGTGGATTTTGGCTGATGGAGAGAGCAGGGCCAGCTCAGTCCTCAATGCGTTTGACCTCTGTTCCACCTTACGGATGCCTCATCATGACCAAACTTAGCTTGCTCTGACCTTGCTGTGAACTTTTTAGAGTGTTCACAGAAGATTTCTTGATTTTCTTGCTAAGATGCTAAGCCATGAACTTAATGGCAACCAAGGACCCAAGCCCTTAGGTGGACAGATCAGGGGCATGTCCTCCTCTGTTACTCTGCTGCAATTTCTAAAAGGTTTGAATTAGTTCTCTCATATCAAAATATGAGAGAATGTATGTGGTCCTTATGATGGAAAGAGGGAAAAGGGCACATTTGTAATATGAGGAATAACACTCAAAGCCCAGCTGATGGCCCATTTATTAAGAAAAAAGTGCTGACATATATACTATAGAAAATGTGTGGTTTTTGTAATTCTTTGGAGTTTATTATAACATTAATTAAATGTTAGATGATAAAGGGATCATACTGAAAATTATAATATATGGGACTTCTAGTCATTTGTTTCATTATATTTCTCTGTTTTATATAAATGCAATCGGCAGTAATTAAATACTCTCCTCCTATGCATCTGTGCCTGTGGGAGACAACAGAGAAACAGACGCTAACAGGTGATGAGTATGTATGTGTGTGCTTTAAATTATGGATTTAAGTGCCTATTCCACAAACCCTGTGTTGGGCAGTGCTCAAGTGTGGGAAACAGAATCAACCTTAGCAAATTTAAGAAGAAACAGAGTTATTATAGATTCTTAAATGGCTTATACAATTATTGACAAAGCTAAAAGGACATTCATTCTAGCATTGACTCCTGAAGTTACACAATAGGAAAGAACCATCCAGGAAGTTGATTATTCTGCCACATTAGGAAATTTCCCTGTTGAATTGGGGATCCACTGATGCCACTGTTACTTCAGAACCCTGCCACTTCTCTTATGATTTGGACCAGCGAAATGATCTGTATTTCTCCGTAGCCCATAATTCAAGTCTTCTGCTCATGCATCTAATTAATAAGACTAAATCATCTCTGAAACCATAGTTGGGGGAAAGTAATTTTCAGTATTAGCCCTTTGCAATATAGGAAAGTAGTAGGAATAGATGCTGTGTGAGCCAAGCTGCAATATCTGGTATGCACACACATCGTCTACCACTGATGGCCAATAAAAATAAAACGCAAGATACATGTGTAATTTTAATTTTTTCTGATAGCCACATGAACACAGTAAAGAGAAATAAGGGGGGTTAATTTTAGTAATGTGTTATTTCATCCAGTGTATCCCAAACGTTAATATTTTAACAAGTAATCAAGATAAATTTATAAATGACATGTTTTACGTTATTGTTTCATACTAAATCTTCAAACTTAGGTATACATTGTACCTGCACAGCATGTGTCAATTAAGAGTAGTCACATTTCAAGCGCTTAATAACTACCTATGGCTAGTGGCTACCATATTGGAAAGCATAGATATACTATTTCCCAGTGTTTGTATTTTACATATATATTCAGTAGAGCAATTCCACTAAGTTCCTCTAAGCTTGATGTTTTTTCTGTCTTTGAAAATGTCTGTTAAGGCAATTGCTTTCTTTACAGTAAATTGCAGGTATGTGTGCCCTTGACCTCTGTGGGACCTCAGGCTCCTGAAGGTTAAGGACTATGTTGATAAGCAATATGTGCCTTATACATCATCATATCCATAATAAACATTCATTATCTCATTTTATTACATAATTGATTAAATGAAGCAACAGGTAAATTAATTAATGAATATAAATCAACAGTGGGGATTGGCTGTTAGTATTATTCCAAATTAAGCACTTAAATTGAAATTATATATCTTTCATAATGCCAAATAACCTTACAGAGAAGAGTGTCAATTGCTCTAACTTCATGAAATTCTTGTCCCTTCTGGTTGGAGATTCCAGGCAGACATAGTGCAAATTATTCACACAATAGATGAGTGCCTACTCTACTCAACTAGAGTGCCTACAGCACTCGACAGCACCCAGGAGCAAGCTTCTGGGTGGGACTGTCTGAATATCTGAGTTGATAATGATAGTTGAGATCTGAATTGATAGTGATAGTTGAGGAGTGCATTTTTCAAATGGTTTAACAAAGACCTCTGATTTGCTGTGACTTGTCAGGTATACTAGTCTTTAATAACAGGGTGACTAAAAGAGAGCACATTGAGTAATTTTCTTCCCTATACATGGGCATGTGATATCCATTTGTGCCTTCTGTGTGTCATCATGATGTCGGGTGAATGATACTGCTGGAAACTTTAAGAAAATTTAAGGACCGAAGAAGTATAAACTACTGTTTATACTAGATGCTAGAGCAATTTCTGATAGTGTCCCCCACACAAACCTGTAATTACTGCCCACGAAGATGCTCACTTCTGCCTTCCATGAAGGTAGAGAACAATTTTTACAATGCACCAACCATCCTTATGAGACTTGGAGGCTCATGAATTTATGGCTGTCAGTTTGTTTTTATGTACTTCAATAAATGCAAAAAACGCACAATAAAACTTGCATTTTAATATATTTTCTTTAAAAGACAAAAAAATAAACCACAAAAAACTTCACAACAAATAAGAAACAAAATTGGTAGAACTAGATAACTTGAATGGCCCATCTAATTCTGAGAGTTCATGGTTCCATGGCTCGAGTAACAGCCAAATTAATAGAATGACCAAGATACTTGGGCAAACAGACTTTTTATCATATCAGTAGGGAATAATCAAATGATTCTTGTTTGTTTTCTGTTAAGACAACACAATGCAGTCTTAAAATATTTCAAGGAGATGCACAGTCAGAACAGGATGCGTGATATTTACGCTCCTTACAGCTTAAAGTAATTTTTTGGATAAGCAAATGAATTAACTTATAAAATAGACATGGAATGCCTTCTGTGTGCTAGACACTGTGTGGGTCGGTAGGTATAAAATAATTGATAAGATATGGTCCTTGACCTCTAGGAGAAAACAGTCTAAAGAGGGAAATAGACAGATGTATAGATAATATAGTGTAGATAGAATGTTATAAAGGAACAAGTAAAATTCTGGGGTAACCAAGATGTAAAGAATAGAAAGCTTGGAATCTTTCTAGGAAAGGAAGATTGGCAGGTCTTGCTGACTAGTTATTGTATGAGCTGTGGGTGAAGGAATATGTGGAGATTTGCAGGTGACATTGATGAAGAATGTTTTAAAGATAGTAAAGAGCCCATGAAAAGACTTGGGAGTATTATAAAGCACTTTGTGTTCAAGGAGGCCTAAGACCTCATATGAATGAAGTTAGTGTACCCGGATTGGAGATGGAGGTGGAGAGATTGGGAAAGAGCAATAGGGAAATGACCAAAAACCTATGTCGCGTCTAGAGCATTTTCTGAAATGCCATTCCAAGTGCCTTCACCTGTGTTCTATCACAGTGCTTTCCAAATAATTCTGCAGAAATAGTAATGGGCACTCCATTAAAAAACAAAGCAAAACAAAAACCCCTGATTCCATGGTCAAATAAATTTTAGAACCTTCAGTTAAATAAGGTGAGTAAGGTTTCTTTTTTTTTTTTTTTTGGCTGCATCGGGTCTTAGTTTTGGCATGCGGGATCTTTTTTGTTGTGGTGCTCGGGCTTCTTTCTAGTTGCAGTGTGTAGGCTCTCTAGTTGTGTTGCACGGGCTCCAGAGCGTGTGGGGTTTGTAGTTGTGGCATGCGGGCTCCAGAGTACTTGGTCTCTACAGTTGCAACGTGCGGGCTTAGTTGCCCTGAGGCATGTGGGATCTTAGTTCCCTGACCAGGGATCAAACCGGCGTCCCTTGCATTGCAAGACGGATTCTTAACCACTGGACCACCAGGGAAGTCCCAGTAAATAAAGTCCCTTAATGCAAAATTTCTCCAAGGGTTTAATATGCTAATATTCATACGTATTATGAATCTTAAGTGGAACAAATGCAAGAAGTATTTTTCAAACGTATTTGACTGCAAAAAAATAAAATTCTGAGCATACTTATTAATAATCTAAGAGTTCTAGGTTCCATGGAGCACCAGTTAGGAAATACTATTCTATAGACCATAGAAAATCCTATTTATGTATCTATCTACCTATCTATCTATCTGTCACCGACCTAATCTATTTATTTATCCACCTAAATAAGTTGACAGTGTTCAATATGAGTTTGTAAGGACATTAACTGCCGTCTCATTGTAATTTTTCAAGCCTACATTTTCTACAGAGCACTACTCCCTTGGATAAATTAAGTACTGTAAGGATCAAAAAATGATTTCATATTCAAGTCAGTTGTGAAAAGATGGGATAAAGGGTTTTGTTACCAGTTGTTCTCTGAGATCGATGACCTAACAGAAAGGAGACAACTGGTGGAGGAAGGGCCTGGATGAGAGAAAGGAATTGAATAAAAATGCAGGGTACATGATTAGGTTATTCTCAGAAAGGAGAGACCCTCTTCCTTGCTCAACATTGAAGGAAGCAAACCCACAATCAATAATTCTGTGATCTTTGATCTATTGCTTTTTAGACCCAGTAGGATCTTGACTGGCCTCATTTAAAGGCTGCACAGAGATAAGACCCTGACCATTTAAGTTACTTTGACAAATTCTGAGAAAGAAGTTAGATATAAAAGCCTACTTTAAAATAGATGGCTGCCAGACTGGATAGTTCCTCCAATAAAAGTTGACAAGAAAATGAAATATGGACTAAAAGACGGTGCAATTTGGCTGACTTGTAACTAGTTGAGTTGTTATACCCAAAATGTGATCATTCATTCTTTCATGGGTTCCTCATTCATTGATTAGCAAGGAAAATGAACAGGTGATTCACAAAAGATATATACTCTAATGGCCAAAACGAGTATAGAAAAAAAACTTTAACTTCACTTTGGCTGCACATCAATGTTCTAGGAGAACTCAGTTCTTTCCTATCCCATGTACAGCACCCTCACCCCACCTTCCCAGAAATTCTACTCTAGGGAAGGAGTATGGATGCTTCACAGCAATATGCCAAGGTGACAATGTGGCCATGGTATAAGGGGTTACATTTTGTGTGTGCGACAAAGAGTTTAAAGGATCTTTAGGAGCCATGCACTTTTGGAGCTGAGTGCAGTATAGTGAGTCTGGGGCTGCATGCTGATTGAGAAGCTTCACCATTCTAGACAGAGTAAGTAAGGGAAATACTATATTTTTTAAAAGCACTTAAACTTACTTCAAGACTAAGAAAAAAATCTTAATTCTGGCAGTCATAGACTCACCAGGGCCAGAATTTCCACTTAAGTCTAGTAATAAAAATCTGTGTTTAAAGGGCCTTGCCGTTTAAACATACATCTCCTTTGTGGACTTACCAGAAAGTGGTTTGGTGGCCACCGTAAGCACTGAACAAGGATTCAAGGATTTAGGGCAGTCTTTCTTACTATTAATCCAAAAAATGCAAATTAAAACAGCAAGATATCTTTCTTGTCTATGAAATTGGCAAATATTTAAAGTGAAAATATTATGCAGCATTGGCGAGGGTGTGGGGACACAGGTAGCTCGTATGGCTGGTAGGAGTGTAAATTAGCTCAGTCATTTTGAAGAGTAATTTGACAAGCTGTATCAAAAGCTTAAAAAAAAAAAAAACCCAAAAACCCATGAGGCATTCCACTTCTAAGAATTAATCCTAATAGGATAATTCTAGGTGTGCTCAAAGATTTGTCTATATGCAGATTCATTGGCACATTGTTTAATGGGAGAAAAATTAGGAATAAGCTAAATGCTCAATAACAGGGAACTGTTTGAATAAATTGTGTTTTATCCATAGCATGGAATATGATGAAGGCTTTGAAATGCTGCTATAAAATAATGACAAGGAGAAAAATAAAACGAGATGAGATAAGAAATGTAAGAAACAAATCAGCCAAATTCAGAATGAAGACTTTGGACACTGATTCAACAAAGTACTTGTAAACAGCCATTGATGAGACAATCAGGGAGATTGCTACACTGATTGTATTACGAATTATTTAAAATAATTTTGGGTGATATGGCATTGGGCCTTTTTTCTAAATGTTCATCTTTTAGAAATGCATACATACTGAAGTATTTACTAATGAAACAGTATGATGCCTGGAATCTCCTTTAAAATAACCCAATGTGGGGAGTGAATAAATGGATGGGGATATAATGAAACTTAAAACATTTGCCAAATGTTGATAATTATTGAATTAGGTGGTAGGTACATAGGGATTTATTATACTACAGTCTCAATTTTCTATATATGTTTGAAATGCCCATAGTGCAAATAAAAATAATTCTGCTGTTGAATAATTATTTAGGTGAAATATTTTCACAGTTTGCAGAATTATTTTCATAGTGAAATAATTTCACAGTTCACATTTTCAGTAATACTGTTGTTTAAAAAGTGTATTAAACAGAACATATAGTATAAACTGAAGTTTTGATATATAAGGAAGAATAAAGCACATTAAAATATTAGGGCTTCCCTGGTGGCGCAGTGGTTGAGAGTCCACCTGCCGATGCAGGGGACACGGGTTCGTGCCTCGGTCCGAGAGGATCGCACATGCCGCGGAGCCGCTAGGCCCGTGAGCCATGGCTGCTGAGCCTGTGCATCCGGAGCCTGTGCTCTGCAGCGGGAGAGGCCACAACAGTGAGAGGCCTGTGTACCACACACACAAAAATATATATGTATTAGTAATAGTTATATATTTACTTTTATCATGTTTTTATTTTTGTTTATCATTACTTTCTAAAGTTATTTTTTCTTTCCCAATAAATGTACATTACTTTAATCATAAAAACAAATCTAATAAAAACAGTTACTGAGCTCTTATAGTGGAGTAGACACTGCACTTAGATTGAGAGGTGTAGAGATAAAAGCCCTAGCTACTGGCTCAAGGTACCCAAGGTCTAATGATGAAAGCCCATGTGCTGATACATAGACACTCTCCACTGTGCTAAGTGCAATAATAATGGAATGAACACAGGACTGTGAGAAGGACTGCCAAACTCTGCTGAACAGATTTGGGAAACACTTCACACAAGGCCTATTTGAATCAGTCTTTGAGGACAGCGGCAGTTTGGGGAAAGATTACAATTGACATTCAGTGAATACCCAATGGAGAAATAGGAAGGATTTAATTCAAAAGGGTTTTTCAACAACAAAATTTACTTTATCTTAAATAAAATCATACAATTTCTATGTGTTTTACTTTAAATATGTCATCAGCACGACTATATTTATTTGAAAGATTGGGATATCATGGCATCAAAAAATGACAATTCTTCAATCCGATCCCCAGAATGTTACACATCTAGGGTAAATGAAGTATAGCTCCCAACCGGTATGTCTAGACCTGATGTCTTTGTAAGAGATACAATCCAATAGCACATTGCTAGCAGGATGAATTAGTACTAAGTTGCAATAGTTTAATATAATGTTAATGATGGACTTGGCCACTGTGTTACATACTTGAGTTAATAGAAGCTCATATTTAATCTTTGTTTCCCATAAAATTTCAACATGCATTTTAAAAGTCAGGAAATACATATGCAATTAGATTATACCCAACTTCCCATCATTTTGGCTTAGTTTTTCATAATCCTTATTGGTCAAGTCTCCCTACATTATCTCTGCCTAAAGTATTGGCTGTTAATTTTCTGAACTTCATTTTCATAATTTGTAAAATGTGTTCTAAAACTATATAAGATACTTAGTCAGTTTAAGAATAAATTACATATGGTTTATGTAAAATTACTTAGCACAATGCTCAAAGTTCATCTTCCTTTTTCCCTTTCTTCCTTTTTCTTCCTTTCATATGAAAATATTTAATAAACACACCCTTACCATATAATAACTTGACATGTGATTTTTTAAAAGAAGCATCTGAAAACAAAGAGAAAGGAATGTACTCAGCAAATGGAATATAGAACATTTACTATGTGAAAGAAAATTAACTAGATTCTCTCCTTATGTAATATAACAAAATAATGTCCAAAAAGTCAAAAGAGTTAAATGCAAAGGAGTTAAATATTTTGAAAATATTAACACTGTCAAACTTTGCAATACCTGATAATAAAAAGGGAAATTTAAAGCTTTCTAAAGAGCAGAGTTGACATTAAAAATTACAAAATATTTACGCAGATTTTTGACTACAGAAGAGTTGGCATGCTCAGTTACTGGAGACTCCAGTCTTCAGAAGTTCTTCCTCCAATATTTGAAAGTTTGCAAAGTTGTTTGCATCCAGCCTCCTCTTCTAAAATGGCAGTTTATCTAACATTGCTCACAGAATTTTAGTGCCATTTTAAATAGCTAATCCAAGACCTTGATTCAGAAGATTTGCTTCATTCATATGGTGAAAAATATCTTCCAAGGATTCTATGAATAAATCTTTCCCTTATAAGTGTTCTGAGAATGGGCTTTCACTTCACTCTCAAAAAAATTCTAAAATTCAGTGAAGTACTCTCTTTTCTTTTTTAGAAAACCAATAAAGTTTTGTGTAGGCAAGTAACTTAATATTAGATTTTGACTCTTTTCTTTTTTAACAAAAGCCTTTGTACAGGCACAATAATTTAAGACCCTGACTCTGATAAAGTTAATCAACCTTCATGACCTTAGGCCCTAATTCTTCCAGGATTATAGCAGAGATTTTGCAGATCCTGAATACCCACATTGGAAGCAAGGAACTAAGATGAATTACGTAGCTCCTTTCTTCACCAACACATTAGCACTACACTGCTAATTAAAGTTGTTCCATATGTGCCCAAAGTAGCGCAATTTTTCTACCAGTAGAAGTTTGATTGGCAAGAAATATTTTCATAATTCAAACATCTCAACAGCCTATGTATGCAGTTTTCAAAATGGTGTCTTGATAGAGAAAACTTTGGAGCTATCCATAGTTTTGTCCAGATGAGTATTGATAATAGGCAGTTTGGCTGTCAATCCTCCATTACCTGCTACACAGTCTTAGAGGGATGTCCCTGATTCTGAGTGGTAATGAAAAAAATGACTCACATTTCTTCGTTCTGACCAAAGTGCAAATCAGTTTTCAAATTTCTAAGGCGTGTGGTTTCAATATACATCATTATTCATGTGTTTAGCTTGGCCATGTGATAAGAAACCTTACAGAATGTTGCAAAACAAAACTTTTGTGTTGGGCCAATTTGAGTTTCAGTAAAACTCTAGCCCTTAAAATCCAGGTTTGAGCTCATGGAAAAGTTGTAAACTGTCTGGTTCTCTCTTTTGAATAAAAGAAAGTGAAGTAGGTTTCAGGTTCATAAGCTTCCCCTGCTGAAATTTTGCCTTGTGAAAATACCATCATTTTTATGTCCCAACACACTGAGATTCTGACTAAAGATTCAAAATGCACTATCTTCCTAACTTAAGGCATGCTTGTTGTTAACGAAGATAGTGACCATAGTCTTAATAGCAGGGTATGTCTTCATTGCTTTCTAAAAATGGGAAGATATACAATGCATCAAAATAAGGCAGTGATACGGTTCTGTGTTCTCTAACCATGGAAGTATAATCAGATGCCTTCATTTGTTTAGAGTAAAATTATTCACCAATAGCATAATTTTAAGCAGAAAGAAGTATTTTCATATAAAAAATTTCAAAATTAGATGAACTAAATCAAATAAAATTATTTTTTACTGGCTTATAGATACCCGAGAGTTGAGGATCCTTCAACTTCTTGGCAGTGTGTTTATTTGTAATTATATGTAATTCTGTCAAGTTTTAGATGCTGGATGCTTTGATTGGACATTTTAGTATCTAATGCAAAGTTTAGCACAAGGTCTGAAGCACAGTGGGTACCAAGGAATGTTTATAATTCTGAGTTTAACTTTAAGGCCTAAAACAGAAGTCATGAGCAGAGGGCTTCTAATAAGATCACAATGGCAGCTTAGTTTTTCATTTCTCAGTTCTCTTGAAAATTCTACAAATGCATAGAAAATGAAAATAAAAATGAAACTCTTATATTTGGTGAAATTACAAGTTTTTTTTGTAAAACTTGTAAACTCCAAGTTATTTTTAAGTACTTTTAGAAGCACTGGGACCAGCAGATCAAGCAATCTAGGTTTAAGTGCTGCAGAAAGTGGAGTATCTCATGCAACACCAATAAAACAATATATAAGTACTATAAGTGAGTGGCTCAGTTAAAATTCAGAGGCTGTGTCCTTTAGTGACTGCAACTGGCGTTAGAACCAACAAGAATAAGTAAATCATAGGACTGATGGTAGAAATCCTGAGAAAGTTAGATTTTAAGTTGAAAGGAAGAAAGCAATTATACAGAGGCACCTTTAAAAAAAATGGTTTGTTATTATAGCAGCCAATACGGGTGAATCTTCCCTCCCCTGCATTATCCCTCACCTCTTAAAAATAGCTGGCTCAGTGAAAATCCTCCTTGTTGGTATTTCAAACTAAAGGTACCAGTTTTACAGCTATACAAATATGCTACAGAAAGAAATGTGCAAAATAGCAATAGAAGCTTCCCCGTAAAAACAAAACAAAAAGTTAGGAGTAAAATGTAGCTAGAAAGCAAAAATAAATTTGTTATTTGATATTCCAATAAGAATTTTAAAATATAAGAACAAGCCATTGCTGCTGTGAAGGAAGTCACTCAGCAGAAATAAAGAACTCAGGGGGAAGGGAAGGCCTGAGATAAAGGCTAAATAACAGAAGGAGGTAAAATTAATATTGGAGGAATATAGGGAAAAAAACCCAGAAAAAGACAGACTGTTTAAGAAATGAAGATTAAATTTAAAGGAGCCAAAGGGAGATGCAAAATACAGTAAGGAATTCTGTAATCTGTTATATGATAAACCATCTCAAATCTTAGGGATCTAAAATAATGATTGTGTTTTTTCTTGCAACTTTGTGGGTTGGCTGAGAGTTTTTCTGCTGATCTTGCCTGGGCTTCTCATGTAGCTGCATTCAGCTGGCGGGTTGTCTGGGGGCTGGGAACAACTAGGATGGCTGGTAAAATTAACCTACTCTTTCTGTGGTTTTTCACTCTCAGTGACTCTAGACCAGGCTTCTTGAAATGGTAATGACAACATTCAAAAAGGGAAAGCTGGGGCGTCCCTGGTGGCGCAGTGGTTGAGAGTCCGCCTGTCGATGCAGGGGACGCGGGTTTGTGCCCTGGTCTGGAAAGATCCCACATGCCACGGAGCGGCTCGGCCCACGAGCCATGGCCGCTGAGCCTGCGCGTCCGGAGCCTGTGCTCCGCAATGGGAGAGGCCACAACAGTGAGAGGCCCGCGTACTGCAAAAAAAAAAAAAAAAAAAAAGGAAAGCCCAGATATGCAAGTACTTATTAATCCCCCTCCTATGCCGAAGTTTTTGGTGTCCCAATGGAAAATCAAAACAAAATGAAACCAAAAATGACATGGCCATGTTCAGAGTAAAGGTGAGAGATGCCTACACAAAGTAATAGAGGGAGGTGTGATTCACTGAGGGCCATTGATGTAACAATATAACACAATCTGCTATCTGGCCCTGATGATTCATGTTAAGTCCATTCAGGCTCAAAGGCTATGATTTTGTGCATTAGATCTGGATACAGAAAATAATACTCAGGTGTAGCTCCTTGGATGTAGCTCCTATTGATCCAGAGACTCAAGACAAAAAGGCAAGTTATCTAACCTAATTTCCCGCACAGACTCAGTGTGGGATGGTGAGCCAGGAACAGTATAACCACAATAGACATTCTCACTTAAAAAGGAAAAGAATTGGAAGTTTACAGCAATCACTAGTCTACAACAGGTCTGAAATCCAGCTGAGCATATGTTGTCAGGAATCCTTACTTGGCGGCAAGGAATGTTCCTTGATTAAGACCTCCTTCTGCTCCCTTGGAGTGGTTTTCTAATCCATTGTTTTCCCATAGTTCCCGGTGCTGTCCTTGGCTCAGATCTCTTAGAGATTGTTTTTTTTCCTAAGAAATACGTGAGTAGTTTCTCCGTGTGTTTTCTGTATGTAGAAAGGTAAATGCTCGGAGACTTCTTTTCATTTTAAACTCTCTCTCTTCTTTTTAGTCCAAGCTGATACAACTACCTTAAAAATTCTAATGATGTCCTGTGACTATGGCTGGGATTCACTTCCTGCCTCAGACTCACAACCATAACTTTTTTAAGTTAGAACTCGCTCTAATTTGGGTGTTTCAGGATGCTGTAGGATAATGTTTTTAAAGGTCCTAGAAGCTCTTCTGTTTAGCTGAGAGTGTCCTAAGAATCACTTTAAATTGTTGTGAGGTCTAAAAAGGGGTTTTACATCAATATTCTTGATCGCTTCTTTACCCTGAGACCATTTATTATACTGAGAATATTTACCAACCGGAAACTCTGGAAATGTGAAGTGTTTTATTTTCCAGTCCAAAAAGTTCTGCCTCTTCTTCGTGTCTAAATTCCTCTTGCAAACTAAACAGTTCTATCCTTAGCTTATCTGTCTCTTCTTATGCCTTACCATATGCACCTAAAAGAAGCCAGTTGGCACTTTAAAGATCCTGCCAGGAAATCTCCTTAGCCAGATCCACTAGTTCCATCAGGTACAATTCTTTCTTCTGTGTACCAGCACTTGACAGGTTTGCCAAATGTTTTGCTATTATAAAATATGGGCTGCCATTTTTCCTGCCACTATTGATTGCCTCAACTCATTTCAAGCCTCTGCCAACAATTTCTTTGCCATTCCTTCAGCCCTTGCCAATAGCCTCCTTGCACTTCTCAAGCCTCCATCTGCTGCCCCGTTCCAAAGCCAATGCCACATGTTTTGAGTTTTGTTATAGCCACACCGCACTTCTAGGCAACAATTTCTCTATCTGTTATCTAATAATGCGTAACAAAACCCCTGCAATTTTGTGGCTTAAAACAATGATTTAATGTTGCTCAAGATGCTGTGGGTTGGATGTGCCCAATAACACACTTATACTAGTTTCACTCCCATGGCTGAATTTAGCTGTTGAATTGGCTGGGAGCTATGTTAAGCTGAGATGGCTGAGCCTCTCTCTACACGCGGTCTTTCATTCTCAAGAAGTTTAAACTAGGCTTCTTCACATGGTGATGGTAGCATTTCAAAAAGGCAAGCTCCTAAGTGCAAGTATTTATCAAGCCTCGACATTTGTCACATTTGCTCGTGCCCTGTTGGTCAAAGCAAGTCACATAGCTAAGTCAAGAATTGGCGTAGAAGGGGCTATAAAAGTGTGTGGGTATCAGGAAGCATAACTAATTGGGAACCATTATTTAACAATATACCACATGAACAATAAAGATAGACATGAAAGAATGAAAGAACATGAATGAAGAAGAGAAATTAGAGGGGGAAATGATGGCTATAGAATACAAGTAAAGGAGAATAGAAAAACAAAGAAACAAAACATAGATTTTTAAAGTATAAATCAAGAAAAATTTTCTAAAATATAAAGAAAATAATCTACATATTGAAAAGTCACTAACCAAAAATTAGGAATTGTCAACACAAACATAATTTAGGTGAAAAATGAATGAAAGAAAAATATCTTTATTTAGATGGATGATAAATGTAAAGTAGGTAAAATAAAGAATATTATAGATAAGATGATGAGAAAAAGGCTATTTTAGGGATCTAAACCAAAAGATCATGCCATGTATAGGTGGGAAGACCATATATGGCTCAGTTACCCTCAGATAATTCCAGTTTATGCTTACTGTTTCATAAACATCAATCAGTATAAATAGTGGCCTCTTTCACTCTCAAAATGTGGCTTGGACAAAAATTAATGGTCACTATTGTTTTAAGGGAAATAAAATAAGGTTTTCAACAGATTTCTTAATGGTAACATTCAATACCAGGAAACAAAGAAGCGACACCTACAATATATTCCAGAAAAAGTCAGCCAAGATATTTAAATGCAACCGAACTTTTCTTCAAATTTAAAAACTAGAAATAAATTTGACCCAGGGTCAAATTTTATTAATTATATAATATCTTAGTATTTTAATTATAATTGAGATGATGTCTCTCTTATGATTCTGTCTAAAAAGAAGGGCAAAACTATTACATAAAGGTATAAGCTAAAGGTAAGTAATCACTCTAATCTAAAATACTAACCCTTGTAAATGTCAGAAGAGCTATATAAAATACAAAGAAAACACATTTCACAAATAAATAGGAGAACAGCAAATTAATATGAAAGTAAAAGGAAACATCTGTGTCATGTTAATAAATATAATTATATATAAGCTTAATTCACTTATTTAAAGGAAACTAAACTCTAAGTCGTATGAGACACACTTAAAACGAGGTGACTCAAAAGAAGCAAAAAAAGAGGAAAAAATGATAAGTAGGGCAAAGCTATACCAGATCAATGCAAACACAAAGAAAGCAGAAGTCTTGGTCTTAATTTCAGATAAGGTAGAATTCAGGTCAATCCACACTATCTGATCCAAGGGAAAACAGTTTAAAATGTTCCATGGTATAATTCAGAGTACAGATATAACAGTTATGAACACCTGTGCACTAAATAGCATGGCAGTAACTTTCATAGATCAGAAATTATGGGAGACACCAAAATACACTTTAAAATAATCAGAGACTTCTATTCACTGCTCTCAGGTGAACGGACAAAAATGCATTTAAGGTTATGGTATTCCTTAACAACATAAGCAAGAAAATACATGTGGAACTCTTTACTTTAAAAATTCAGCACATACCCATGTGACATTTAAAACTGTCTTTCTAGACTATAAAGATGCTGTCTGTATATCTGAAAATGAGAAATAATGTAGAAAATAATACATCTTTGTAATTCTAATGCAATAAAACTAGACATGATAACAAGATATACAAAATACATATGGTTAAACAAAGTCTTTCTCAAATGCTCTTTGATTAAAGATGAAAACAAAAACTCCTAGACTTCAGAATTTCCAGAAAACAATATAATAGACAATGGGACAGAGTTAAATCAGAGCCCAGAGGAAAATTCATAGCCTTGAATACTTATACAAATAAAAAATAATGAAAGTAAACTAAACTTCTGACTAGATATGTTAGAAAAAGAACAGAACTTTTGTATATTTAATAATTTATATTCTTGCAAATATAAATATTATTTTTAATGGAATATGCTTGATTAGGAATTCTCAGAATCCAGAGTAGACTAATCTACGTCAGAAATCAATGGGCCTAGGGTATTTCAGGGAAAGGTCAAAATATTGCATATCTGTTTCTCTTGTCTGTGGAGGAACTCACCAGAATTCATTTCAAACACTCTCCAATTCTCATTCTTAATTAAAATCCTGCTTTGGGATTAGACTTTAATAATTCAAAAGCAAGTCCAGTTCTTAAACTTTATTACAGTACTTCATATACTGTATTTGTAGGCAATCATGAAAATGATCAAATATCATAAGTGTTTTATGTCCATTTTGTACATTAGGTAGATTTTTAACATGAGAAAACATTTAGTTAAATTTTTGTGCATTTTTCTCAGAAAATAGTCATTCTACTTTGAGTATTTTGAAAGTCATGTAGATCTAACAAGAGCTACTGGTGAACTTAATATGTTTTAATTTAAATTATTCTTGAAAAGCAAATTGTCCCCCATACATGCCATGCTTATTCTTTGTGCTTGTTGTTCCTCTACCTGAATGCCCTTTCTCTTCCCAAGTCCTTCTTTCTCTTTGATTGTTCAAAGCATATCTGTTCTTAAAGAACTATTCAGATCTCTCTTTTTGCAGGAAGATTTTCTAGACTATTTGAAAATTCACAATTATGTTTGTTTCCTGCTCTGCTTTATTTCATAATTTACATGGTAAATTCTACCATTTTATCCTGTGCTTTCAGACAGGCATCATACATACGAGGAATAGCCAGCAAGACAATGCCCCAGTGATTTTAGGATTTCAAAAGGTCTCCTTCTTTGCAAGTGGTTGCCTATGGTGTGTGAAGTTCCACCAGGAGCAATTATTCCGTTGGTATAAACAGTGTTTCCTCTGGTTGGTTCTGTTGAACCTCATATATACTGCTATAAAGTGTAGCATATTAAACTTTCCACTGTATTAATTCATTTCCTCTCTCACAATGAGAAAGACTCAGAGTTTTGACCAGCATTATTATTTGGTAGTCTGAAGATTATCATGCATAGTGAAGAGAGAGAAAACAATTTGAGGAAATTAGGAAATAGTACCAAAAGGAAATTTAAAGGTATTAATAATGAGCTTCATCGATTTCAAAATTTCATAATCAAACCTATCTACTTTTATGTATAATTCTACAATTTTTTTTTCTTTTCTCTCTATAAACTTGAACACTCCTTATGGAAAGAAATATATCCAAAGATTATACCTAGTACAGTATCTCATATAGTTTTAAGTATATAGAAATTTCTGAGAACATGATTGTTGAAGTAAAATGTTTTTGGTTATTTCTATTTTATTTATTATATGAAAGAAATTTAGTTTTCCAAAATGGAAATGTTACAAATAGTAGTTTATACTTAATTTAAACGTTGATTAAATTTTAAAAATATATAGTCTGAGGAAAAAAATACAAAATGGAGAAAAAAAAAAAAAACTGGATCTAGTATTTTGGCAAGAATGGGAGCAATCACACAGTGGTGATGTCCATTCAGGTAATGTTCATTTAACAGTTCTATGGTGCTGATCACATCTCTTTTAGTCTTGCTTTCGTGCAGGAAAGTGTGATGGGGAAGGTTTGGTGTGCTGTACATTTCTGGTGTATTTGCATTTTAAGTGATGGGGCTGGACAGAGCACTGATAACGGATTATTAATGACAGTCTTCTGTGTGGCAATTAAAGTACTGAGCCGTGGGTCCCAGTTCATATTTTCAAGACTATATTGCTAAGATTTTTATTTTTATTTTTATTTTGAAAATTCAGTTCTTGGCAAGAAACCAAAGGAGAGGACAGGAAGAACCAAAGGGAATGGCCCAAACAATGTTCTCCCTTCTTCCTGGTATATTTATCCTTTTTCCCTACCACTTTGCCTTCCAGGGCTTTTCCCAGCAAAGAGGTAACCATCGTCTTTTGCACTGCTGTGCTGCCAGTACCTACCTCTAACATAGTCCTTATCACATTGTATTGCACTTCCTTGCTTCTGAGAAAGCATCCTCCTCAAAGTAGATGCTATATCATATTTACCACTAATCCTTAGTGTAAAACACACAGCCTGGAACACAGTAGGCACTTAATGAGTGTCTACAATAAATAAACTAAAAATGACACAGGGAGATTAAATAGATTAGCCATAGATATATAGGTTCTCCTGCTCTCAAATGTTGCTATGTACTATATGAAAGAGTTTCAAAATTCTGGGGTTTTAGGGTCAGGGGATACAATTCTTAAAGACTGAAAAAGTGGCACACAGATCCTTATCACATAATGAATAGTGATTTTTACTCTAAGAGTTATGTATACTGCAACAAGAAATAGAAGGTTTAAGAGAATCAATGGGTGATCCATAAGAAGTTATTTTAAAGATCACTGGCACATTCCACAAGTAACCCGCATCTCTCATTTGAGGCCAGTTTCCCAAAGAGAGAACATTGTTTTGGTCCCACAAGTGCTGGGCTCTCCTTGCCTCAGAGAGGTCTAAGATTCATCATTGGGTTCTAGAACTCTTTTGCCATATTTTTTTAATTCTTTCCTCCATTTTGGGGGTGATAAATGACCTCGTAAGAGCTGCTCCCTCTCCACTTCTGCTTTTCTTTTCAATGCTTTTTTCCCCCAGAGTTAGCTCAGTGCAGTGAGTAATAGTTGTCAAGATGAGTTAGAATTACTTTTTTAAATACTTAGTTTTTTTTTCTCTTAACCTTCCTTTTCACATCAGCTATTTCCATAGCTAATAAATTTTAACAGTGAAAATTGCTTTGATCAATTATGTATTTAGGTTTTTCATAAACATGCTGATTTTGTTACTTATGGAAACGATTAAGAACACATTTGTGTAGTATTTCTCCTGTATTGTCCCAAGTGATTTTTTTATGTTTGCCCTATTTACTGATTTTATGAGGATCTTGCAGATATTTTTATTTTCATGAAATACATAAAGATGTGAGCATGGCTTAAAAAAACATTTTCAATACATTCATATGCATGCTGATAAATAATGGGCTAGAAACGCAGCAAATCTCTAATTCAAGATAAACAGCTGATTCTACACCTACCCCCCCCAACTCACAGGTGGCGCTCAGGGTTGCCTGTAGGTGGCAGCAAGAATGTTGCAAATTGTACCTACAAAATAATACCAACAGCTAATTAAACTGAAAGGACAAATTTAAAATAGCCTCATTGTCATGTTCAAAGTACTGTATATTTAGCTTTGGGCAACAGGTTTATTTTAAAGACAGAAAAAGAGCAGGCATGGTGTGCATCTGGGAATGGAAATTAGATACCCTCACAACACAAAGGGCAAAAGACAATACCCTATTACTTTTATATGACTGGATTTAGGAAGCAAACAATAAGATGCTCTATAAATGGTTCAGTAGGTACTGAGAGTGGCTCAAAGGCACGTGGCAAAAGCTTGACGTTTCAAACTGTGTCTTGCCTTACGTTATTTCAGCTCCATTTTCCACAGCAATGAATTCAGAGTGCTGAGCACACACATGCCACAGATTTAGGCTACCCAGTGCATTTTAGAAAAATCAAGTGCAGCGTGAAGAAAACATACACCTTATGATATTTTTGCCAACTTGTTCTTAGACATCAGTATTGTCTATAATTTTAGGCCAGAAGGAAAGAGTCCTCATCTGATACCATGTGTCAGGAATGTCACAACCCTTGAGTGATGAGGCCTTAACATTGCCTCAGGCCTTTCTCTATGCTAACCAGGTTGAGCTATCTGGGAAGTTAGGTGTGGTTGGTAAGCAGGGAATGTTAACTCATAACTGCTAACTTCAGAGGTGGATCATGGTATAATTTTCTGGAGACTCATGGATAGGTTGTTGGGAAAATTGACTTGTGCAGTGGTAAGGCAGAAGGAGGAAAAGGTGCTGAAAAAAAAATCCAGAATGAATAAATATACTAAGCATTACCAGCCAAAAAATGCAGCTCAGTCACTGCAAGGAACAGTTAGTTATCCACGAAGCACCCATAGTATGTGTGTCCTGGTGTGGGTGATGTGGAGGATAAAACTTATGTAACAGAGGAGCACTCCTCTCCATTAAAAAGGAATTAACTTTGATGTCAAGGGTAGTTCCTCTGCTGCTATAGAATGAGTTTGTGTCCCTCACCTAACATTCATATACTGAAACCTAATCTCCACTGTGATAGTGCTTGGAGGCAGGGACTTTGGGAGGTGATTAGGTCATGAAGGTAGTGCCCTCATGAGTAGGATTAGTGTCCTTCTAAAAGAGATTCCAGAGAGCTCCCTGGCCCCTTCCTTCTTGTGAGGGAAATGAAAGCCTCCTGTGAACCAGGAAGTGATCCCTCACTGGACAATCTGCCAGCACTTTGATCTTGACCTTGGACTTCCAGCCTCTAGAACTGTGAGAAATAAATTTCTGTTGTTTATTGGCCACCCAGTTTTTGGTACTCTGTTATTGAAACCCAAATAGACTAAGACACCTGCAGTTTGCTGAATTTCAAACACAGATTCTATGGTCATATTGCATACCTAATATGCTAATTGCTGGTGTTACCCTCTAAAACATAATCTGGAAGTCCCTATGTTGTCTCAGATGGGTTGAGGGCAGCTGCTTAGTCACAGTAGATCTCATTTGTGATGATTTTCTTACTTGAAATTTACTATCTTTAAGATATTTACTATCTTTAGGATATTTAGGAGTAAACAGGAACACTTGTGAATTCTGAAAATGAGTGAGGAAGAGATTGGTGGAGCAAATGCTGGCAGACATCATGTGTTTCATATCTCCTCCTCCATTTTCCAAAAGGTCAAAATGGTTCAAGATGCAAAGGACATCATTCTGTTCTCTTCATCTTTTTTTTTTTTAATTTAATTTTATTTTTTATACAGCAGGTTCTTATTAGTTATCTATTTTATACATATTACTATATATATGTCAACCCCAATCTCCCAATTCATCCCACCACCACCACCCCCCCATTCTCTTCATCTTATCTTGGTAGACCATTCTGTTTTTATGAACAGTCCTTTCTTTTTTGGTGGTATGTATTGAAAAGCAGGATCAAGGGGTTGCCAAATGATATGGAAAATTTCAAAGTTGATGGGGAGATTCAGTCAGATGGAGTGATTTATATTTTTATATGACTGGCATTGACCCAGCAGAGGACAGAGAATGGCATTCTAAGTAGAGGAGGTGGCTATAATTCTCCTGTGTTACCTGAGAGTGTGTCACAGTGATGTACTGACAAATATGTTGGAAGTGCAACTGAGCGGTAGAAAGAGAATAACTCCCCACTTCATAGTATGGCAGGTTGTTTTGTCTTGCCTTGTTTTTGCATGTGTTACGAATTATCCTGAATTTCATCACAGGGGACCTAGGGGATGTGGCCAAGGCCCTACACAAACTGCTGGCGCCAGAGTTTGATTTCTGAGAATGTAGCAGTAAAGGTGGGGTAGGAGGAACAGGCTGGGCCAAATTCAAGCTGGAGTTTGTTAGGGAAAGTTGCTCCTCTGATGCTAAGTAGGCTGAAAGCCTGGAAGGCTAGGGGTGTATCAAGAGTGAGAAATGGAGCCAGGAGCTCTGAGTTGGCAGAGACTGAATAGGAGAGAGAGCCGGTGGGGAACAAGTGAAAAGCCTCTGAACAATCAGAGCAAATAATTTTGGGCAAATGCAATGTTGCTCTATCAGCTGGTGGGTCCTAGTGTAAGAATCTGACTGTCTGAAAAGGCCAGATCCCTCTCTCTAAGCAGCAAACATACTAAAGTCACATGTGGAACAGGGAATTTTATCCACCTTTGGGAACTGTGGAATTGCATTTCTACCCTGGCACACCCTCAGATTTTTGACACATAATGATTTGATATAAATTGTCATCTCTCGGAGACAACCTGACAACAAATACTGCTAATCTTTTCATTCTGAACTGCTCCTGGATGGTAAAGGGTAATTGGATACATGCCTGTTGGAGACTTTACTAATACAGTATGAAGTGTATGGGAATTTGTTTTGAAGGGGAGAAACAATTAGAGATGGAGATTTACAGAAGACTGTAAGAGGCAGGGGGTCTCTTAGGTTTTATTTCCTAAAGCCAAAAAAAAAATTTCTATAAAATCCCTACTTAACTCACATTCTTAAGCTAGAGATCAAGGCTTCTGAAGAATAGGCATACCTTAAAATCAATCCACATGGCTTGCTGGGATCAAAGAAAAGAATGCTCTAAGGGCCTGGCTGCTGGTCTACCTAAGTAGACCCCAGCTGACCTGTAGGCGTGAAGGTCGTCTAGAAAAAAATAATCTGGAATCTTTCCTCATCTTTATTTTTAAAAAAATTTTATTGAAGTGTAGTTGATTTACAATGTTGTGTTAATTTCTGCTGTACAGCAGAATGACTCAGTATACATATATATATATATATTCTTGTTCATATTCTTTTCCATTATGGTTTATCACAGGATATTGAATATAGTTTCCTGTGCCATACACAGGGAACCTTGTTTATCCATCCTGTATATAATAGTTTACCTCTGCTAATCCCAAACTCCCAATCCTTCCCTCCTCCATCTTCCCTCCCCCTTGGCAACAACAAGTCTGTTCTCTATTTCTGTGAGTCTGGTTTTTTTTTATTATTATTTATTTTTTTGCGGTACGTGGGCCTCTCACTGTTGTGGCCTCTCCCGTTGCGGAGCACAGGCTCCGGACGCGCAGGCTCAGCGGCCATGGCTCACGGGCCCCGCCGCTCCACGGCATGTGGGATCTTCCTGGACCGGGGCACAAACCCGTGTCCCCTGCATCGGCAGGCGGACCCTCAACTACTGCGCCACCAGGGAAGCCCTGTGAGTCTGTTTTAGTTTTGTAGATATGTTGATTTTTGTCATATTGTAGATTCCACATATAAGTGATATCATATGGTATTTGTCTTTTCCTGACTTACTTCACTTATTCGCTTAGTATGATTATTATCTGGGTCCATCCATGTTGTTGCAAATGGTATTGTTTCATTCTTTTTAATGGCTGAGTAATATTCCTTTATATATATCTCACATCTCCTTTATCCATTCATCTGTCAATGGACATCTAGGTTGTTTCCATGTTAGCTACTGTAAATAGTGCTGCTATGAACATAGAGGTGCATGTGTCTTTTTGAATTATAGTTTTGTCTGGGTATATGCCCAGGAGTGGGATTGCTGGATCATATAGTAACTCAATTTTTATTTTTTTGAGGAACCTCCATACTGTTTTCTATAGTGGCTGCACCAATTTACATTCCCACCAGCAGTGTAAGAGGGTTCCCTTTTCTCCACACTCTCTCCAGCATTCATTATTTGTAGACTTTTTAATGATGGCCATTCTGACGGGTATGAGGTAGTACCTCATTGTAGTTTTTTGCATTTCTCTAATAATTAATGATGATAGCGTCTTTTCAAGTACCTATTGGCCATCTGTATGTCTTCTTTGGAGAAATGTCTATTTAGGTCTTCTGCCCATTTTTCAAATCCGTCATTTGCAAATATTTTCTCTCAGTTGGTAGGTTGTCTTTTCATTTTGTTTATGGTTTCCTTTGCTGTGCAAAAGCTTATAAGTTTGATTAGGTCCCATTTGCATATTTTTGCTTTTATTTCTATTGCCTTGGGAGACTGACCTAAGAAAACATTGGTACTCTCTCCTCTTCTTTAGATAGATGCTTTTGTGGATCAGAGAACTGACTCTTTTATTGCGACCCTGGGACTTTCCAGAGATCTGGGTCTTATTCTCAGGAAAATGAATAGAAGTATCTATGTGTCCATATTATAATTGATATGTTGGGTTCACAGACATGGTTTTCAAGGAAGTCATCATTTGAGAAAATAAATTGTTCTTTTCTCAGTTAAGGCAAAATCCATTGTGAATCTCAGGAGGGGTTTGTGCAGGTGGTGTTGGAGCCCCTCCTTCTCTGCTCTTAGGTATGAGGTGACACAACTTAGTGTCCCAAAACGTACTTTAAGTTGAGACTTCATTAACTGTTGCCCCTTTCCTTAATATCACATCTGCATGATCCCATGGATGTTCGACCACAGAATACATATGTTCTTTGAACTCAAGAAATCATGCCTTGTTTTGGTATCATTCCTAATAAAGACAACTTGAAAGCCTTCAAAGTTTCCAACTTTCTGGCATCACCTTTTTCTCTAAATGTTTATTTAAATATTGAATTTCCCATTCTGCATGACCAGAAAATTATTCTATCATTATAATTATCATATGTCCCTCCCTCAGGATTTCTGTACATCCTTGATGAGGCGATAACAAATCCAGAGTGCTTCCTGCCACTTTTTGCTCCTACCCTATGCTCCCCCTTCTCTCCTATCACCTCTGGTGGTTTCTGAACTTTTTGTCGTCCACTTTGTCACCTAATACTTGGAGAGAGGTCTGACAATTTACTTCCAAGACATCACTGATAAAGGTTGTATGTTTAATTTCTAAGATGTGAAGATAAAATAAAGGAATCTGAAGACAGAAAAGAAATTTTTAAAAATAGATACTAGGTATGACAGCTCCTAAATTTCATCATCTCCCACCCCCACAGGATCTCTACTGAAACTTCTATGACATGTGACAATAAGGACGTTCTTGAATATGGCCCTCCCTCAGATCACAGCTTCCTTGTTGGTCTCTCTTGCCAAATTCCAGTGTTCTCTGTCCTGGACTACCCCCCAAATCCGTGTCCCACCTTGAAGCTAGTTTATTGTTTAGAACATTTTTCCCCCTCTTTGTCTCAGCCTTAGGTAGTGTTAGGGCCAGTCCTTTGCATATCCAAAAGGCGCATTCTCCTTCCTAAACAAAAGGAGCATGAAGCTAAAGAACAATTTGGCTTTCCCTTCTACTTCATGATAACATCAGTCATATGAACTACAGCTGGCCTTGAAAACGCAACTTTTGCATCGCCTCTGATTAATAATAATAGAAATCATGTGAATAAATGATCCAATTTCAACTGTAACCTCAGTGATACTGACCTTCCTTTTACTTCCCATCTGTCAGCATTCTTTGCCATTCCCTGTAACAACTTTAAACATTCATTGTTTTACTTGAGACCCCCCCCCACCCAAACCACAATCCCAGAATTTGCAACACAAAGTTTCTTTCTAGTTTTGGAGGGAAATGGGCAGATTTTGCATGATCACTCTCCACTTTCAGCTTTTCTGCTTCATACTTTACCCATGCTCTCCCCACAGCTACTTCTTGCCTTGCAAATCTCAGAGGGTGAGCTACTCAAGAGTGAATCTCCATGTGTGCTCTGGATTTCATTTTTTCCTGTGATGATCCTAGGCTTGCACCTTCTTTACTCTCTTTCTCTTGGTTTTCATCCTGTCCTCTGTACTGACTACTTTCCCAGACGATCAACCACGCTCTAGTTTTTTATCCTAATATTGACCAATACTTAGACTACGAGGTTGAATCCACTTGGTCTCTATGTATTATTCTTTGTGTTTTAATATTTTATACTTTTATTTTCCACCTAAATTCTATTCACTCCTATTTTATTTAACATTTTTTTTCATCTATCTTTGTAAGTGATATTAACTTATAGTTTTAACTTTTGGTGCTGCCCTTATCTTGTTTTTATAGCATAGTTTTGCTAATCTTTTAAACTATTTTGGGAAGCTTTCCATCAATATAGTACTCATTAATTAACTGGATGATTGGGATGAGGATTTGGAAAAATTTGTAATACATATGAATAAACTATTTCCTGAAAATTCGGTAGAGCACAACAGTAAAAATATGCTTAGTGACATTTCAGAGACATTATCGACACCTTTCCAATATTCTAAATAGATATTTGTCTATTCAATTCTATCATTCTTGAATGAATTTATATACTTTGTTTTTCTCATTACTTTTCATGTTGAATTTTAATTTTTATAGCAATATCTAATTTTATAGCAATATCTTTAATTTTTATAGCAACATTTTTTCTTACTGTTAGTCTTTTCCTGATATATATATATATATATATATAATGTATATATTTTTCCATTTGTTCAGTTCCACCTGTTCACTGCTAAATCATTTTAGGTATCAGTGTTGTCATTAGACTATATTACTTTGATAGTTGATTGGAGGGTCTCTGTTTAATAGGGGATTTAATCTATTTAAATTTATGGTGAATGCAATTTACTTTTACTATCTTGATTTTTATTTGAGTTTACTTTGATTTGTTATTAAGTTCTTTCCTCTTTTTTGTCTTTTTTTTAGTTGAACAGGGTTTTAATTTTTTAAATTTTCTTTCACTGACAGCATAACAGTTGTACATGCTAATTATCCCTCTAATGATTATCATAAAAATTTTAACATACATTTTCAATCTTATATTTTTATTAATATATTTATAATTAATATATTAATAATTTTTATTAATATCTAAGGTTAATTTTTAGTTATATCTTCCCCTAGATAAGAGAAGAGGCTTAAAATTCTTATACTTATTTGTCTTTTTCTTCCTTGCTCACTTCCTATGTTAAGATCATTTGGTATTTTATTTCAAGGTTTATTGCTTTATGTTATATATCACCAAACGTTACTGTGTTACTAGCGTCTTTACTCTTACATCCCATATTTTCTAATTCTTGGATATTTAAAAAAAATTGATGGCATATATAACCAAGAGTGTGTGTAGGTTAAAACTTTTTATGACCATGCCCTCGTTAAAAATTCTGAGTTTGGTTCTTTCCCAAGTATTGATACTATTTGGGTACAAAATTTAGATACAAAATTTTAGGTTTGAGATAATTTTCTGTCACATCTTTACAGAGATGATTCAACTATCTTCCAGTATCTATATTGCTAATAATGATTTGTTTTATCTTTTTAATTTGAATGTGCATTTTTTTTTCCCCCTCTGACCACATTTTGGGCGTTACCATTTATTGAATTTCTAAAATTTCACTTTAGTATGTTGAAGTGTCATCTTTTTCTTTTCTTTTCTATTTATCTTCCTTGAAACTCAATTTTTTTGTGTTGGTTTGTTTTCAATTTAAAAGCTAATGTCTCCCCTACAATGTAGAAAAGTTGATTTTCCTTTTTTTGTATTATATATCACCTCAATTATATTTGTTCTTTTCTAGAAATCATATTAACTATATAATAGAACTCTGGACCTATCCTCTTTGTCACTTAACTTTCTGTCATATATTCAGTAGTTGGTTTATAATACACTGCCCTCCAGAAGGACTTTTTGGCTCACTCTTCCAACTCTGTAATTTATTCTTTACTTGTGTTGAGGAAAATATGATTTAAATAAAGCTTTCCTACCACCCAAGAGAACCTCTCTATAAGAGTAGAAGAGAAAGAAAAACATTTTTTATTTAAATAAACATTAAACCAGAATGTGATGTGCATCACAGGTAATCTTCTAAGAATTTGCAAACACAGAAGTCTCACTCTTTCATGTTGCCTAGCACACACAGCCCATTACACACATGTTTTCAAGATAAATAATAACTAATCCTCAAGTAAGAGGACTTACAGCACCACTTGTCACACATAAGTCATCCTAAATTCACTCAGTAGTTGGGATGACCACCTATGTTAGCTAATTGACTTTATCCAAAGGAAAAAAGAAACTTCTTATATTTTTATGACAGAAGGTAGTTTTACGACTTGGTGGGGAATCTAGGTTAGGTGTTTATCCTCCCACAGAAACTGGGAGATAGGGGTGTGCTCTCTCTTTGGATTTTAAAGATATGGCTCCCAGGTCCTTGATAAAGATATTCCTGGGTTGTAAAGTGGGCAAGAGGCTTATTTAACTTTTGAAAAGATTTTCATACATTTCAAAGAGATTGAAAAAGAACTTGGAATTACAAGTTTTCCAAAGTAAATGCTCTAAGAAAAGGGAGGAGGGAAGTCTATGCCTTTATTTTCAACAGAGAGAATTTAGCCTCTTATTTTAAATTTGTCTTTGCCCTTACAGTTGTGACTTTACTTTCATTTTTCCAGATCTCTAATCTTTTTTTTTTAGCAGCCTGTTCCCATTTTATGAATGTGATAATTGTTTTAAGTTCTCTGGAAATATCAAATTTGCTTAATTTGTGCTTATCCTGTGCTTACACTTTTCAATCTGTTTTTCAGTTCATTCGGTTTAGTTTGGTGCCTGTCTTTGATGTTATTATTATTATTTTTTAACATCTTTATTGGAGTATAACTGCTTTACAATGGTGTGTTAGTTTCTGCTAGGTTTTTTAACCATATTTTGTTAGAGGCTCAGGTTGCCTCCTACTGGAGGGAAGCTCTGTCTATAGGAGTTTGCTTTCATTATGTGTAGTAGAGGAAGGATGTACTGATGTATGGAATTTGCTGATAGTTTGTAATCTGGACTTTAGGGTCGCTGCTCCTCTTGGATTAGGAAGCCATCTAGGGCCCCCTACCAGCCCAGTTTCTCCTTTCCACTGCTTTATCTGCTTGCGAGGCAAGCAAAGAACACTGTGAAACATAAGCTGGAAAGATGGAAAGGATACACAGACCTAGTTATTTCAATACAGTTCTAATAACAATCATCCCAACATTTATTGCCAGGTTATTTCCAGCTCCTTATGCCATGTGACCCTAATCTGAGTTCCCTATGCCTGGCACGTTTAGTTATCCACCCATCAGATTGTACCCCTTATTTCTTACTACCAAGACCTTCATTTTGGGGTTAGCTACAATGTGTCCAGTCCCAGAGTTTGAATGATCATTAGTTTATCTAATCATAGCAGGCTCTGTTGTCTTTGTCTGTGCTTAGTCAAGAGGAGAACGTGTAGCCCAAATCTGGCTGCAAAGGATGCAAGAACTAAGGGGTTCTCATGTGTGCTCTGGTCTCTGGGAAAGATTTTTCTCCTTCCATTTTAAAAGAAAGTGATACACAAGAAGAAAGTCTTACTTCCCTTACTCTACTCTTTCCTGCTTGGGAGATTTCAAGTCAGGAAATAGTGTTCGGAGTTACAAAAAACTTTATCTAACCTTGAAAACAGAAAATATTAGCAAACAAAGAATACAAGAAGAGCCTGAGGGTCATTGATGCTGTAGTGGACCCATGGAACCAACCTGGATTGGAGCATATCCTGAAGTTTTTGTAGGTGAATTGATTATATGGCTCTTAATTTCCTCTTCCCTTATTTGTATCTCAAAGCACAGTCCACTTACTGCATCTACTTCAGCAACTCTTATTTTTCTGCGTGTTTTGTAATTTTCTATTTCGTTTCTCTGTAGTTGTGATATTATCTGCTTTTTTATCTTCTAAGAATTCTTCATTCTTGATCTCATTGAGGCACTCTTCATATTTTCAGCCTTTTAATAGATTTATTCTAAATAACAATTATAAAAAAGTTTGTACATACAATTTTTCTGACATGTAAGGGTTTTTTTTTTTTTTTTTTTGAGCAGAATGAGACTGTGGAGAAATATGCTGAGTCTGCTGTCTTCCTACGCTTGTCTGCTTCCAGCTTATGCTTATCCAGAACCTTCCTGTCTTTTAAGATTCAGCTGTGTTGTCATCTCCCCTAGTAATCTTTCTGTGATCTCCCCAAATTTCCATTGTATCCTCTGTATGCCTCTAATGTACTTAGTACACAGTGTTTAAATTATCTTACCTAAGCCTGTCCTTCTCTTGGATTGGGAAGCTCTCCTGTTACACTCTAGGTGTTATTCATATTTTAATTTTGCAGAATGACTTATTCATGGTCATTCCTCAAACTGCTTTGTTAAATTGAACATATTCTGGTTCTTGAAGGGCTTATTTTCTAGAAGGGACTTAATATCTCCAGTGATACTTCTTATCAGATTCTGAATTTTTCTTCTTGATTTATCCTGCGTGAACCTAAGAGATTTGTACTCAGATCTTCAAGATAAACCTTTCGTGGAGAATTTCACAAACATAACTATAAAGTGACCTTCTTTCTTTTCCCCTGTTTATCTTAGTCTCTTTTTGTGTTCCTCTGTTTATAAATTAAATTGTCTTGAAGTTCTCATTGATGTCATATTAAATAATTTGCAAGTAAAATTTCCAGGCAACTGTATTCAATTTGGTTGTTTTTACTTTAAGTTTCAAGTTCACAAAACCTTCATTAAAACATATTATGTGATGAGCTTTTTGCCAAACTTGTCTATAGATGTCAATTTATCCTTGTAAGGGAACACATCTATATTGCTATCTATATCTAAATCTATATCTACATCTATATCTATACCTATGCCTATTCTATGTCTATATTGACATCTATATCTATAGAGTTAAATAAATATATACAATGATATATGTATTTCTGAATTTCAATGTAAGTATGTTAAAATGTGACATGATTTTTTTCTAAAATAAAAAAAAATCTGTATATCCCATAAACAGTTAATCTGTTAAGGGATATAAATTAGTTAAATTAGCACTATCTATGGTCTTAGTTGGGCTACTATAGCAAAAATATAGTCTGGGTGGCTTATAAACAACAAAAACTTTATTTCTCATAGTTCTGGAGGCTGTAAGTCTGAGATAAGTGTGCCATGTGGTCAAGTTCTGATGAGAGTACTTTTCCAGATCTTAGACTTTGGACTTCTTGTATTTTCACATGGCAAACAGCAGAGAGGGGAAAACTGTTCTCTTGTGACTCCTGTAAGGCCACTAATCCCATTCATGAGGGCTCATTTAAATCTAATCACCTCCCAAAGACCCCACCACCTAATCCCATCACATTTTATATGGGGCAGGGGAAGGGGTGTTAGGGTTTCAGCAGACATTTCGTTCATAACATATAGTAACAGTCTGTCCTTGAAATTTGAGGCGCTTAATACATAGAAACATACTTCTTGCTCATTTAAAGTCCAGTTAGTGACTGTTTGGCAATGTGAAACCGATATCCATGCAGTCCTTCAGGAATCCAGGCTAAAGAAAGGTCTATTATATTTTATATGTGGTTTATAAGTCACCTGAGCCAAAAAAATTTAGGAAGCAGATAAGACAGAGAGAGAGACTGGAATTGCGCATGTGCATGTGAAGGTGTTCGATTGCTGGGATCTGAATGTAGCATGCCTCATTTTCCTCAGTTGGATGGAAAATGGAAGATGGCAACTGGGTCGCCAGGGAGGCTGGGAAATGAGTCTAGTTGTGTGCAAGAAGGAAAACCTTTAGGTTTTGATGAATGTACTGCAATCTCTGCCACAGACCTCTGCCAAGTAAGTGGTCAGCACATCTGGCTGAGGATGGAGATTGTATGAGTGGTTCAGACAGAGCTTCTGCTTTTCTCTACTAATTTTAAGTCTCACCTCCATTTGTTTTAATAAAACTTTCCTAATCAGGCCAGCTTGGGGAAACTGACCAGATGAGTACATACAAAGTCAGAAGCAAAAATGGATCCTTACTCAGCAGGTGGCTCTCTTCAAATTCTCTGAGCTCCAATGATCAGTCTATGAGAATGTATTTTCTCTTATTAGCCTCTGTAATGAGCCACCAGTCAACAAGGATGTAGTGCATTAATTGATTTTGTTTATTCTTTAATTAAATGAGGAAAGAGAAGGAAGCTATTTTGTTGATGTTGTAACCATTAGCCAACTGCAAAGATTTTTCAGGATAAATTGGAGGACTGGGAGGAGGTAGTGTTGGATGGCTCTATGGATTTTCTACACTTTCTTTTTTTCCCCTAATTTTTAATAAAAACTCATTGTGAGGGGCTTTCCTGGTGGCGCAGTGGTTGAGAGTCCGCCTGCCGATGCAGGAGACGCAGGTTCGTGCCCCGGTCCGGGAGGATCCCACGTGCCGCGGAGCGGCTGGGCCTGTGAGCCATGGCCGCTGAGCCTGCGCGTCCGGAGCCTGTGCTCTGCAACGGGAGAGGCCACAGCAGTGAGAGGCCCGTGTACCGCCAAAAAAAAAAAAAATCATTGTAAGGTATTGTTAAGAAAAGCACCTAAGAAATGAACATAGCATTTGAAGAATTAGGAGGGAGGAGATTAAATGTATACACTTTTTCTTCCTAGCAGAGAAGACAGGATTTCATTTCTCCTGTTCTCCAGTTCTATATCATGATGGTGTGGATAACAGGCTTGGTGTTTAAGACATAATTAGATTTGAAGCCTTAATTTGCTCCTTACAACTCCTGTGCATTTGAGAAGTGACCTACATTTCCTGACCCTCGATTATTACATCTTTAAAATTGGTATAACTATATTTACGTAGAGTATATTTATGTGACGAAATGATTTGAAGGATTACACACAATGAGTTGGAGCACCTACCATGGCGCCTGCCTCCCAGTAAGCACTCTGGAAATGACACATGTTTTTGGTTGCGGAAATCAGGAACAGGGTAGCTTTCTGGAAAATTATCTACGTGAGACAACAGATCCAGAGTGTGAAACCCCTCAGATGATTTCTTCAGCATTTATTGAAACACTGCTATGTCCAGCAGGAACTCCATCCGCGGTGATCCTGAAGTGCATTGAATGTACTTCTGTGAAGGCATTACCGTATTTACGTGCTAGTCTTTGAACATTGCGTCTCTTTAAAATATCGTGAACTTGTAGATGAACAGACTACATTTCCTCTTCTTTGCTTTTCCTGCTTATTCCAACAAGGACTAAGAGGGAGTCTTAATTTTTGATGCCAGGCACTGTGCCAGGCACCATAGGGATCAAGAATGGAAAGATGGGTCTCTGCTTTTACGGAGTTTATACTTGACAATACCTTTGGCTTAACTCTGCTTTCTTAGGTATATTTAAATCTGGCACAGGAAAGCTAGGATTGTTCAAGCATATCTGGTAAAAGGAACCATGTTTATGTTCAACCCATGAGGATGAAGAGGATGGAAACAAAAAGAAGATGAAGGTCCACTTCTTCACTGCACTCACCAAGCCCAAGGTGTGGCGAAAGAGAAGAGTGGGAGGGAGATGGTTCAGCCATCCTGTTAAATTGCCCCCAGTGCAGAATAGCTGTGCTGATGGCCCCATTGCCTCCTGTCACAGCTTCCAAAGTTCCAGGCAGAGACACATGGCTGGGTCCACTGTGAACACTACAGCAGTTATTTTTATATTGCCAGTTTGAAAAAATATTTTTTGGTGAATGCACCAAGGAATTTCCTCCATAAAAATGGTGGCCCTTCAGGAAAATTTGTGAACTGGAACTCAGTATATAAATATTTCTACTAAAAACCCACATCGTATTTACCTTGAATGTGGGCATTTTTAATGTGCCTGGAAAAGCCATTCATGCCTGTGCGTTGTGCGTGATCTGTCAAAATACCTTGACAAGTGTCAGAGTGCATCCCCACGTGTACCTGTAAGAGAACAGAGAAAGGAAACAGGTTGGCAAGTAGTTAAGAAACAGGAACTCGGAGGTGAATTGAGACTGTGCTCAGGCCCAAGTAGTAGCAGTGGAATGTTTATATTTTTGAAGTTAATTTTTTAAAATGTGCTTGTCTGTACATTAGGTTTTAGTTTCTGTCCTTTTTTCTGCACCACATGCACCAGATTTGGTAATTAACTTTTTAAGCAGAGTTCAGCAATTTATTGGGCTTAGTTTGCAGTCCCAAAACTGATCACATACCTACCCTAACAAGACAGTCTTAATGAGTCTGAAACCAGAAGCTGAAGCCCTAGATGAAATAATTCTGCAACCCGAGGCCCTGAGCCAGTTGCTGGAAATTATCCCAAATGGACCCAGAGTTTTGCTGCATAATCCCCCGTGAATGCCCCTCCCAAAGGTTGGATGGTATGGCATCACTGAAATGCCCTCAGAAGAATTTTTTTTCCCTCTATTTTAATTGCATTTTAGGAGAAAGGAAAAAAGTAGAGCTCTGCAATATTTATTGCTCTGTTCAACTGGAGAAAGAACCCTACGTAGTATTGTAGCAATTACAAAGGTCAAAAGATTTTCTTTCCTCAGGCCATTTGATGGTACAGAGAAGCAGCACTTCTGAACACATAATGAACACCACAATCTCCATTTGGATTGGGAAGAAACCCCCAGCTCCCAGGAAAGGGGTTCTAATGAGATCCTGTATTAGTATAATACTGCTTTCAAAGCAATCCCCAGCATGCTGATTGTTCCCTGGGCAGGGCCGAATTCACGAGCCCTATTTTGTAACAAGATGAAGGCATATTCGACAGAATAGATTGGTTTTCAGAAGAAAAGAAGTCACTGGGATGTGCACGGCTGAGCCCAAAGAGCCAGTGCCCATGCCTGGGGCTTTTAACAGCTTTGTAAAGGATGAAAAAAATATATATCAGAATGATAAAAGCAAGATACCTTGGCAAGTTTCAGGATACAGGACACAAAGATATCAGTTTTCCCTGTGGCCCAAAATTTTATGGACTACACCTGGAACAACAGACAGAGGTTGTTCTAGATCCAGGACCACCTTTGGGGACAGGGAGCTTTGTCTAACCTGACAGCCTCACCAGGACCGACCCATCAGGGATGTGCAATGCCTTCTCACTCCACCTCCATAGGTTTGGAAGTTCATGTCAGAGGGAGGAATTCTGCTTTCTTAGATGGAGAAATGATGTGCAAAGGAAGGGTCTTGGGAGGTCAGCTTAGAATTGTTCTTTACTAAAGAAAGCAGGCTAACTGACTTTCTACAAGGCATTTATTGAGTCTAGGTGTGCTCGCCTTAGGTACAAGGCATGATCACAGACTGAAAAAAGATGTTTCATTCCTGCCCTAAAGGGCATATAATACAAGATCAGGTGAATTGGTTCTGATAGAAGCATTTGATGATGTTACAAATGATGCACCAAGTGTGTGTGATGGAAATACCTGCTCTCGGGGTAAGCTCAGACATTGCCCAGTGGGTTGGCCAGTTGGAAGAGATTGGTTTCCAACAAAGGTGTGAAGGGTTGGTAGAGCTTAGGGGAGATGACATTATAGGAGGGGTAACGGAATGAGCAAGATATAGAAGTGAAGTGATTGTAGCCTACTTGTAGGATGGCTAAAGCACTATTAGGTAAATTCAAATACTTCTTTTCCTTAGCCTTCCTTTCAAGCTAAATATTCCCAATTTTAAGCCATCCTAACACCCTGGTCTGCTACTCTTCCCATAAAGAATCATTCCTCTCTCTGTGCCATCACAGTGCTCTGTAGACTATTCCATTCCAGTGCATAACATTAGAAATAGTTATCTCTTTCTTCCTTATTCAAGTGAGAGTTTTTCAAGAGAAGAAGTAAGGCTCTATATTTCCATGATCCTATATAGTAATCAGTACTTAATGTGTGAAGGAAGTTTTGGTGAATGACTGGGTTTCTTTCAACTACAGTTTGTTCATATGAGTCTCCAGACTCTGACATCTTTCATCCCCCATATCTGCCTGCCTCTTTCCCTCTCGGCTCAATGCTTTTTAATTGACCAACAGTCCTCTAAAAATATAATACCTGAACTGAAAAACTCCCAATACAGTGTTAACCTTCAGACTCTCTATGACTCGGTAAACTTTATCTATGAATTCATGCAAATTCAGTGTTAGAATATATTTGCTACATGAGATCACAGGCTCATGTAGAGCCTGTTTTAAAAATAAAACTCTGAGACATCTATGGTCTCTCTCAGTTCTCTACTGATGAAAATGGATTTCTGATCCTAAATATGTTTATGCATTTATTAAGTGTCAGATTTTATTTTATTGGCTGAAAACATTACAGATTTTCAAGATAATTTTAAACTCCCATTTTGCCATTGACAATACCAAGTGCTTTCTTCAAACTTTACCAAGGATTCCATTTGATAAGCCTATATCCTACAATTTTTTGTCTTTTGGTGGTCTGAGAGTATCGAACCATATAGATCCAAGGAAGCGACCTTAAGTGGGACCACTGGAAGTGTTATCCAGGCTGATAAGAAGCTGTCAATAAGTGAGCACACCTTGGGCTTCTTGTTTAAACATATACGTGCTCTGGCTAACATTTTGTAATACTATCAAAGAAAATATAATGAAAACAAACAAACGAACATTTTTTATAACACCAAGATATACCTACTTCAACAGTCTTTATCTGGGTAATAAGAAAACAGATTTAGTGTGACCTGATATTTTTTCCCCATATTTTCACCAATGGTCACTGCCATCTTACTCCCCCTATCTTTAAAGCAGTTAGCAAGAACTGACCATCAGATATTTCCACAGTACATCTTCTACCCATTTCTGAAAATTCAGACAATATCTTTCTTATGTTTTCTGGTATATTTCCCATGCTCCAGAGATTGTCAGTTAAAAAAAAAATTAGCAATAATCAAAGTATTATGATTTTTTATTAGTAAGATAATCATCCTGAGCATGATAAAAATATTAATATAACAGACAGATAACTTTTGTGAGTCAAGAATTGTAAAGATTTTATTTAGCATTGTGGCCTTTGTTAAAACAGCTAAATTTTTCAAGTCATAGGTTTTATGGGTTTTTTTTTTCCCCAAAATGAGAGAATCAGCAATGAATGCAATAGTTCTTAAAATTTCATTTAGTCCTAAAATTTTGTAATTTAAGTTTAGCTACTGTAGACAGCCAGGAAGTCCTTTATAACTTACCTGTCATCTATAGTGGCAGGGATCTGCCACCGATATGGAACTGAATCCACATGAAGATCTATTACTTTGAAGAGTTTTAGTTAGAACTTCTGCTTCCTTTATATAAAGGGAAGAACAAGTCTGAGAAAAAGGAAATGCTGCTTCTCAGCCTGTGCATGCCTGCCAATCAGAAAGAGCATTTGGGGATTTGATGCAAAGTTATTTCTGGTTGATGACTCCACATGCCTGAATTCTCACTGATATTTTTAAATCCTGCAATAAAGTCTCAGTAGACGAAGCCACAAGATGAATTACACATGCTTATAGATCTGTCTCTGACAAACTTCAGGGTTTTCATTCATCTTCATAATTTCAGCCCTTGGTGTCCCAGAAAATCTTTGGGGAATAGAATTGAGAAACAAACCAGTGATCTCACCCAACGGTAAAGACCAGGGGTTAAATATATTGTTTTTCTAATTGGAGGCAGAAAAAAAAAAAAAAAAAGTTTCTAAATCCTCTACAACAGTTATTTTCCCTCCAATTCCCTTAGGCTCTGGTTGATGAACTATTTTCTAAAAAATTTCCTGTGTAAATGCCTTTTCATTTACTGAAAAGGACTAATTGTTTTTCCCAGAGTTATATAAAAATACAGTGGGCTCAACTCACTACCCTGTATCAAGGCTCAGAAAAATATTGTTCTCAAGGAACTCTATTCTGAGGAAATTTGCTTTTATAAGGTGGTTTCATAGCAGAGTCATCATTAGGAACCATTTACATATGTTAGCCAAATCAAGTTGATTATGCATATCCTATAAATTATCAGGAGGAACAAATGAAAAGCCACAGCCACACCTTTAACCATGCCGAGACCAGTGTTTCATTCTTGTTCTTGGAGTCTCTTGACACTTAGGCAAGACCTGGATTTATTACTAAGCCTAAGTATATCCCTTTCTGCCTCAGGCCACATTCATCTAGAGGAAAGCAACTGTGTAGCTGGAAGCAGTGTTCTTCCTCTCTCACTGTCCTACCTCCCCAAGTGGTGTTGCTTATGAGATTGTTCAGACACCAGGACGCTAGCAAAGCTTTGATTTCCAATAGGTAAGGACCATATGTGTTAAAGGGATATATACATATACCTGTGGCTCATTTATATTGTAACTGAAAGTTTCTACCCCTGAATTTGCCTCACCTGTTTCTCTCCTCCCACCCTCCTCACCTCTGGCAGCTGCCTCTTTGTTTTCTCTATCTATGATTCATTTGGGGAATATAGTCAATAACTAGTATCTTTGTATGGTAACAGATGCCAACTAGACTTATCATGGTGATCATCTTGAGATGTATAGAAATATCCAATCGTTATGCTGTGTGCCAGGAACACAACATAACACTATATAGTCTTACAGGTCAATTATACTTCAAAAACAAACAAACTCATTGAAAAAGAGATAAGATTTGTGGTCACCAGAGGTGGGGGTGGAGGGTGGGTGTAGAAGGAATTAGATGGAGTTTGTCAAAAGGTCCTCACTTCCAGTTATAAGATAAATACATACTAGGGATGCAATGTACAACATGATAAAGATAATTAACATGACTGTGCATTATATATGAAAGGTGTTAAGAGAGTAAATCCTAAGAGTTCTCATCACGAGGAAAACATTTTTTTTCTATTTCTTTAATGTTGTATCTGTATGAGATGATAGATGTTCACTCAACTTATTGTGGTAATCATTTCATGATGTATGTAAGTCAGATCACTGTGAGTGATGTATGTCAATTATATCTCAATAAAACTGGGGGGGAAAAGATAAATACGTATATACAGGATCTGCATCCTCTTTAAGTGGTTTTGCTCAAAGCTCAAAACTTGGATAAATTGTTCATTGGTAATTTTCTATTATTCTTCACTCATGAGGTGCTGGGATCCTTGCTTTCCAGGACATGGTCAGTAGTAAGATGGGCAAAGAATTTGACCAGGCCTTGAGATCAAGCCAGTCCTCCAGACACATCTTAGAAAGTCCTGTGTTGTATGAGCAAATATTGTACTAATAATTGAATGACCCTAATAATAAAGTAGCATGTTGACTTCATGCTACTTGCATTTTTACCTTCCTTTGGAAACTTAACAGAGAAGTGGTAAAATGCCTTGCAATGGTAAAAACAATATCAACAAACAAAAAAACTGACTTTGATAAATTAAAACAACAAAAGGGAAAAACCTATGGCAGCACTGTAAATTAGAAGGGATTGATCTCCTTGTAATGGAAAAAAATTCACTATATGTAGCACAGTTTGAGCAGATTGAAGGAAGCTAAGAGTCTTCACAATTCTTCATTGTGAGAAAAGGCAGCATTATCAGGCAGTCTCTTAGGTCACTATGATTTTTATGCCTTTTGATCTTCATCATGTTGCATATTTATATTTTCTTTTTCTTGGCTCTCATTAGTAGACTTGATATATTTGCATCCATATTATTGATTTTAATTTTAAAAGTTTTCAGATGCATTTAAAACTTTTTTATTTTCTAGTTTAATACCTTATAATTTATTAGGTTTATTTTGCTGCAACTTTTCTGGTTTCTGGAGTTGAATATTTATTTCATTTAGTTTCATTATTTCTTATGTAATGAAAAATATAATTAAGTAAATTAATTTTCCTCTTTTTAAAGTTTCAACCACGCCTATAAGTGACTAAACAGCTACAATGAGATTACTATGATACATAAAATCTTATTGTAGTTAATTTTAGTAACTTGTCATAGGAGCTTTGGTTAAGCTTTTGATGCAAAGATTATGTAGCAGAGGTTTTTGTTCTTATTTCCAAATGATTAGATTAGTTTCTTTATCATTTTGTAATAAATTTCTGGTTTTATTACATTGTGAATAGAAAATTTATGATTATAACTGTGATCTTTGGTTTGTAAATGTATTGGAACAATGTTACAAAATGCTTGTTCTATATAAGGGACACATTTTGATGTCATTTATTTGATTTAATATATTAATTGCATTATTCTAATATTATATCTATTATTTTGTCCTATTTGAGCTGTAAAAAATATGACAATATATGTCAGTCCAAGACTGACTAATATTTTTTTTCATCTTGCTGGTTGTATTCTAAAGTTTTTTCTTATATACCTTGAGGTTCATAAATTTGGAATACAGATCCATGACAATTGCATCTTCATTGTGACTTGCCCCTTATATTAAATTATTTCACTTTACAGATATATGCTTTTTGCATAATTTTACTTTTAATATTAAGAATACTTTCTCTGTTGTATATAAAAAAGTGCCTATACGTAAGCATTTATCCACTATTTGCCCATCTCTTTATTAGTATCCTTCTTTGTTATTTTGATTTGGTTTTGATTCTTACAGAAGTTGTAAACTGAATTTTTTTAAACCAAAACCAATCTCAGTTTTGACCTTCATTACAAGGATTCAACCTGTTTTCTTATTTATTTATTTATTTATCCATTTTATGCACATCAGTATACACATGTCAATCCCAATCTCCCAATTCATCCCATCACCACCCCCTCCCCCTGCCACTTTCCCTCCCTTGGTGTCCATACATTTGATCTCTGCATCTGTGTCTCAATTTCTGCCCTGCGAACCAGTTCACCTGTACCATTTTTCTAGGTTCCACATATTCAACCTGTTTTCATTTATTTTGATACTATATATGTTGCTGTGGGTTTTTTTGGTAAACTCTTTGTAAATTTTAATGGAAAAAACTATAAAAATTTTACAAATCATAAGTGAAAAACTCAATGACATATTTCAAAGTGAATATACCCATGTAACTACCACCCAGGTTAAGATACAGAACTTAACAGAACCCCTTCTCATGCCCCATCCCACTCATTAGTTCCCTGAATGTCACCGTTGAGACTACCATCACCACAGATTAGTCTGAGCTATAATAGAATACCATAGACTGGGTGGCCTATGAGCTGAAGAATTTATTTCTCACAATTCTGAAGGCTGGGAATTCCAGCATCAAGGTGTCAGCCGATTCCGTGTCTAGTGAGGATCCGCTTCCAGGTTCATAGCCATCTTTTCACTGTGTCCTCACATGGTGGACATGGGTACCTGAGCAAGCTCTCTGGGGTCTCTTTTATAAGGGCACAACCCCATTTCTGAGGGTTCCACCCTCATGTCCTAATCACCTCCCAAAGAGTTCACTTCCAAATGCCATCACGTTGGGGCTTAGCTTTCAACAGATGAATTTTAGGGAAGCACAACCTTACTGTCTATAGCAAATAGTTTCCCTGATTTTGAGGTTTATATAAAAGGAATCCTTGGATCAGCTTTTTAAATTCATTCTTTTTGTGAAAATCCTCCTTGGTATTGCAAGAAACAAGGTTGTAATTTCACTGCTGTATAGTGTTTCATTTTCTATCACAAAATGTATTTATTCATTCTACAGCCCTTTTAGTTTTTTTTTTTTTTTTCCAGTTTGGGTTATAAACTTATTATAAAACTTGTATAAACATTATTGTACATCTCTTTCAATGTACAAGACATAAATGGAATGGATGGGTCAGAGAAGGAGAGAGTTATATATACAGTATAGTTAAATTTTTATCAAATTCTTTACATTGCATATTTGTCCACAGTGGGTTTACTGTATTCTGCTCTAGGCATAAGTGGAAACACATAACCTTATTCTACCCAGGCACTGATTGTGCCTGGTTTGTAAGTCTCAGTCTACGTTCTGTTCATCCGTGCTCCTAGGATATAGCTCTCCAAGGGTTCTGCCTGACAGATTAGGATGTTTACTAGAGCCTCTATTCTTGGCAGGCCCTAGACTCTAATTTTGCCTCCTGAGTACAATGAGACTGCTGAAAACTCAGCTCTACATTTCAGTGGCTTTCTGTTTAGTCTCTTAACTTCTACCCTGTACAGCTTGAAATTCAGAAAATACCTCACAAAGGACAACCACCAGTGTTGGGCTAGTCTCTCTGCACTTCCCTTTCCTACGGAATCTTGGCCTCTCACATTCTGTCTTCTTTTGTGGCCCCAACTCCTCCAAAGATTATCTCTCCTGTTCTGTAAGATGGGTAAATATTAATCACTTAGCTGTGACCCTGTGACTCATTTGCCATCCATTTGCCCTCAAGAATGAAAAAAGAGCCTAAGAAGAAAAGTGGTTTACAGAATGTTGCCTCCTGTGCTCTACTTTTCTCTTCTCTTGCACCCTCAAGTGCTGATAGCTTCACAGCTCTCATGCATATGATGATTTTCTCTTTTCCTGTTTTATCCCAGTTTACTAGCTGTTCTTGACAGAAACAACTAACTGGAATTGAAAGTCCAAGTTCAACCTATGTTATGCTTTCTGTTTCTTTGCTTTTTTTTTAGAAATTAACTATCTTTACTATTGTTTAAATTTTTGTTCTTCTCCTAACTTGAAAATTGCATAGCACATTTTAATTCCAGCGGTAGACTCTTTCATGTTTTAAACACACATACTTAAGCTTATATTTCTATATTTATCAATGTCAAGAAAAAGAGCATCTATAGAACTCTAGTCTTCTTGCTTCCTCAAAAATTTCTTAGTATTCTTCCATTGTATTTAAAATCATTTTTAACCAATAGATTTCTTTTCCTTTGTAATGTAAGATTTGTTTTCTCTGCCTGGATGCTGATAAAATACTTTTTCTCTAGTTTTGCGTAGATCTAGGCCTTCTGTTGTTGTTGCTGTTTTGTCTGTTTCATTCAGTTTTTCCCAGCTTACTTGACTAATCTTGTACTGGGCAATGTCTGTCTTAACCTGATTGTCAATTTAAAACATTAAGTCAGGGCTTCCCTGGTGGCGCAGTGGTTGAGAGTCTGCCTGCTGATGCAGGGGACACGGGTTCGTGCCCTGGTCCAGGAAGATCCCACATGCCACGGAGCGGCTAGGCCCGTGAGCCATGGCCGCTGAATGTGTAAGTGCCTTTATGTCTAATGCTGAATCATTTTTAATTTAGATGAGTCATATTTGTCACAGGCCAATTTTCTCACAGTTATGGTCAGAGAAGGGAAATGAGGGCATGAAAAACTTTTTAAAATGAAATGTAAGACACAGATGTAGAGAACAAACGTATGGGCACCAAGGGGGGAAAGCGGCGGCGGGGGTGGTGGTGGTGGTGGTGGGATGAATTGGGTGATTGGGGTTGACATGTATACACTGATGTGTATAAAAATGATGACTAATAAGAACCTGCTGTATAAAAAAAAAAATAAAATTCAAAAACAAATATAATGTGGACCAGATATAGAACTTAGTTCCTGCTTTCAAAGCACTCAAAACCATTTAGGCAAATGTAGCCAAAGACATTGGTTGCCCACCCAGTACCCATTTACCCCTTCTTCCTTACAGACAGAAGAAGAAGCTTCCTGTGCAGAATGGGTAGCCATGTGGCATAACCTTTCCACTGAGATATAATTAAATCTGTGGGGTATTCTGGGAAGATACTTGCTTTTAATAATCCATGTAAATGAATGCATTCAGTGTGGTTTCCCCCATCCCCTTTCCTTTCTGACATGAACATGAGTTTTGAAGTTGCGACAGGCACCTTGCAGTCTTAATGTACCAACAGAGAGAAAAATGTCAAGAACGTCACAGGAGTGCCAGTCCTGAAAATGTTGTGCTTCTAAACAAATACCCAAACAGACTTCTTGTTATTTAAGGAAATAAGCCTCGACTCGCTTAAATCACCATCAGTGTATGCATCTAACTGAGACATTAAGAAAATTAATTTAAACAGCCACACAAGAAAAGTCATAGTGAAGAGCCAAATATGTGCTGTAGCTGAAAATGGTTAAGTTTTTCCCTGGCTCCTTTACATGCAGGGCATCCTTTATGCAGCTCTGAGAAAAGTCCTGTTGGCCTTGGGCTCCTGCACACCTGTCTTTCCAACCACAGGCAGCTGGTCTGCACCTTCTATTAAAATCTCTTCACTTATCTCCCTAGAGATAAGTAAAGAAAGCCCTTGCTTTCTCTTTACTACAGACAAGATTGCAAGGTAATTAAATGTGTTCCCTAGCCAGCAAAACTAGAATCAGGGGGTGGGTAGCACCTTCTACAGGGAGCTAAGAATTTTTTTCCCTTTCAGGAGAGTACATTGAGAGATCTTTCTTTTCTCTGGTGGATTACCAGAGTGAAACACAAATGATCAGAACTGCTAGAGAGTGTGTCTCCAGACAATTTCATTAGGGAACATAAGGAATCCTGACTAAATACTAGCATGTAAGAAGGGAGAAATGAAATTCAGGAAAATAAATAAATGTAAGAACTCAGTAATCACTGGGACTTCATTTTACCCCCTAGCCCTGTAGAATCCTGGAATCTCAGAACTGATAGTACACGAGGAATCAAGTTTAAGTTCTGAATTATTTAATTAGATTAATTTTAACTTGATTTATCATAATTATTGGTCCACAATAATGCTAGGCACTTTGCTGAGAATTCAAAGGAGAACAGGTATATAAACTCGACACCAGATGCTTTGGTCTTAGTACTGTTGGAAATTTCGGTAATCACTGTGATGATAACTAGTGATGGGAGAACTGTGCCCTAACGTCTATTTTGGAACTGTAATGAAGCCCAACTCATTTGGAGGCTCTTTTCATGCAAACGGAATTTTCTGGGAAAAAGTCAGTACTGATCATCTTGTGCTCTCCACACATATACACCATGTTTCTCATTTTTGAGCCTCTCATTTACTCATTAATTCATTGTTTTGAGCATGTAAATACATTAGACACTGATTTTCGTAATTGAACTACCTTCCCCCAGTTACATCCCACACCTACATACTCCAGCCTATCACGCAATATGTGCCCTGATCAGATCTCTTCGAGGTACAAATAGAAGAAATGCAAGTTGAGTTGGCTTAAGCAGGCAAAAAGATTTATTGGCTCATACAGCATAAGAAAAATGAACATTCCTGTCTCAGACCAATAAGAGTCAGAGACTCAACACTCAACTGGAGGTATTTCTTAAGCCCTTCCCCATTCCTCTCTCACCCAGGCTTTACTCTAGGTGTCATCCCTTCATTTATTAGAATTCTCAGTGTATGGTTCTTGGATGGAACTAGCCATCAAAGGCATTTCAGAAGGTGGGTGTAGGTTCAGGTGCTGTTGAAATTAGCACATATTGTTATAGGTGTGCTGGCTCACCTTGTGGGTAAGAGTTAATCACCAGGCATGCAGCCTCCAGCAACCTTCTTCAGCTTCTCCATCTCCTGGGTCAAGTATGTGTTTCGATTCATGAAGAAGGGCACCGTCTTTTGTAAGTAACCCACATCATCAAACCTGAACACTTACGGTCAGTGAGAAATTGATGAGGGTCCAGTTCATCATCATCAAGGGTTATAGGCCATCTCACGGCTCCTGTTTGTCCTTTCTCTCTAGAGCTTCATTTCCATCTTTCCTTCCTGATGTCCTGACCTGTGGACTTTAGGCCCCATCACCATGTGCAAAAGCAGCAGTCATACATAAACTAATTAACCAGCTCCTACGATCTCATCATCAACTCTCTATAATCACGCAAGGGATTTTGGTTCTCTAATTAAAACCCTGACATAAATTGCCCGTTTGTAGCTTAAAAAAATAATAACAATGTTTTACTTTCAATGTTTGTTGAATTCATGAATCAACGTGATAAATGAAGTTATTCTTACACAACACACATTCACTTATTTACCCATTTATAATTCATCCTCCTATCTATCCATCCGTTTATTCTCTATATCATTTATCCACCCATATGGCTAAGTACTGCTTTTAAGTATTCATGAAAATAACTGTAAATAATGTAAAGGACTCTTACACGTGCACCTACACTCAAGTGGAAGAGGGCAGCAGACCTAGGTCAATAACATTTGGCAACTGACTTCTAACAGGGGGAAATGAAGACTAGCTTTTCCAACTGAAAGTACTGGAGAATTTTAGGTTGATGAAGAGTAATTACCTGGGTGATGAAGCAGCATGAAGTGCTACCATTGGGGGTCAGCTGAGTTCTTGGGTGAAATTTTCCGTGAATTCTCAGCTGGAATATCACAAGATACAGGGCAATTTTCTTCCTTTCCTCCAACCAATATCTTTCCTAGAAGTATTTTATTTATCTATTTTTATGTATGTGTTGTCATATTAGATGTGTGCTTGATCAGATTTATCCATCCACATCCTGTTTGACTCCTTCATTAAGCCATCATTGCAAGTGTTTGCAATGATTCCTGGCCTTAGTTCTATTTACCACTGGACTGTATATAACTCACACAGAAGCTCCAGTAAGGCTCAAGGTCATGACATGCGAGAGATGAGAGTCAGTTTGCTGCAGTCTCTCTCCTGACCTTGACCATTCACTCTCCTTTCAGTCTTTGAGCTGCCTTTTCTTGCCAAACATAGTGGAAAAGTACTCCTACCCCATGAATAGCCTTTTCCTACATTCTCTTCAGAGATCTCTCATACTTCCCATGGCTCGTATCTTTTTCTGACTTCCAGGCACATACCTTTGAGTAAAACTGCCAGAAGCAAATGTCATCCTTTTTCTTTTATCAATAGCTTCTCAGAGTTTGCACTAGTGACTTGCTTCTCAACTGGTGCTGAGCAATACAGAGAGCACAGGAGGATTTTACATGGAAAGAGCATTTCGACTGTAGAGAGACTCCGCAACTCTCTGAAACACTATTCCTGGGATATGCAGCCTGGAAAGCTTGTGTGAAGCATGGAAATGAATGGTGTCAAGTTCAGCGGCTGCTCGGTGTTCTGAATGACAGTTCTTATTTTTGGATTACAGAAGAGGAAGGAGAAAAGTGACTTGCTGAATTACATACTCATTTAAAAAACATTGAGTCTCTACTCATGTTCGGGATATGTGAAAAAGACCTGATCCTTGACCTCAGGGTGCCTACAGTCTAGACAGAAAGACCATCAGAGAACAACTAAAAAGACAAGTAAAAAAAATAAATATAGATTCTAATAAGTTCTGAGGAGATGTGAAGAGAGTAGTAACTGGGAGGAGAAAGAAGGAAGGGGCCCCTATCTTAGTTTACGTCTCCATGGCCAGCTTCTAAAAGAGGTGACATTTAGCTGAGCCATGAAAAAAATCAGCAGTCTTTGAAGAACCTTAGTCTTAGGTGTTCCTAATCATCCTTTTGAGACTGGGGAGGGACCATATAATACGGCTTCCTCTAGGACCTCCTGGTACCTGGCTGTGCACTCTGTCTGCTGCCCCATCTGCTAGGCCAGATGCTCACAGCCAAGGGGTTGTAACTAAGTGTGCATCTGTTTTTTCCAAAGAGGCAAGAATCCTTATCATTAATGATGTACATACTGTGCGCCTACTGTGTACAAGTCACTGAACTGGGCACATTGATAAATGCATTAACGGTGTAAAAGGCAGATCCTGATATCAAAAAATGACCTTGATTATTCCATACAAGGAGGAAAGGGGAACCAGGATATTATGGAGAAGTAAAATCTATGATTCATTATAGCTAAAGAATAAAACAAGGTGCTTTCCTAAGACCACACTACTAGTGGAAATGTGATTAAATATATAATATTAGCATGAATTTATGGTTCCCCAGTGGGTAACCCTTTCAGCTCAACACATGTTCGTTAGCTGACTGCTCTGCACCTACTCTCATAGGCTCTTGAAATAAGAGCATGTTTAAGATGATGTTTCTGCCTTTGGAAGATGTATAGATGCACTTTACTGTTAACAACAATGTATTCAACAAAAGTACAGTATTACACAGATTGTAGCTTTTCTTGGAAAATTATAGATTCACACACATTTGTTTTCTGTGTTGTCTCTCCATAACCTCCTTATCTTCCCTGTTACCACTACTGTTTCACTTCAAAGTAAAATTCTTGTTCACGGTCCCTAGTGTTACAATGCAGTGTGCCTGCTGTGACATTCATCTGCCTGAACACAATAGGCATTTTTAGCAGAAAGTAGGGAATAAATAGAAAGTCAGTGAGAAGGGAAATAAGGTATTTATTAGACGCTGTTGAATGAGCAGAGGGAAAGAAAGCAAAACACTGGCAAGTGGCATTGCCTGAACCAAGTATCAAGATAGCACCATGTCTTAGACACTCTCTACCCACACCTCTACCTGTACATATAAGCGGGCACGCACGTGTGCACACCCACACACATGGCTTTGCATCCCCTTCCCCTGGGGGCAGCCGGCACGTCTCTATAGGCTTTATTCTTGCTCATGGGAGATTGTTTGGTTTACCATAAATGGGCTTAGGAGATGGACAAACCTGGTTTTAAATCCCAGGTCTACCGATTCGTAGGAATAGTGTGAGGATGAGGGGCTGGCCCACAACTAGCACTCAATGAATGGTCACTGTTGTATTAGGTGGATGGAGAGGCGTGGTTCTTGGAAGGTGATAGACTAAAAGTTAACTGAAATTCACCTAGAACATTTTACAAAGCTAGATAAAATTGAACAAAAACACTGTTAAAATATATGAAATACAGAGATGAACTCTTAAAAGTTAAATGACTGAGAATTTCATCTAGAAGTGATGAGGGAACTGAAATTAAGAGCGATGAGCATCTGAATTGACGCTTTGGCCATCCAGGCAGAGGGATGGAAGGAGGCAGCTATGAGGCTGATAGCAAGTGGTGTCAATTTTGGCTTTTGAAGTCTCTAATGGGAAGGTTGAAGGGACCCAGGTTTGTGAGAAACAGGGAGTTTATACTGAGGCCCCTCCATAGATCCAGTGACCCTTACAGGCCTTACGCTGTGTAAAGTGGAAAAGAAAAAAAAAAAATTCAGCAATCTGTACAAGAATGGGACAAATACACACCACATACCTCTGAAACTGGAAGTGAATGAGGAAGGGCTAAGAAAATGAAGATTTGGTAAAATCTGTGTAATAATGTCCTTTCACATCCCTTAACTCTGGGCACTAACTCATCCCCACTCCAGAGAAAGTCTGGAGGTTTATTCTCTAGGGTTGTTAAAATGGAAGGTGTCTGAAATGGGCAAATCCAGGCACAATCATGGGATGTCAAGGAGCATGTACATGAATGCCAAAACTGAGTCCAGAGCCCCCTCCCAACCTGGCTTCTGGAATCCTGGAAGCTATATCCTTATCCAGGCAGAAGGTTGGGAGATTTTTCCCTAGACCACTTAGCTAATCCCAGAGGAAAGGCCTGAAGGCACTGTGGGGTGAGGGGCCAATTTCCAACACCAAGCGCGGTCACCCAGATCACCCTGCGTGAAACTGGAGTCAACACCCTGCCCTCCCGCATCAGTGCTTCTATCCACGTGGTAGTTTTTCAGTCTTCTCCTCTTAATTATAAGAATGAATGATCACCAGACATTGAAGAGATTCTTCAGTAAGGAACATCGTTACCAAAATAAGGAATAAAAAGCAACTTGGAGAAAACAGAGACTATGGAGGAAGGAAAAAAAAAAAGGAAAAATAAAAGAAACTATCATTAATGTCTTCAAAGAGATGAGAGAATATTGTATCCTGGAAATTACAGTAAATTGTAACAAAAAAAGAAACAAGAGGTTAGGATAAAGTGAAGGAGAATGATACACATTTTCAGAAAAATAAAGTCTGAGAGAGTTTCCCATTCATAAATTCTTATGGAAACGATTTCTAAATGGATGCACTTCAGAAATAATTACTTTAAGGAACCTCCATACTGTTCTCCATAGTGGCTGTATCAATTCACATTCCTAACAGCAGTGCAAGAGCGTTCCCTTTTCTCCACACCCTCTCCAGCATTTATTGTTTCTAGATTTTTTGATGATGGCCATTCTGACCAGTGTGAGATGATATCTCATTGTAGTTTTGATTTGCATTTCTCTAATGATTAATGATGTTAAGCATTCCTTCATGTGTTTGTTGGCACTCTGTGTTTCTTCTTTGGAGAAATGTCTATTTAGGTGTTCTGCCCATTTTTGGATTGGGTTGTTTGTTTTTTTGTTATTGAGCTTCATGAGCTGCTTGTAAATTTTGGAGATTAATCCTTTGTCAGTTGCTTCATTTGCAAATATTTTCTCCCATTCTGAGGGTTGTCTTCTGGTCTTGTTTATGGTTTCCTTTGCTGTGCAAAAGCTTTGTAGTTTCATTAGGTCCCATTTATTTATTTTTGTTTTTATTTCCATTTCTCTAGGAGGTGGGTCAAAAAGGATCTTGCTGTGATTTATGTCATAGAGTGTTCTGCCTATGTTTTGAATGGATAAAGAAGATGTGTCACATATATGCAATGGAATATTGAGTTATTTGTAGGGAGGTGGATGGACCTAGAGTCTGTCATACAGAGTGAAGTAAGTCAGAAAGAGAAAGACAAATACTGTATGTGAACACATATATGGAATCTAAGAAAAAAAAAGTGTCATGAAGAACCTAGAGGTAAAGACACAGAACTACTAGAGAATGGACTTGAAGATATGGGGAGGGGGAAGGGTAAGCTGTGAAAAAGTGAGAGAGTGGCATGGACATATATACACTACCAAATGTAAAGTAGATAGCTAGTGGGAAGCAGCCGCATAGCACAAGGAGATCAGCTCAGTGCTTTGTGACCACCTAGAGGGGTGGGATAGGGAGGGTGAGAGGGAGGGAGATGCAAGAGGGAAGAGATATGGGAACATATGAATATGTATATGTATAACTGATTCACTTTGTTATAAAGCAGAAACTAACACACCATTGTAAAGCAATTATACTCCAACAAAGATGTAAAAAAAAAAAATGAAATAATTACTTTGTAAGCTAAATGGATGAAACAGAATGCCAAAAAAAAAAAAAATTGGAACAAGTAAATTAGTAAGCATTCTATTAATATATATGCATTAATTTTTTTGAAAGCAAGGATATATTTAACTTATTTTATGATATAAAAACAAACTGAAGTTATGTTATCCAAAAATGATTGCAAGGAAACTGGGAGATTGATGAGAGTTAAAGCATCCCAAGGTCTCTGCATCATTCAGGAGGGTAATAATGTGATTAACTTTAGCTTTTGATAAGCATGCATGCTACAGTGTATAGATATAGATATATTCCTATATATACATACACACATATGTGTGTGTGTGTGTGTGTGTGTGTATGTATGTATATAAAGAATGTAGAACTTTTAAATTAGTGAATGGGAACAAAACAACTAAAGAAAATAGAATCCAATGGAAATAAAAAATTGAGACAAAACTGAAGCAAAGAGAAATCATGGTAAATGAATAGCACAAAATAAGATGGAATAGATTTCATACACAAACACACACACATATATATATATGTATTTATGTTTTTGTGTTTATATATAAAGTAAATTTTACATGTAAAAATGTAAAGACAATAAACTAGTAGTTTGAACAAGAACAAGAAATGCCAATTAAAATTATTGTGATATAATATTACAATCATCAAATTTATAGAAATTTACAAATCTAACAAAACTGAATTTTGGGAAAATTATGTGGAAATAAGCAGCTTTATGCATGGTTAATGTGAGAATAAACAGACACAATCATTAGAGAGTAATTTGACAATATCTAGTAAAGATAAACATACCTGATAACCCAGCAGTCCCAAATACTCCATAATCGTGTTCTCTAGAGAAACTCTCACACATCCACAAAATATATGTTGCAATAGTATTCATTGTAGAAATGTTGGTGAGAGTAGAAAAATTGAAAAAACCTAACTGATCCGCAATAAAATAGCTGAATAAACTGATTTGTTCATATGTTGGAGTATATTGTCATTAAAATGCATGACCTATATTTGTATGAACCAATGGAAACATAATTTGGGGATGGTGTAAATGTTGGTATAAAAGTAGAAAACAATGGATGACAAACATCTCAGCCATAGGGGACCAAGTATCTCTAGAGAGGGAGGAAGGGGAGGGAAGAGATAGGGAAGGAGGTATTTTGCTGAATTTATACAGTTATCTTTATCTTAAAACAAAAAAGAGGGCTGAAGCCACTTAGCAGAATATAAATGTCTTTCTCATCTTGGTGCTAAATGTACAAATGTCTATGATATAATTTCCTGTGATTTTCTATATTTTTGAAATAACTCATTTTATTTTTTTTCTCTCCTTTTTAAAAAGAATTTTAACATCTTTATTGGAGTATAATTGCTTTACAATGGTGTGTTAGTTTCTGCTGTATAACAAAGTGAATCAGCTATACATATACATATGTCCCCATATCTCCTCCCTCTTGCGTCTCCCTCTCACCCTCCCTATCCTACCCCTCCATGTGGTCACAAAGCACCGAGCTGATCTCCCTGTGCTATGCGGCTGCTTCCACTAGCTGTTTTACATGTGGTAGTGTATATAAGTACGTGCCACTCTCTCACTTAGTCCCAGTTTACCCTTCCCCCTCCCCGTGTCCTCAAGTCCATTCTCTAGGTCTGCATCTTTACTCCTGTCCTGCCCCTAGGTTCTTCAGAACCTTTTTTTTTTAGGTTCCATATATATGTGTTAGCATATGGTATTTATTTTTCTCTTTCTGACTTACTTCACTCTGTATGACAGTCTCTAGGTCCATCCACCTCACTACAAATGAAATAACTCATTATTTTAAATTAAAAGAATACAGTAAGTGAATGAAAAGGTAGATTAGTGAGAGGAATTAGCATCCTCAGAGTCATGTAAATTATATATTTAGCCCGCTGCTTCACAATAGTATAATTAAAATTACAACTGTCTAATGATATTTCCTTTGCCATATCATTCTACGTACTAAGGATTGTCTCTATATAAATGACTTAGGAAAGCTCATTGTAGATGCTACCAGCAAAACAGCAAATTACTCCTGGAATTTAGAATTTGGAGACAGAATTTTCTGAGTGCGATCAGCATTCTTTTCTAACATGTAGCTTTTTGTTTTTTGTTTTTTTGCGGTACATGGGCCTCTCACCGCTGTGGCCTCTCCCATTGTGGAGCACAGGCTCCGGACGCACAGGCTCAGTGGCCATGGCTCACGGGCCCAGCCGCTCCGCGGCATGTGGGATCTTCCCGGACCGGGGCACGAACCCGTGTCCCCTGCATTGGCAGGCGGACTCTCAACCACTATGCCACCAGGGAAGCCCTGACATGTGGTTTTAAGAGACACCTGAGGGTGAATCTTTTTTAATATCACTCATGCATGTATGTGTGGCTTAGTTCCCAAAGAGTACATTTTAAGATATTCTGATGAGGTGCAGTGTTGATTTAACCAAACTCTTCCTACGGGGTCTATCTGGAAGAGGAGTGAGAAGAATGCAAGTTCTAAGGTTTGTGCTAAACCCATAGCCACAGTCTTATATTTGTTAATGATCCTGGCATCTCCCTATCCTGAGTAGGTTCTTAATGAAACAAAAGGACATGTACATGGGCCCTGTGTTAGGACAACCATAATGCTTAGCACTAGCTTCAAAGCACCCTGAAAATAGCTCTATTATAGTACTGACCACACAAGTACTGTGAGTATGGCTTATTTATCTGATTCTTCCATTGATTGTGCAATGCGCTGGGTTTTTTTAAACAAACTTTTTATTTAAAATAAACATTTATCTAGAATTCACCATGTGTGGGCTAGGGACATATGAGATCCAACATTTATTCACTAGCAACTTACAGGTTAGCACAATCATTCTTAATCCTAGCTGCCAACTGAAAATCTTGTGGGAAGAGCATATGTATATGTGTAGATATGTTTTCCACCTTCCTAGAGTATTCTAAAGTTCAGGCAAGACAGAGAAAATTAATGAGTGATAATTGTACATAAGTAATAACTGACAGGATTTGTCCATCTTCATTGAAATAGACTGTACACTGAAAGTTAATTTGTTATGCTGACTATACCAATATATGTGATTTTTTAAAGGCAAATTTTTTAGAGTAGTTTTAAGTTTAAAACAAAATTGAGAGGAAGGTACACAGATTCGCATATATGCCCCTGCCTCCACACAGGCATAGCCTTCTGCATTATCAGTTATCACTCACCAAAATGGTACATATTCTTACCAAGGATGAACCTACATTGACACATCATAATCACTCAAAGTCCATAGTTTACCTTAGGGTTCAATCTTGGTGTTATAAATTCTGTGGATTGGGAGAAATATATAATGACATATATCTGTCATTATAATATCATGTGGAGTTTTTCACTGACCTAAAAATCCTCTGTGTTCTGCTTATTTGTCTCTCCTCCTCCTCCCTTCTACCCCTGTAATCCCTGATCTTTTTAAGGTCTCCATAGTTTTGGCTTTTCCAGAATGTCATATACTTGGAATTATACAGTTAGTAGCCTTTTCAGGTTGGTTTCTTTTACTTAGCAATACACATTTAAAGTTTCCTCCTTGTCTTTTCATGACTTGATAGCTTATTTTTAGTGCTGAATGATATTCCATTGTCTGAATTTATCACAGTTTATATATCCTTTCACCTACTGAAGGACATCTTTGTTGCTTCCAAGTTTGGGCAATTATGAATAAAGTTGCTACAAATATCCATGTGCATGTTTTTGTGTGGAGATAAGTTTTCAGCTCTTGTGGGTAAATAAGGAGTGTGAGTTCTGGATCATATGGTAAGAGTACATTTAGTTTTATAAGAAACCACCAAACTGTCTTCCAAAGTGACTGTAACATTTTGCATCCCTAAACTCAATGAATGAGAATTCCTGTTGCTCCACATTCTCACCGGTATTTGGTATTATCAGTGTTCTGGGTTTTGGCCATTTTAATAAGTGTATAGTTGTATCTCATTAATTTGCATTTCTCTGATAGCATATGATGTGGAACATCTCTTCATATGCTTGTTTGCCATCTGTATATCTTCTTTGGTGATGTGTCTGTCAAGGTCTTCGGCCAATTTCTTAATCAGGTTGCTTTCTTATTGTTGAGTTTTAAGAGTTCTTTGTATGTTTTAGATTACAGTCCTTTATCAGATGTCTTTTGCAGATATTTTCTCCAAGTCTGTGTTCTGTTTTCTAATTCTCTTGATATTATATTTTGCAAAGAAGAAATTTTTAATTTTAATGAAGTCCAGCTTATCAATGATTTCTTTTATGGATTGTCTTTGGTAAATCCTAAAAAGGCATCACCATACCCTAGATCATCTAGGTTTTCTGTTATGTTATCTTCTAGTAGTTTTATAGTTTTGCAGTTTATGTGTAGGTCTATGAGCCTTCTTAAGTTAACTTTTGTGAATGGAGTAAGATCTGTATATAGATTCAATTTTTTGCATGTAGATATCCAGTTATTCCAGCACCATTTGTTGGAAAGACTGTCTTTGCCCCATCATATTGTCTTTGTTCCTTTGACTGTATTTACGTAGGTCCATTTCTTGTCTCTCTATTCTCTTCTATTGATCTATTTTTTTTTCTCATCTTTTGCCAGTACCACACTGTCTTGATCATTGTAGCTTTAAAGTAAGTCTTGAACTTGGGTAGTTTCATTCTCCAACTTTGTTTTTCTCCTTCAAAATTGTGTTGGCTATTCTGGGTCTTTTGCCCCTCTACATAAACTTCAGAATCCATTTGTCGATATCCATAAAATAACTTTCTGAGGTTTTGGTTGGGATTGCATGAATCTATAGATCAAAGTGCAAAGAACTGACATCTTGACAATATTGAGTCTTTCTACCCATGAACATAGATAATCTCTCCATTTATTTAATTCTTGTTTGATTTATATAATCAGAGTTTTGTAGTTTTCCTCATATAGATCTTGTACATATTTTGTTTGATTTATACCACAGTATTTTATTTTTGAGGTTCTAATATAAATGGTATTATGTTTTTAATTTCAAATTCCACTTGTTCTTTGCTGGAACAAAGAAAGCAATTGACCTTTTATAATGATCTTGTATACTGCAACCTTGCTATAGTCACTTATTAGTTCCAGGAGCTTTTTCATAGATTCATTAGGATTTTTTATATGGACAGTAATGCCATCTGCAAAGAAAGGCAGCTTTATGTCTTCCTTTCCAACTTGTATACTTTTTATTGCCTCTTATCGCCTTATTGCATCTAGCAAGAACTTCCAGTACAATTTTGAAAAGGAGAAGCAAGAAGGTACATCCTTGTCTTGTCCCTGATCTTAGTGAGGAAGCTATATATGTGACTTCAACCAACTGAACTATAATGTTTTACCCTTTATAGTGCAGTGCTTCACAAAGACAGTGAATCATTCTGTAGTGCTACACAGGGTTCTAAGGAATTAGAGAACATCTACTCTATATTCCCTCTTCCAAGTGTGGCAATTTTTCAAATGCCCCAGACCAAGGGCTTTTATTTTAGGCCTTGTAGTTCTACAGTGATCTCCTCTCATGCAGCTGAGATTTCTTGGAGAATGCAAGAACCTAAAAAATGAGCCAGTGGGATTCAGCCAGAACAGCTGTATCTTTCCACACAACTGTGGGGAACTAAGATGCCCTCCCCTTTGTTCCTGTCTTTTCTCTGCATTGCATAATCATTTTTATTTCCCCCTATAGTCCTCCAGATCCATCCTTTTAGGATCCTTCTAGCATAGTTAGCCTACCTGCCTCTTACTCTCATTCCTCTTTGCCAGCTCCCAAATTTCTGCATATTCTGAAACAGGAGTGACTCCTTGGGTTTTGGCTCCTTTTAGAGACCAGTGATTTTTCTGGCTGCAGCATGGCTGACCCAAAGACCCTTTGAGTCCAAGTCTGTTCTACTTTCAATGTTCAGGCATGGAACAGGGTCTCTCTCCTTCCTTCTTCCCCTGTCCTTCCCTCTTTTTCTCTCTCCCTTCCTTCCTTCCTTCCTTCCTTCCTTCCTTCCTTCCTTCCTTCCTTCCTTTTCTCCTTCCTTCTTACCTCCCTCCTTCCCTCCCTCCCTGTCTCTCTCTTTCTTTCTCCTTTCCTCCTGAATACTAAATAGATAGCATAAACCTAGGAAAAACACAGTAGTATAATTATTTAAATGTCCATTCTCATACCCTGATATGAATGGTATTCTGGAGTTGTGGGATGTGATTGCCATGCTTGGAAGCATACATCTGGCTGTTGGGGGCTTCTACCAGCTTTTAATTAAGAATGTTACACTTGGGGACCTTTAATTGTCTGCAAGCATATCTAGAAAATTTAGACCCCTTGCATTCTCACTATTTCTTTCCTAGTCATAGCTATGTAAAGGATCAAATTATAAACTATGTAGTAACATTAGCTTTCCCAAAGTTCTTAAAATGATACATTCTCATACCACATTAGAATCCTGTAACAACAGAATGTTGTAGGATTAAAAAGCCTTGGAGATCATGTGGTTTAGTCTCCCTATTTTATAAATAAAGGTGGTGTTGTAAATTGCAATGAATGTCATGTAAAATTTTTTAAGTTATAAAATCATGATGTCTGGGATCAGTGTGCCTCTTTCTTTTTACGATGTTGCATGATTATATTAAGTGTAGGTTTATAGGCCATTCTGAAATACTGATGGATGTAAAACCAGTTGTCTCTGAAACAAGAAATACCATAAATGTGATGGAGCCTCCTTAACTGGAGTGGCAGTTTAGTTTGGAAGGTGTGTCCTTAAGTTATTTTACATGGGTTAACACTGAGCCTAGATTCTCTGCAATTTCTTTTTAAGTGTTAAGAACTGACCCTAATTTTGACTAGATACTTCATTAATATTCATTTGTATATAATTGCCTTAATTTCAGTGATAATGACTTCAGCTACCAACTGTTTGATTGATGGAACTTGCATCTTTTCTGGAAAAGAGCTAAGATATAAAAATCACACCATTCATGCATGCCTGGTATTTTTAGCTGCCTTTAATTACTAACCAGCTAAATAAGCATGCAAACCATGCTGTGATTGATAGGATCTCTTGGTTGAAGTGGGTTTTTTTCCTCAGGATTTGGAAGATGCTTGAATCAATTGAGTGCTAAAAATAACCAATGAAAGCTGAATCTCCCAGAATCAAGATGCTCTTGAATAAAGCATCTAACAAGAAAGGGGGATTAACCTGCAGTCTTTAAGACATTCTGACTGGAAAAAAGAACCAGCGGAAAGTTCTCATTGCATGTAGCGGCATGAAAAAAGCCTGTAACATGCCAAATATTTATTTACTGAAGGTATGTTAAGTAGCATCATGCTAGAAACAAAAAGAGGCATGAACTGAAAGTCATACAGGGCAAGAAAAGGAACAAGACAGAGAGTTTGAAGTGTACAGTTGAGCCCTATGACCTGAAAGCTGAGAATGCCTCCTCCTAGTTCAGAGCTATGTCAGTCCTGGGTGGATGACAGCATTTCCTACAGCAGAACCCAATGCTGATTAGCAAAAATTTGAGGGAGAATCTAATCCAGAGGTCTTTGGGTATATCTCCTATGGGAAAATCAAAATGCTTTCTGGGCACATTATAATGATTTAAAAAGCAACAACAACAGCAACAAAACAACAACAACAATCCAGTGATAAACCTGGAGAAGGTTATTCTAGCCAAGAATCTACTTGGCTAGAAGGTGTTTCCAGACACTTCCTTTGTTCATAATAAACAACATTATTCTAAAGAAACATAGTAATTAGAACGTTGCCACCCTCTGAAAGTGTTTTTACTGTATTGAATATCTAGCATCTAAGAAGTTGCCTTTTGTCACTTCCCACATTCCTTTAACATTCTCTCTTCACTGCCTGACCCTTGGTTATCACAGGCAGAACTCTCCCTCTTTCTCTCCCCCTTTTTTTTCCCTTGGTTAAAGTCCTAGACCCCAGTGTCATATCTAAGTTCAAAAATCTCCAAGATAACCCACACACCATAATATTCTTTCCTCCAGCCATTCATAACCTCTGTCTGCATGGTGGTTTTGTAAGGGTTAGGAGAAAAGCAATCTGCTGATTTAAATTCACATTTGGCTTTCTTTCTTCTTCAATGATATCTGGACTTTTAAAGAAAGTAAGTTATAATACCTTATGAATCTGCAGTGGTTGAATTTAGGAAGTATTAAAGGCAAGACAAAGAAATAAGTTTGAGATTATTTTTTCTTAACTGCATCACCCAGGTGACTCAATGGGGTCATGTAGGGAGGGAGACTCAATAGGGAGAAGGTAACGATGCTTGATATATCAATCCCCATTTAATAGTTATCAGTTGTTTATTTGTGTTAGACTGTGGGTTCCTTAGCTTTGGTGGGACCTCTCTAAAGGCTGGCGGGCAAACATAATGAATAGGTGATAAAGTCTTTATTGGTCTTTCCATGAAGTGCACTCTAGCCCCATGGTACTCATTGACTTTCTCATCACTAATTCTGTAAAAGTGGTGACTCATGGTGGTTTTTCTCCTTCTTGTCTCAGAGAAACTATATAATATAGAATTGGGGAGAGGGGTGGAGGAGAAAGAGGATAACAATGTAAAAATAAACAAAAAAAAATTGGCAAAAATAAAGCTGTATTTATAATGATCTTCATGCATGATTTCAAGGCTTGGTTCCGAGGAAGCTGACGCAGTGAAACGGGCTCAGGACCTTCCCCTTTTGGCACACAGGGGAAAGGATTCTTCCAGGGACCCCTCAGCAGTGGCTTTGTTATCAGACACCTTCACTGATTCCCTGACTTTACCACTGTGTTCCTTTCTTCTTTCTGTCTAGTGAAAATAGCCCTACTTTCTCCTTTCCTTGTAGCACATACTGAAGGGAAAAAACAACAACAGTGAGATGTTGCATTTTAGAGCGTCTGAAGGCTGTGTGGGAAAAAAGGGAAGCTGCGATTATGTAAACATATGGAGAAAAATGAGTTGCTAATGTGCTTGGTTTCTTTTATTTATAATCTTCCTTCTGTTCCCAATGGCCTTCCTGGGCTGTGAACACCTGATGACACTCTCACACTGTGCCAAGGTGTGTTCTTCCTGGAACCAGTGCTGGATTATGCCAGGATTTTCAAGTGACAAATAAAAATGGGAAATTAAATCCCACAACCAGCGTTTGTTGTCTGCATCAGCTCAGAGCTGGCTAAGTCAGGATTCTTCCAGCCCTTCTGGGCTAAAGAGGGACAGAGAGTAACCACTCTTCCCAGAGCAGGCTTCCTGCCTGGATTCTCTTGTTTACACATGGCTGTCACTCACATCTGCCTCTTCCATAGGTCACCAATGAGTCCTAACTCGTGACCGCACAGACTCTCAGAACTAGGGTAGACAGAAAACATTAACACTTCTCTGTGCTCAAGGTAATCGCTACACCACATTTAAGGGCAGTAGCTATTAGGAGAAGAAAGTGAATGATACAGAAGGTGCTCAATAAATATTTGAAGAATGAATAAATGAATGTAGGCCATATGTTTTTCTAGAGGTGGTAGAATGGAGTTTGTTAAGCAGAGGTAAGTGGAGGAAACAGCAGAAGGGGAAATAATAGGACTTACCATTGGCCAGACTCTAAGGATTTGCGTATATCACTTCATTTAATATTCAGAACAAACCAGTTAATGTTGGTTTTATTATGTAAAAATTCTCATTTCACATAGGAAAACAATGAGGCCTAAAGAAATTAAGTAATCTTTATTTAGTCCAGATAGCTGAAGAGCCTGGGTGTGAATCCATTTTTGTCTGATGCCAGTTCTTGACTTTTTTCACCACTATATTGTCTCCACACAGACTGAATGAGCCTATCCACAGCCTTCTTTTTATTCATTCTAAAATGCTTTCTCCCCACCTTCCTGTGTTGAAGTTCTTTCTATCCATTTATCTGGGAAGCAGCTGAAACTTCAACTGTTTTTGAAGCTTTTTCTGATTCTCCAATCACATAAGAACTCCATCTTTTCTCAATCACATGGCACTTATCTATGTCATACCCACACCCCACCTGGAGTCAGTCATTCAGCTATGGCCTTATACTCCACAGTAGACCGTAACTTCCATGAGAAACTATGTTCTATTCCTCTTTGCCTCTGCTTCCCTAGAATGCCTACTACTAAGTCGTGCTAAATGTATTTTAAATTGAATCAAGTTAGACAATCTGGAATGTTGTTGTTGCTTATATTATTTGTTTATTAGATTTGTAGACATAATTTTTATAACCTGTTCCTCTGCTTTAAGTAGAGATTATAAAATTATCCCTATGGGTCTATGTCTATAACTTGATGACAGTGCTGAGAACATATGGAAGTGGTCACTTTAGGGAACACTTATATGTACAGAGCTCATGAATCACCCATGTCTGTTGGTGCCATGTGACAAGAAATAGTGAAACCAGTAAGGGTGTTTTCAAACATGATTTTGAATGAACTAATAGTTGTTGCAAGAGCTTCATGAAAGCACAGATGATATGTAACCATGTTCAACATAATATTATGCCCTCCTATTTAAACTCTACTACACTCTTCATTCACATAATAGTACTTAGTCGCAGCTATCTGGGTAGAAGGAAGGCAAATGGTGACTTACCTTTCATGGGTAAGGGAAGGTTATCTTGACTGAAGTGTTCAAGTCTTTTTTCCCCTATCTCCCAATCTCAGTTATGGAGTATAATAATTATCTTCCTGCCATGAAGAGAATTATTAGTATGGAAGTAATATTACTCACCCCCTCTATTTCCCTAAAACACTAAGAGCTTAACAAATATTTCATTCTTACACACTGCATATTCTTCCCAAGGGGGAAGAAAGTTCATGTGAAATATGATCTCCTATAGGGATGGGGATAGAAGGAATCTTGAAAGACACTATGCCTCTTCAGTGGCAGGTCATTGCCTCCAGATAGCCTAGGGAAAATGTGTGAGTGTTCAATTGAGGATCATAAGTCTTTGATGATAGAAGGTACCTCCAGGGTAATGGAGGAAGAGGTGCTCCTCTATTCAGTCAAGCCACACGAATCCAGCTTGGTACATCTTGGGGTGATTAAAGATGCATTTAAGATACTTTCATGTCCATTGGGACAATGAACTATTTCCAGAACCTTAGACAGTTCCACCTCTTTGTGTTATTTCCCAAGATTTTGTCATCACTAAAAGTCAAGATCTCACTGATGCCTAAGTACAATATACATTGTTGTTGCTTGTCTTTACAGAGAGCTACTCTCCTGCATTCCTCTCATACACATTTTTCATTGTTACGAAATCAGTCATTTCTTCCTAAACTCCCATTGTCCTTCATTCATCTCTCCTACAATGTTTATCCATTTCCACTTTGAGTTATAGGTAACTGTGTGTGTGGATTAGCTTCTGTTGGAGATAGCAAGAGTAGGACCTATTCTCAGTCAGCTTTGTGTCCTTCATAGTTGCTCTAAATATGTTATAAAGAATGAAGAAATATTGAAAGAAAAAAAAAGATGAGAGGAGAAAAGAAAAAGAAAGAAAAGGAAGTAAAAGAAAAGAAAAGACCAAAAGAAGCCTCTCTCAGCATTCTTTCCTCTGGGCTTATTAGCTCAGGAAATAAGATATAGAAAAAGACAAGTATCCTAAGTCAGGCATGCTGGATTCATTTTCTAATGCCGTTTAATTACTAGGTGTGTGATCTTGGACAATTTACTTAAGCTTTTTGAAACATAGTTTCTTTCCTAGAGAAATGAGTTTAATAAAACCTAAATTGTGGGGTTGTTTAAAGATTACGAGATTCTGATACATTATGAATCACAGAAGACATATAGTTAGCAGGCTATGGATGGTAAGTACATTGCATTAACCCTTTCTCAATAGGCCTGCTTCCTATCAAACCAACTAATTGAGTTCATTTATTCTTTCTCTAAAGCATGCCCCCTTAATAGAACGGGCTTTCCCAGCTCCCATTACTAAGAAATAAGGATTGTACACATTTGTATTACAACATATATGACAAATGCAGTAAGCTTCATGATACTGGAAAACAACTTTACTGTGAATGTCACATTTAGTGTGAGGGGAGCAGAATATGTCACCCCAAAATGTGCTACTTTGGCATGTGGATTATTTTGAGCTGAAGGCAATCAAGACCCTGCAGACTCAGAAAACAACAGCAATAACAACGATAACAACCTTCTACTTCTCCCTTAACTACCTGAAAGAATTTAGATAGGGGGCCTGGCCCAGAAAGAGAGCTATTACCAGAGATAACTTTTTTTTTTTAATCCAAAAGACTTACCTGCATGACAGGGAAAACATATGATTATCAAACATCTGCTCTTATCTTCCTGTGAATTTTCCTCCTCCCCTTTGAAGCTCCAGGCCCCTATCCCATTCCTTAGCTCAGAATGGCATGTAAGCTTCAACTACCAGACTGTCTTTGCATCTCATATTTTTATGGAGCTCCCATGCATATGAAATTAAATTTGTTTTTCTGCTGTTAATCTGTGTTATGTCAGTTTAATTATTAGACCAGTCAAAGGACCTAGAAGGGAAGAAGGGAGAATTTTTCTGCCCCTACAAGTGTATGTTATCAATAGACTCTAATATGAACCCTTTCTTTGGGAAGGCAGGAAGAACATGCAGGTTGGCTCTTCAGGTTGAGTTAATTCTAAAGAATTAGGATGATTGCTTTGTAAGGATATACGGTTACCTCTTTCCCAAAAGCAAAACAATTCACTTGTCTCTCTGCCCCTGTTTTGCTTTGCTTCTTAATAGAAGCTGTGAGCAGAGTAGCCTTTCAGTTTCTCAAAAAAAAAAAAAAAAGAGAGAGAGAGAACATATTTTTCTAACTAGCTACATCAGGACTCATTTGGTAGCAAATAACAAGAAATCCCAACTTAAATTGGCTTTCACAGCAAGAAAAACCATGGTCTCAAATAATAAGTCCAGAGGCGGAGCAGGTTCTGTGCAAGGTAGGTCATGAATTTGGCTCTGAATATCTGTTTCACTTGGTTATTTTCCCAAGTGATAGCCTCATTCTTGGGTAGCACGGTGACTAGAGCAATTTTAGGCATCATATTTTGTCCTAATAACATCCAGGAGGTGAAGAGGTGAACATGTCTCTTTCCGTGTTTTCCAAGAACTCCACAGGCCTTCTTTCAAATCTCATTGACCAGAGTCAGTTCATACGCTCACTCTAAGCCAATCTGTGACAAGGGGGAGGGGGGTGGTAGTAATAAATATAGGCCAGTCTGGTTGTACACCTGAGGCACATGCTGTGTGACATAAAGATGGTTACATGAAGCAAAAGAGTTTTCTGGGTTTTTTTTTTTTTCGGCCATACGGCATGCAGGATGTTAGTTCCCCAACCAGGGATCAAACCCGTGCCACCTGCAGTGGAAGTGCAAGTACAGAGTATTAACCACTGGACCTCCAGGAAAGTCCCAAGAGTTTTCTGTTAGAACCCAAAGTATACAAACATATGGGTCAGCCAACCAATAGTGATGACTTTAGTAATGACTCTGTATTCTTTCTGAATATCAAAATGACTTTCTACAACTTTAAAATGGGAGTCATTATTCTTTGATGATATAGTGGGAAAATGGATGTGGAGTTAATTCATAGTTTTTAGTGCATAAGCCAAACAAGGGTTGGTATAGGTTTTTCAGGAGCAAATCAAGCGTCTCTTGTTCCAAATTTTTTTTTTCCCATTTTATAAACAAATGCTGGACCAAACACTTTACCTGATTGATTGGTGATATGGAAGAAATTATTTATAAAATTAAGTAGTATTTCACTATTTAGATATATTCAAGATACACCTTAATGGCAATTTAAGCTGTGAGTTACTTTCAGGATTTCTTTTTACCTGGAAAGACAAATGCAGAAGCAGATCAGGAGTTGTTTTGTTCTTTCCTGTCTTCATTCTTTTTGTACTTGTATCTGTAGTTCTCATTCAGTGTTTTAGCTCTACAGCATCTGGGCACCCTCTTTATTTGAAGTCATCCCCTAGAGTGGAATTCTTATGGAAGGCAGTGCCTATTTCCCGTTATAGAAGGCTAAAGAGGTCAACCAGGAAGCTAACAAAGGAACATGTGATCTGGGCTCAGCTAAGCTAAGACTCCTGCCCAGGACTTCAGATCTGGAGGAAGAAACTGAAACACCCAGATGCAATTGAGAAGTTATTCACAAGTAATAGATGTGTAGAGATTCTAACACATGAGTTGCCAGGGGCATGACCTAGGGTGTATCCTGCCGCCTTGTTTTCTTGATTCCCGCCTGTTTTCTGAGTCTGGTTCACCAGACTTTTGTTGAATCTCTGAGCTACCTTACATCCTTTGTTACATAAATGAGCCAGATTTTGTTTGTGTGCTTGGATGTACTTATTAATATGGCTGGCTTCAGAAATAAGAGGCTGGGGGGTATTTAAAACTGGAGTTTAATGTCACATGGCTGCCTCTTTCACTCCCTGAAGACTCTGAAGAATCGTGACTATTTTTGAACCACATACCCTCTGCCTGCCAGATTGGATCCAGACCATTTCTCTCCCTTTTCAGCTTTTCTCATCAAAAAGAAGTTCATAGCTAGATGGCATGTGGGTTAAGATTACGGTCCAAGAAAATGGGTATCTCAGATGAAAAACTTCTTTTAAGGCCGTTCTTGCTTTGGAAAAAAAAAAAATAAAGGAAGATAAAGAACCACCGTTATTTTGTGGCTCCAACAATTTTAGAAGTCTCTTTTTGGCAGGAGAGACCTTTATCCTCAGGTGAACGAACCTGTCTGCTAGAGGAGAGCAAGAAGCCTACTGGCTTTGCAGAGGGCACTAATGCTTTGGTCCTATTGAAATTCATGTGTTCTGTTTGTGAACAAAGCAACATTCTTACTAATCATGCTCCTTATTATTTTACCAAGTTCTTTTACTCACAATGGATAAATATTTTACTCTTCAAAAAACAAGCAAACATAAAAACATATCTTCTGTACTGGAAACCAAGAAAGAAATGTCTTTAGTCTGTGAAAATCCATTCAGTAAAAATTTATCGAGTACCACCTGTATGTCATCTCCTGTGCTACGTGCTCTTCATAAACATGCTGGTGTTGGGGGCAGCAAGAAGCTCTGATTTGTAGCACTTGCCAATTTCCATGGTGTAAATACGGTACTCCCACCACCAGGGCTGATTCTGAGCTGCCAACCTTGACTTGCCTGAACATAGAATTGGGAAGAGATATGCACAATCTCTAGCACACTAATCGAGCTCCAGAGTTCCAGAGTTTGAGAGAATAAAAGAGAGTAAAAGTCAGCAAAGGGAATATTTCAAAAAGAAAACAGTTTTTCTGGGCAGTTTCAGAGTAGGCAAAGCATTAGCCATGAGAGGAGCAGGTGAACAAAATGATGTAGCTTAGCAGAGGGCGGTGAATCTTCAGAAATGGCAGGAACAGGAGGTGGGCGAAAGGGAGCAGAGACGAATAACGCAAGGAAACTGGGAAGGGCCTATGTTGGGAAAATGGGTGTGACATGTATGGCAGGAAGAGGCACGTCAAAGTCAAGGAGAAAGTTACCGAGTCAGTGTTCAACATCGGGAGCCCCGTGAGTGTTAGAGTGTGCATGGATGTCACCACGGGAAAAGTCACAGATCACGTTTCTTGGGAAGCACATTAAGGAGACCAGTGGCAGAAGCACCGGGAATTACACTTTCCAAAGGTCTCCCCACCAGCCTTTGGCGGTTAGTGAATTCAGCATCTCTGGGCCCACATTAAGTTAGGTCTATTTTGTGTCTAAGAGAGGTGCCAGCACTCAGGTGCAAGGTCCACATCTGCATCTTTGAGCATGTGTTAGTGTTATAACTTCAGGATGTGGATATTGCCAGAGGGGTTTCCCTGGAGAAAAATAACTCTGAATTATCTGCGTCCCTTAGCCATTTTGGACCTAGCCAGGCAGACGGTCCAGCTGCAATGCCAGGCCAGTAATGGTGTGGGTCCAGAATCTCCAGACAGCAAACGTTCACCAGTGAGGTGCATTCTGAGGCCAGAGCTCCCTGAACAGGGAAGAGAGTGTGCTTCTAGCATGCATTATCCCTTCTGTTACAGGGACTCATCTTCACTGAGGTAGAGCAGGGTAATGATGATGATCTTTTGTTTGCTATGGAGCCCAAGGCACATGAGGAAGCATTCAGCCTCTCCTTTGTTTTCTCTGCTCGACTGTGCGGAGGACATCCAACAGCTTCAAGACACATTGTATGTTTACTACCTCTTTTCTCTTCCCTCCTACCCCCCTACGGCACTGATGTTGGGCTGCCTCCCTCCATTGTAAAATCGTAAAGTTGGATGCTGTCTTTGAATCAATATTTCTTTGCAGCTTCCTTGGAAGAGATCTTACTCCATCTGCCATGGCCTTAGGGGATCTCAGGTAGGAACTAAGGCCCAAGGAAAGAGTCTTTGCCCAGGTTCAAAAATCAGAGTCAAGCTCATTTATCGCTTTCAACTGCTTTGACCCTAAAGGGTCTTGACTCCCAGTGGTTCACCATACAGAGCATAGAGGGACTTTATAGAGGTGACGGGCCGAGGGCCCAGGTAAAAGCAGAGTAGCATCTCATAACAGAAGCAGGTGTCTGAAAAATAGAGCTGTCTTTCTTTGCAGGCATCATACCTATTTTTAAGCACGGACTGAAAACATAAACAATGCAGCAAATCTGTTTGATGCCCACTTGTTGCTGACAGCTGTATTGCTCCCAGCATCCTAGGGTCCTGTTTTTATTCCCCAGTTGAAGAGGACCTTAGTATCCTACACCACATCTCAGCTTTTTCAATAGCAAAGGTGTTTTTTGTGAGAGTGGTGGCAGAACCATGTTACCCTGCAGCTAGTTCCTGGAGCCCAAACTATACTGATACTGGGAGGTGATCATGGCTGGAGAACTCCCTCCTCTTGTCCTGGTGTCATTGAAGGAAAGACCACTTGACCCCCTGTAATAACACTTCCATCTCCTCAGCTGTACTGGCTTATCCTTGGACAGACGTGGTTCTTACACAAAAGCTCTGGGATAACTCCGTTCCCTCACCTGGGAGGGTTCATTGCGGTCATGAATGAGGTCTGTGTCTTGTCCTCCTGTACTGAGTCCCTCTCAGCTGCTTCCTCAGGACCACATGCTACTTCTGTCATGGCACCACATGGTTCTGAAGTTCTCACTGTACATGTCTGTCTCTTTCTTGTGGGCAAGGAGTGTTACCCATTCATCTCTGTACGTCTGTCATGAGCACAGGGTACGGCAGACATTAAGATATTTAGTAAGTGGCTGTATTTCATTGCTTTGAACTAGATAGGAAAAAATTCATATTAGATTAAGGCTCTACCTTGCAATATCCTCCAATCTAGTCCTTCAGTCCCAGGTCTGGAGGGGCAATAATGGATTAAAGGCACAACCCGCCTATCAAGGCCTAACTAATAACAATCCCCACCCAAATCAGTATCTATTTCCTGACACTTGATTTCCCCGTTTCCTGGATAGCCTCCTCTTTGTCTGTTGCGAGATTTTCTCTGGTCATGAGTCCCACATGCACACCCCATGGAAACTTTGGTTCCTGACACACAACCGTATCTAGCTGTTTACATCATTAACCCAACCCAAGGGTAACTGGGGAAAGCTGGATTCTGAGACCAAATATAGAAAGGAAAATGTGGATGTTTATTTGGCTTCTTTTTGTCATTTCTAGTTCACTTAAGCATCCTGCCTTACTGGTGCTTTACAAAGCTCTATCTACCTCATCCTTCTCTTATGTGGTATAATTAGGAAATTGACTTCAGAGCTTCCCTAAGTGCTTTGAGGCAGTGTCCTGAAGAGGAGAGAAAAGTCTTTGCACATGGAAGACCTAAAGGCTTTTGAATGTTGGCTTTATCCTTCCCACAACCAGCTGAGCAATTGAACAAGTCATTTAACTCCCTGGGCCTCAGTTTTTTCATTTTTTATTTTCAAGTAGTTGCATTAGATTATTCTTATGATACTATATAGTTCCAGATTCTGTAAACCTTTGATTCTAGTTCTTCTTCTAAAGCCATCAGTGCACTTAATTAGGTTATTTGGGTTTAAATGAACTCATTTTCACCCATGTGAGCAAATGTGTTAGTGCTGATAATTGTCTCCTTTCAAGACTATGAAGCTAATATCTTCTCTAAGTCAAAGATATTGGTATTTTATTTCCTCAAGCACAGATTTATTAGGTGTTCCACTAAGATACAACATGATCACCCATGCCCTAAACCAGCAATTATTATGGTCTAAAAAAGAGAATTGAGCAATCCAAGGCAGTGGCCAAGTGGAAGAAAAGCCAGAACTTTTGTACACCCTTTGTGTGTGTACAAAAGTGCTTGCTTACATGCCAGTGTCTGGAGTTGCTCTTTTCACTGGGCTCTTGATCTCAGGCAGTATTTTTAATTCCCAGAGTTAAAGCCAGCTGAGTTTGAAATCTGTTGCAACAAGTCACCAGAGGGACTATATATTTCTCTCTTTCAGAGGAGAAGCCAAGCACAGCAGTTCAATTAAACTAGCACTAAGTCCTGCACTCCAAAGACTGAAGGACCTGAGGGAAAGGCATCAAGGGGAGAGTTATATGCTCCTGTTCACCCCTCTTGGCTAGAAAAATCATAGTGTTTGTGACCAGAAAATTGAAATGGAATGAGATCCAAGATGGCAGCCACTGACTTCTTTTCTATTAACCTTCAGGCTGGAGTGCTCTGCAGAAGGAAGGGTGACCAAGATGAATTACCTCTTGGATTTCAGCGCATTGTTTCACTAACGTAAGAAGGCTATCTGAGAAGTTTGTGATTCCCACCAGACCAGCCAAGCAAACCAGGTAACTGAAAAAAACCAAAAAACCTGCTTCTAGGGTTTCAGAATAAATGAGAGATGAAATGATAGAACTGCTATGATAATTATTGGCTCTCGAATTAACAGTAATAATTACCTTAGCAAATTGCTGTGTAACTGTTCACTGAACACGTTCATAATCTAATCCTACATTGTTGTTTTATTTTCTTCCTTTGAGCCAGTTTCTCTCTATTTTTATGTCTTAAGGCTAAAGCTTCTTGCTTTAGAATACTTCTTTCTTTAATCCCTGCTCACCTAAGCCCTTGTTGTGTATAATGAGAGTAAAATAGTTGAAGGAAAGTATTTAATGAATGTCAATCCTGTGTCCTGCTCAAAAGAATCCTGAACATCTGATCCAGACAGGTCTGTCTTCACACTGCTGTCGGGTATCTGGTCTTTGAGAATTAAAGAATGTATTGTGATCTCTAGGTCACACTGTAGACTTGTATGAGCCCAGAGAAGGTAGCTGACATGGAGCATAGCTGTTTCACTTCACTTTGTGTAAAGGACTAAGTGGCCTTGTTCTCAGCTCAAGCTACAACCTCCGGTTAGAAGATTTTTTCCCTAATGTAAAAGTGGAATCATTGACTTTACTCTGCCCTGGACCCTTTCTGATTCCCTATGTTCTTACAGGAATCATTCCTTTGGCTTCGATATATGGCACCATTTCCCCCAAAGGCATCAAAGCTTCTTTTAAAAATTGTTACTGCATTTTATTTGTAGTTGTTGACATTGCTGTTTGGAGCATGCATCTTTGGGTTACTTGTTCAGTCATCTGATTATTCAATAGGAATCACCAAGCTTAAACTGGGCTCCCAGTTCTGCGCTCAAGAAGGACCTTAAAATAAGTCTGTACGGTATTACAACCCAGAATGAACAAAAAAACATAAGGTTCAAATTGACAATTGCTAAGTGAAATACCAAAATCTCAAATGTGGGAGGAATTTCTGTAGGTTGAGATGCTGAGAAGAAACATGAAAATGAAGTGAGATTTGAGTTTCTCAGTAATTTGTCGTGGCATAATAGATGAGTAGATGGAAGAGTACACAAATAAATGCTACCTTACATTAAAAAAGACAAGAACTGGGAGAATTTTTATAAGAAAAATACTTCAGTGTTACTGAGGGTACATGAGTGACAGTAAATTTGAAGTGGGAAGAGGACTGTGTGTATGGTTGGAAGTGCAAATATTTAAAGAGGCATATAGCATAGTGCTTGACACACTCAGTAAATAGCTGTTGAATGAGTTAATGTATCAGGTAGAACTGTCGACTGGTTAAATGCATGGACTTTGGAATCAGAGAGGTTACACTGAAGTTTTTCTCTGCTACTGATGGGAACTTGAGCAGTTTACCCAACCTCTAAGATTCAACTTTCTCATGAGTAGAATGGGTATAGTTATTGAAGTTATAGCAAGTAGGCGTTTTGTGTGGTAGAAATGAGTTAAGGTATATGAAATGCTTGGCAAGTTGCTTGGACATTGTAAACACCAAATAAATATAAATTATTACTACTATAAATTATCATTACTATTATACATTTGCAAAGATTTGTGAGTGTGTGTATGTTGGGGAATATATAGACAAATTTGAAGAGAGAAGTACATAAACAGAATATTATGGAAATGAGTATGTGTAGATGGGGGGTTAATTAAGTGCATCATGGTAGTAGTACCAGTTGGTCGATGAGAAAAAAAGAGCTATACCTCTTGATATTGAAAAGCTGAGGAGTCCTTCACTTAGCATGGGGCACTGGCTTGGGAGAAGGATTCCTTGATATTAGACTACAATAACAGCTCCAGACTTAGGCTTCCCAGTGTCCTGACTACCTCTTTTGCCAACAATTAATATCATAGAGCCAACTTTACTGAACTTACCCAGGTAGTTGTTCGCAGGTGATGGGATCACGAATTAGGACATTATTTGTCTCAAAGCCATTTCAATTTCTCAAATGTGTCATAAAGATTAAGAGTCATCCTGACAAATGTCATTTTACCCATATTTGCTAGATAACCTTAGATCTGCAGGTCATTTAGGCAACTGTAAACTTCCTGTACTGTAATTCTATACAAGTTTCTTATCTTTTTAACACAAGAAAACCTTCAAATGAAAATTAATTTAGGGAAATTGAAAGTCTTTTTTCTGTGTTCACCTGTTTGTAAATGATAAGGGCTATAAACAACAGTTTTAATCATTCGGTCCTTTGCCCAGGAGCAGCAGTTTATGATCCCAGCCACCATCTCATACCCACATGAGCTGATCCTCCATTTCAAGCCAGCACTCACTTTCTGTGATGAAATGCAAGGGCTCATCCCAATTTAATACATGGCTTCCTTCGTATGGAACATGTGAACCAGAATATCTGCTAGAGACCTGGGCTGTGAGGGTTCCTCTCCACACCAGACTACAAGGGAGGAAATTAAACAGTGAAAGAAGTTTCAGTTATTTTTATTTGTTAAAATGATTTAAGTATTGTGATTTTTAAAAAATTTTTGGAATCTCATTTCATAGTATAGTTATTGCTAGAGGAATATGAGACAAAGAGGACAGTGGGCAAAGGAACCAAGAAAAATAGGACCAAAAGGATTCATTAAAGTCTAAGACAGATCGAACTTGAATGATGAAAGCAAAATATAAGTTAGGATGGTCATCATTTCGACAGTAACAATGACTGTTTTAAAGGACAAAAGGTACATTTGTTTATAAAAATCAGGACTCAAATTAATCAGTATTTTACTAATGCACCCATCCAAGCTCCCACACATCAAATTTTCATTGAAGGCTGGAAAACTCTGGGAGCAGTGGCTGGGTATTAACTCATTTCTTCCACCTTTTATCTTCTCTGGCTTGGCTTGGGACTCTTAGAACAGGTGCTGTGGTAGTTCTTGTGCCCTGCCCATGCTAGCTCAGCCATCTCTGCTGCTTCCTTCAGTTATGACAGACCTGACTGGTCTCTATATGGACCTTTTCCACTGAATTATATAGCACTTAATTTTAAGCTTAGGGAAAGAATTCCATGTTAAAATGAGTTTATTTTTTAAAGTAATGGCATAGACCAGTTTCACATAGAACACGGAGACAAATCCACAAGCACTCTCTGAGCTTAGAAGTAGTTGTCCTACCTTCTGGACTTACAAGAGGTATCCATTGATTAAATTTACCACTGATGTAAATGGCCATTCCCATTTCCCTGCTAAAGTTCTCTAAATCAGAATGTCTGTCCTTGGAAAAAAATCATTTCACTAGAATTATGAGTCTTCCAATTTTTATTTTAGAAATCTGAAAAAAATGAATATAATTATCAAATTATTATATTATCAAAAAAGGAGAAAAATAATCTCAATAGATGCAGAAAAAAGCATTTGAAAAAGTTCAGCATCCCCATTCATGATAAAAATTTTGAGCATGACAGAAATAGAAGGGGGATTTCTTTTTTTTTTTTGCGGTGTGCGGTCCTCTCACTGCTGTGGCCTCTCCCGCTGTGGAGCACAGGCTCTGGACGCGCAGGCTCAGCGGCCATGGCTCACAGGCCCAGCCGCTCCGCGGCATGTGAGATCCTCCCGGACTGGGGCACGAACCTGTGTCCGCTGCACCGGCAGGTGGACTCTCAGCCACCGCGCCACCAGGAGAGCCCAGAAGGGGGATTTCTTGACCTTATAAAAAGGCATCTACCAAAAAACTACAGCTAACATAATATGTAATATGAAAGAGTGAGTGCTTTTCCCCTAATATCGGGATCAAGGCAAGAATTTCCTTTTTCACTAATCCTTTCAACATTGTACTGGAAGACCTAGCCAGTGCAATAAAGAAAGAAAAATAAAACACATACACATAATAAAAGAAGAAATAAAACTGTATCTATTCATAGAAGACATAACTGTCTTCATAGAAAGTTTCAAAGAATCTGTAAAAGACCCTTCTAGAATGAATACATGAGTTTTCCAAGATTGCAACATACAAATAACATATAAAATCAATTTTTTTAATATTCTAACAATGAGCAATTGGAACTTAAAATTTTTTAAAAATACACCATTTACAATAACACCAAAATAAATGAAATAAATCTAACAAAACATGTGCCAGGTCTATATGCTGAAAACCACACAACAATGATGAAAGAAATCAAAGAATATAAGTTTTGACTAGTTGTGTAGCTTTGGGTTAAGTCACTGACGCTTCCTTGACCTCAAAAACCGAAACTATTAAACAAAGTCCCTTGCAATTCTATGCCTATGCACTGCTTTAGTGCAACTTCAGTAAAAGCTGATAATGATACTTAAGGTTTATTGTTACTTACTATACAGCAGGCACTACGCTCAGCTGTTAACATGAAATATCTAATTCCATAATCACAATAACTCTATGAGGTTGATATTACTATTAGCCCCAAATTACAAATTAAGAAACTGAGGCTAAAGGAGATTATATAATGGGCCCAAAATCACACAGTTCGTTTCAGAACTAGGAATTGCTTCCATATGTTTCCGGCTTTATGGGCCAAGTTCTCATTGCACCGTATTTATGTGGTGAGGCAGGCTGGCAAGAGATGGAATAGGGCCCTTTTAAAACAGGAGCAGATGGAAGTGTGCCTTCTGCCACCTCAGGAATCACTGGGCTTATGGTTAATTAGCATTTTCCTATTTGCACTCTGGTTTGGGGATCACCGTCAGCTTCTGTATGCTGCCATTTTCAGGGCATATACCAGAGGGCCTTACTCTCAGGAAGAGCTGTTACGGTTTTTATATGTGCCCCTTTTGTATGATCTTCATGTTCTCTCCTCCATACGTCTTGACTTGCCAGTTTCTCCACATTCTCCATATTTGCCTTTCTTGTAGGCCTTTAGGGTTGAAAGGAGCTTGAGTGTATCTCTCCTCTCAGCAACTAATTCCAAGTCTGGAATGGGGGCACTGAGCCTGCCACTGGGATCAGAATCGCCTGGCCATCCTTTCTCCCTATCAACCCCAAGACTGCACAAAGTCCCGTGTAGTTGTGTGAGCCTGCTCTGCAGTAAATATAGCCCAGCTGATGCTCCTAACCCCTGTATTTATTGTCAACGATTGGTGTTTGCAGCCGACTTCCTAATCTTGAAATGCAAAGTGCGATATAGCTCGAAACTGACAAGTGAAGATTTTTATCCACTTGCCGTGTCTGGTGTGATAGCACAAGCAGTGCGTTTTATACTTAAAACACAAGCTGGTTTTATATAAAAATGCATGCGAGTCGAAAGCTCAGGCCTAGGGAAGCTAGTTGATGAATGCATCCTGGTAGGCAATTAAGAAAGTGACAAGATAATGCAGGGAAATTATATTTCTCTCGTTTTGCACAAGATTCAGTGTCGTTCCCTTCTAATATATCAGCTACTTCTATCCTCATGCCACATTGGAATTTTCCTTCTTGAAATTTATGGGTGCACATTGGCTATGTATCATTGCTCTTATTTAATTTCATGGCAAACACCAGCACATCCACACTCCCCTCTAAGGTGCATCTTGCTGCAAACAACAAATCGAAGAAACATATGCCTTCTCTTGAAGGATGAGGCAGGGGATAAACATTGTTCCAAGAGAAGTGGGGTAGACGTCTCCAGATCCCTCTCTCTGGAGCACACACGGAGGACACACAGCTCAGCAGGGCTCCCTGAGCTAATAAGGAGTCCACTGAAACTCAATTGGATGGTTGCTCAAAAAATGATTTCTCTAGTTATGCTAATACACACCAAATTCCCCAGAGACTAGATATGGCCTGGAAATTCGGCTACCTTTCAACTGCAGCATATGTTTGCCTCTTTACAAATACCTTCCAAATTCCCTATTCTGCAGGCTCTTGTGAGACCCAGATTTTAGAGTTGGTCTCAATCCTTTTGCAGTACAGTGAATTTCCCAACAGTTTCCAGTCATACCTGAGCTGAGAGGAGATTTCACTTATAAGTGGGAAGTGGGACCAGGGACAGGGGAAACTGTCCCCTAAGGCACAGGGGATACCACTGTTCTTGCACTTAATGGTGATGTTCAAAATATTTAAGAGTGTATATGGCACAGGGCCAGTCCACAGGACAGACACTGGTCTTAGTGTTGGAAAGAGGCCCTGAAGGTCCCCTAGATACACACCAGGAAGAAAGATTTCTCCTATTTTAACCATCACTGTGGGTGCATACCACCTGAGTTTCAGTCCAGCTTGTACAGAAGGGAAGCCTCAGGGTCTATATTTGAGAAGGTGAGGCTCCAAAGAGCAGCAGGGACAGCTGGCGCTCTTATATTTGGCCCTTGGCAGGGAGAGCTTTGGCTAATTCAGATGAACGCAGCTTTACCCTTCACCACACCTCTGTCACCCCTGGGTGTTGTTAGGACCCGCCTCTCCCTTTTCTCAATTGCAAGAAGTTATAGCTTTCCATGGGTCAGTCCTAGCGGAGGGAGCCAGGACCAGAGTCAGCTCAGAGATGCTAAAGTAGTGTCAGAAAATAAGTATAAATGAAATAAGTATATTCTTCAGCCCTCAGTGTGGGGTTCAGTGGCCTCCTGGTCAGCCCCATCCTTCCTCTCACCCCCTGCAAACCAACCTGGTCTTTATGACTTCACTCCCTGCAGGTTGCTGCGTTTTCTTTCTGGGTCTGGAATCTGTTCTCAATCCAGCCGCTCTACAGGGGTCCTGACCCTATGAGAAAGGGCCCTTGCTGGCCTCACCCCAGCAATTCTTAGATCTTAACAATTACAAAATGAGTTCATACATATACTGATTAAGCCACATGGTTGAAATCCTAGCTCCAGTCCTTTCTAACCGGCTATCCTTAGGCAAGTTACTATTTTTCTTCTTTTTATAAACCATACCATTTCAATTCCAGAATGCAGCTGTGATTTGGGAAACAGTGTTTTGTTTTCAGCATGTACCTGTGATAGTCACACATCAGTAATTATTCCCTGGAAATCAATCCCTCCAAGCTAGTTACGGTGGAAAAAAATAATTTATGTACCTTGTTCCCTTGAATGTTCATCTATCTGTTAAAAGATGTTTGCCTTCCAAGATTCAGTCCCAGGAGTTTTCCCTGCCAGCCCACCAGGGCTCCTCTCCACCTCTGCCACACAAAACATGCCTCCTGTGGAGCCCAAGCTTTAACCTGTCTCCATGCTCTTTACATAGACAACTTCTGTGCTAGGTTGTGAAGTCCTTTGAGATCAGAGACTGTCTCTTCTAACCTTGGTTTTCCGAACACTGTATGTCATGGCTGGCATGCAATACATACAAGAATGAATGAATAAAAGAAAACACATAATAAATAATTAAAAATTTTTTCTATGTGATCTTCATATGAATCTTTTCAACAGAGCAGAAATTAGCTTCACATGATGAAAGAACTAGGGCCCAGGTAGGCGAAATGATTTGCTTAGCTAGAATAAAAGGGAAAAACATCAGTAAGACTGTGGGCTAGAATTCAAGTCTCGGTGTCTCCCACCTTCCAGTCCTGTATTCTTTCAATTATATTTTGTTACTAGATAAGTTGCCTGAAATTTGTGTTTTCTGCTGCAATAATACTTCACTGATCTGCAGTATTATCTTGAGCCAGATATAGGTCCTTGATGTCATGAAGTGGTAATTATTGCAACATAGGAAAAAAGAAGTGCACTGTGTTTTTGGAGGCTTGCTCCCTGTTATTAATTCAGCTGTTGAAGGTTGTGACACTTGTCATCTGAAAGATAATTTTCCTCAGATTTAATAATCGCAGTTAAGTCTCAGATTTGATTTTAATTTCAGACCTTGGTGTCATGAAGTATTAATTATCTCCATTACCTACTGGTAATATTCCTGCAAACATGCACATGTTTGATTGGCAGGAATTTTTATTAATTTACAAGGATGAACTCAATTAGAAAAGCTCAGTTACTGGCACAATTCTACTTACATACCTGCTAGTTTGAATGGAGCAAAATCCTAGCCAACTCACAATTCCGAGTATCGAGGGTCAAATCGTGTAAGTAGGATGGCCAATTCTAGCAGATCTTGATTGACAAGTATTTCATTGTCTGATCTACCTGAGTTTGCTTTAAAATGAGTGAGAGAAACCTTTGGGACTAATTAAGATTCTTATAGTAGAGTAATGAGAGAGGTTTTCCATGTCTACTTGGCTTTTTTCTCCCCCTCCACCACCATGCCTAGGGTTTTTCTTGGGACTGGCACAGTCACGCCCCATTTAAGGAACTACATTTGTTTCCACGGTGCTTTAATCACAGAGTAAAAAAAAAAAAAAAGTCCTGATGAATGCTAATATTTTATTTAAGTGAATCGGTTCCTTTTAGCTACGCACCACACAGCCTAGCAGAAAGGAAAAACTACATCAGTGACATGTCGTTCCATCACTTGACAGGGTAGGAACCTTGGGATTTGAGGAAACCAACCCTGCTTATCCCTTGCCCTGTGTCACTTACAAGAATGTAACGTAGTTTGACTTGGATAAATTCCTTCCGATGAAATGAATATTTATGAAATTAAGGAAAAGTGATTTAGCTTGAGCTGGATTCTCCAACACAAGAATATTGTAGGAATAGTTTCTTGACCCTCCTACTGAAGCATATCTTTGCCAAATGACTTTGTAAGAACTGCATTCTGGTTCCGCATCAGCAGAGAAAACTCTTTGTTTAGTCTTGGGGAATAACAATGCAGAATAATAAAACAAAGAAATTCCAACAATGCCTTTTACTTACATAGTCGTTCCCTAAGGAGTGTAGCTGCATGGTATGCTTACTCATAACCAAGCAATACAACCTGAGATAGTGTTCAGGAAAAATAAATTAGTAATTCAGTCCTGCTCAATCAACTATAGGGCAAACTGGAATTAGGGGGATAAAGTCCAGCCAGAGTAAAAATGCTGTCAAAGAGAATCCCAAATCAATTTAAAGGAATGAACGATGGTTATTTGTGATTTGGAACTAAGGCGAACAACATATTTTTACTTTAAATATTTGCCTTCAGAATTACTTTAGTCTCAGCTATGATGAAAGGATCCACATCCTTTTTGTCCAAAGCTAACTGTATAGGCTTTCTGAAAAATAATACCTGTTACTAGAGTCCTTTTCAAGCACCTTTTAAGATATTTAAAAGGGAGCTGCTGGAAGCATGGTCCCTGGCCCCTGAACACAGCCTCGCTCTCCTCCACTCCTTCCTCATCTCTGTCTGCTTGCTCTCCTGGCCAGACTGCTGCTCAGGCCTATCAGATACTGGTCAAGAGCTACCTTCGACTTGGTGGTCATCCCACCAAAAGACCGTGTTCAGGACCTGATATATGCTGATATATGCTTCCCTAAGATCTTGCAATAGTCGATCAGTACTCAGGTAATCAAGTTTGGTTTAACACTTTGCATCTATCTTTGCCCTTCGATTTCGTATTGGCAATATCCCATCCTTAGCCCGTATATGATACTCTGGAACAGTACTGTAGGACAGAAATAGAATGTGAGCCATGTACTTAATTTTAAACTTTCTAGTAGCCATATAAAAAAAAATGAAAAGAAGCGAGTAAAATTAATTTTAATAATGTGCTATACTTAAAATATCTAAAAATATCATCATTTTACCATATAATCCTATACAAATTAGTATGGTATTTTACATTTTATTTCTGTACAAAGTCTTAAGAAATCCAATGTGTATTTTACACTTATGGCACATCTCCATTCAGTCTAGCCACGTTTCATGTACTCAATAGCCACATGTGGTTACTAGCTACTTTATTGAACAGCACAACTTTAGAACAAATGGGTATCAAACTTGGTCCCTGGACTGGCAGCCTCAGAATCACTTGGGAGTATTGTATAAATACTTGTTATTGGTCCTTAGCCTAGGCTACTGAATAAGAAACTTTGGAGGTGGGGACCTGCAACCTGTGTTTTTACAAGACTCCCAGGGAATTCTGATTACTTGTGAAAATTTGAAAACAACTTTTCTAAAACTTCAGGAAAAAACATTGTGTGTAGAGTGCCTAAGAAAAAAATTTATGCAGAGAAATCATCTCCATACCATAATGCCTCACTGTATATATATTTCACTAAAACAAGTAAATAATGGAGGTTGTTCATAACTTACAGAAAAACTAATGGAATTAATGACAGCATTTTTTCATTTTAATGCTCTTCCACCCATAATTTTTTAAACATTGGTGCTTACAGCATCGGTCTCTATTTTGAATAAGAATTAAGTCCAGTTCAAGGGCAAAGAACATCTTGGGCATTTGTGAAGTGAATGAAATCAGACTGGGCAGGGCCACATGTGGAAGGATGGGCATGCCAGGCAGAAGCTTTTGGAATTTGTCCTGCAAAGAGAATGTGGTACTATTTCCGTTCTAGTCAGTGGTTTCTTGCTCTCTGCCTGACACTAGCTTCCACGAAGGGGCAGATTCTCTCCTGGGAAATGCAAATAGTTTTGTTTACTTTGGGATAATTGCTTATTTTGAATAATATATACTGTGCATAAGTAATGAGGGGAGGCACAGTGAGCAAACATGCTTTTCTCCAGTTGGCTCCCATTTAGGCACCAAGAGAGCGATTCTGGGGTGGACAAGCCCACCAACCCCACAGAAGTCCTTTTAGTCCCCGAATTAGCACATTAACATTTGCGGCCACAGTCTCTGCTGGGCTTGGGAATGGCAGGCTTCAACCTGCTGCCTTGTTTACTAAATGGAATCAGCAGATAATTTCACGGTTGTATAGACAGCATGAAAATCCAGCTCAAGATTCATAAATCCTGCTTTAAATTTGGGCAGCTTACACACAGGCTGCCCTCTCAGCCCCGTCCAATTGGAAGCTACAGAATCACCCCAGGAATGGAAGATGAAGCTTGGGGAAGAGAAGTGCATGCCTAGTCTCCCCATGAGCCCAGGGGAGGATGTAGAGGGGCTTTGGACAAAATGAGTGGGAAGAGAGGCATTAATCATAATCCAGGGGCTTCCCTGGCGGTGCAGTGGTTGAGAGTCCGCCTGCCGATGCAGGGGACACAGGTTCGTGCCCCGGTCCGGAAGATCCCACATGCCACGGAGTGGCTGGGCCCGTGAGCCATGGCCGGTGAGCCTGCGCGTCCGGAGCCTGTGCTCCGCAACGGGAGAGGCCACAGCAGTGAGAGGCCCGCGTACCGCAAAAATAAATAAATAAATAAAATCATAATCCGTAGTCGCTAAGTGGAAGAAATGCAAATCAGATGGTGAAAAACTTCTCCCGTCTGAGAACCGGGATCCCTGAGTTCTTACTGCCTCAGGCCAAGAGGAAGCTAGGTTCACCCTCCTCCTCCACATTTATTTGTACTTAGGTATTCTTGATTAAAATACTCATAGTTCAGATGAGTCAGAGTTTTAACTGAAAGCACTGAATTTGGGAAGGAAAGAGGAGTAGGGGGGACCAATTGGAAGAAATCTATGAGAAGGAAGAAATCTAATGCTGATTGAGCTCCTGAAGTGTGGGAGGCTCCCTTAACTGTGTATTGGGTCTTTGACTCTCCTCAGTTTTCAGTATACAGGATGTTTCATGCATGCCTAAAAACGATAATTCCATTAAAAGCCTCCTAGACCACATGGAACACACCCAGAGAGAGAATCACAGACACATACCCCTAAAAAAAAATGAAGCTATATATCTTGAATCTATATTAATATGTTAGGCAAAATTTCCCAGTAATTTTCCTGGACTGAATGGAATTATTTATTAAGCCAATATGGGTCAGTTTTGCTGGAGAATTTCTTAAATGACTGTGGACTGAGTGGCCACAGAAGGGTCATCCTCACCCAGCAGTGTCCCGGGCTCTGCTCTATTCTTTGCGTTCACTCTTCTTAGGAAAGCACAGCTACTAAACTCTACAATCTAATCAGCCTAACAACCAAGGTCCAGGAATTGGGAAGAACTTTTGTTAGAAAAAAACCCAAAAAATGGGGAATTGGTGGGTTTGATCAGTTTTAAAAGTGAATATAGAGGGTGTCAAGAATTAACAGATTGTCATCATAGCCTTACCTTGGCAAAATCTTATGAGCTCTGATATTGCCTCTGGACACAGTGGACAGACCACTGATTAGGAGAAGATTTTTTTCTTTCCTTTTGGCTATTTTGTGTTTATTCAGAATAGTCAAAGAAGCAATATTCAAAGTTTGGAGTAAATGTACTCATGAGTATTTGCCCGATGCTGCTTAATCTAGGACTACACATCTACACGTATTAATTTCTTGATTATGTAGTTTTGAAGATGGTGTTTTGTGTATGGAACTAAGTCCAGATTCATCTATAGCTTCTTTGGTGAGAACCTTAAGAAGATTAAGATGGGTTTTTTGTTTGTTTGTTTTGATTAAGATGGTTTTTAAAATGACATACATGAGTACGTATTAGTCTTTTCAGGCTACCATAACAAAATATCACAGACTGGATGGCTTAAATAACGTACATTTATTTCCTCACAGTTCTGGAGGCAGAGAGTTTGAGATCAGGATGCCACCATGGTCGGCTTCTGATGCGAGCTCTATTCCTGGCTTATAGAGGGCCCCTTCTCACTGTGTCCTCACATGGTCTTTCTTCTGTTCATGTGTGCTGGTAGAGAGCATTCTCTGGTGTATTTTCTTATAAGGATGCTAATCCTATAGGATCAGGCCACCCTTATGCCCCATTTAACCTTACTTCTTTTTTTCAATTAAAAATTTTTAGAGTTTTATAAAAATTTTAAAATAACAATTGCCCACATTTAAGGAGTACAAAAAAAAAAAACAAAAAAAGGAGTACAACATGATATTTTGGTGTACAGCATGATAACTATCATTAACAATACTGTGTTATATACTGGAAATTCATTAGGGGAGTAGATTCCAAGTTTTCTTACCCCCCCCCACACGCACACGCACACGCACACGCACAATGGTGACCTTAATTAATTCTTTAGAGATCCCATCTCCAAATACAGCCACACTCTGGGTTACGTCTTCAGCACATGAATTGGGGCTGTGGGACACAAACAGTTCATGATAGAGTATATCCAAGTGTTGAGCTGCAGGAAGATTTTAAGGTAGCGTTATTCCACCGAATGAGGATCATAAACGTTCATCTAGTGTCAGTTTCACAAATCTGAGTGATGTAGTATAAGGACATGAGATCTGCTGACATGGGAAGTGATTTCCAGTAGAAAGTGCCTCCATCTGACCACAGAGAAGAGGCTGCGCCAGACTGGATTTCAGAGTTTCTATCCACTCTGTCTTGGGATCATGTCTTATTGATCATATAAACCTTTCGAGGAGAAACACCATTCAGTCCTAGCAAGTCTGAAAAATCTAATCATCAGGGAATGGATTAAAACCAACAGATGAAGATGAAAAGAGAGCACCATCATTCTTATAGATTCTTGGATAAATTACAAAATTCAGTTCAGAGGGACTCAAGGGCTGATTGTCATATGCCTAATGGGTACTGAACACTCGTCTTTGTGGTAGGGGAGCCTTCACCTTGACTACAAGGGACAGAGTGAATCACATATGTCCAAATGGGGTTACCCACTTCACAGGAGATACATTTGTCTGCGTTCATCTGCCTGGATTAGAACAAGTGATATGTCTCATTTACACAGCAGTGGGAAGCAGTGAGGGTCTCTACAGAAGATTGGAGTTACTGCCCAGTTCTGAGTGCAATAGATAAGAAAGAGATGTGGCTAGTGATGAGAAATGATGAATTCTAGGAGAAAGAAAAAAATGCATTTATTTGGAAGATGGTTTGGAAGACGCAGAAAGGCTAGTTTTAAACATCTGAGTTAATGTACTGTAAACTATTAAACTATTTCCTCAACAAAGGGAGTACATAAATGGCACATTGTTTTTGGTTGGTACATTGTGTGCTTTGGGTTACAGCTTGTTTGTAACTGAAAGCAAACAGTATCTGTGTGATGGATTTGCCTATGTGTGAAATGGATCTTCAACAAGGGAATCACAAAATGTTTACACTTCTAGACATGAGCACTCCCAACACAGCACAGTCTGCCTTTCCAATTTCATCCAACTGCGATGGAAGGAAGAAAAAATTCCATAACATCAATGTGCACTTAATTGTCAGAGGGAAATAAAATTACAAAGTTTAGTAATACCATAAAAATGTGTGCTGTTATGCAAGAGCCTAAAATTACATGCTCTCTAAAGGAAAATCATTATACTACAGGGACTCACAAAAGCTTTCCAAACAGAGCTGCATAATCTCACAGTTAAGAGCAGTTACTTCTGGTTGAAAGAGACTAAAAACAAACAGAAAAAGCAGTCACTGTCAGGTTGTAAGGGTGGATGAATTCAAGGTGACTTGGGTCATTCTGCTGTTTGGAGCCCATTGGAGTTAAGGGTGCAAAGGTAAGAATAATTCATTTTAAGTATAAACTTAAACTGTGTCCTCTTATTTGATTTGCACTCCAATTAGCACACTATTTTACATTTTAATAGGTGGTTCAGTCTTCTGTTTAAGACGAAAAGACAGCTCTCAGAATGGGAGAAAATATTTGCAAACAAAGCAACTGAAAAAGGATTAATCTACAAAATATACAAGCAGCTCGTGCAGCTCAATATCAGAAACACAAACAACCCCATCCAAAAATGGGCAGAAGACCTAAATAGACATTTCTCCGAAGAAGATATACAGATTGCCAACAAACACATGAAAGGATGCTCAACATCACTAATCATTAGAGAAATACAAATCAAAACCACAATGAGACATCACCTCACACTGGTCAAAATGGCCATCATCAAAAAATCCAGAAACAATAAATGCTGGAGAGGGTGTGGTGAAAAGGGGACCCTCTTGCGCTGTTGGTGGGAATGTAAATTGATACAGCCACTGCGGAGAACAGTATGGAGTTTCCTTAAAAAACTAAAAATAGAACTACCATATGACCCAGAAATCCCACTACTGGGCATATACCCCAAGAAAACCATAATCCAAAAAGAGTCATGTACTGCATTGTTCATTGCAGCTCTATTTACAATAGCCAGGACATGAAAGTCACCTAAGTGTCCATCGACAGATGAATGGATAAAGAAGATGTGGCACATATATACAATGGAATATTACTCAGCCACAAAAAGAAACGAAATTGAGTTATTTGTAGTGAGGTCGATGGACCTAGAGACTGTCATACAGAGTGAAGTAAGTCAGAAAGAGAAAAACAAATACCGTATGCTAACCCATATATATGGAATCTAAAAAAAAAAAGGTTCTGAAGAACCTAGGGGCAGGACAGGAATAAAGATGCAGACGTAGAGAATGGACTTGAGGACACAGGGAGGGGAAGGGTAAACTAGGATGAAGTGAGAGAGTGGCAAGGACGTATATACACTACCAAATGTAAAATAGCTAGCGGGAAGCAGCCGCATAGCACAGGGAGATCAGCTCGGTGCTTTGTGACCACCTAGAGGGGTGGGTTATGGAGGGTGGGAGGGAGATGCAACAGGGAGGATATACGGGGAATATATGTATATGTATAGCTGATTTACTTTGTTATGCAGCAGAAACTAACACACAATTGTAAAGCAATTATACTCCAATAAAGATGTTAAAAATAAAAGCAATCAGATTCTCTTAAAGGTGATCATAATTTAGGGGGAGAAAAAGAAAAACAACACAGATAACTAGCTCATATAAATTGGGTGATTTTCTTAAAGGTGGGAAGCTTGAGTCTTCTCAGTGAAGGAGAGCAGGTGGAGGACAGGGCACTGGGTTTTGTAAATGGATCCTTTGCTTTAGAATTTGGGCTTTGTTTTGTTCTATACATGGTGACTAATGCAAGAAGATGTAGGATGGCTTATTCTGGGCCTCTGGGTATAGGGAAAAGTAAATGGGGTTTCAAGTTTCTGCTTTGAGTTTTTCTTCTCCCTTCACTTGCCAGTTGAAGGTAGGTCTTCAGTGTTGGGATCCCAGGAGATGACCTATAAGAAGCAGCACAGTGGGCTCAGCTATGCAACTTACAGTGGTACAGGCACCATTGCTCTGGGGCAGCCTGGGATCCCAACATCATTATCTGGAGTTCTTTGAGAACATGTCCCACTTTGGTCAAAACTCCTTAATCGGTGGAAAAATATTGCCCCACTCACCCATCCCAATGCACTACCGAGTCTTTGAATTTCTCCTTTATTCTTCCTAATGGGCAGTATGGTGAAGTGGAAAGGGAATGACTTGCGACTCAGACTACCCTGAATTCTTAGACTCCACTTGCTAGCTGTGTGATCCCAGGCACAGTTTTGAACATATGTGAACCTCAGTCTTTCTTCTCTGTAAATTGGGGGTAATAATACCTACATCATAATTTTATTGGAATTAAGGAAAAAATGCATGTTTCCTTCTTTTGTATTGGCAACAGATTTGGGTCTGTTGGCAGTGAAAAAATTAACAGAAACATGAGCGTCGGTTCAGGCAAAAGTGAGTAGAAAGAAGAGAATGCTAAATATCAACAGCCATGGTGTTTAAAGCCAGGCTAATGTATTGACAGAAACACAAGCAGAATTGCCAGATTTAGTATAAATATATCTCATGCCATATTTGGGACATACTTATACTAAAAAAATTCCTTATCTGAAATTCAAATTTAACTGGAGGTTTTGTATTTTATTGGCAACACTAATCACAAAGTGTCATGAATATGTGGCAAAAAGGATGTGTGTCTATGTGAAGGTCACCAGGCAAGGCTAATGTACATGGGGAAACTGCGGACTGATTATGACTGAGTTGAAAAGGCACCATGTGGAGAGGTGCTTTCTGAGGTTCATGTAAGAATCAGTTTTAACTAATCATTATGATATGTTAGCACTTAGCCAATCAAATAGGTAACTGCTAACAGATCATAATTATCACATTGTGTTTAATTGGCAGTTAATTTCTCATAAGAGATTACTGTTGTTGATTTGTTATATCCAGTTACATGATGGATGTGGGTTATCTTGAGCCTGGTGTTTGCTGCTTAGGAAGAGAGGACCCACCACATTCAGAGTTTCCTCTCAGGAAATAAAGCATGGGGAGAACAAGCCACTTACTCCTAGGGCATCACTGAGCAGCATTAGAGACTGGGGACTCACGGGAGGACAGAGTCTGAGATCCTGAAGATACTCTGAGCCTCTGGGACAGGTGAACTATGGGAGGCCTGCCCTAACCTCTCTCCTGGAGGGAGGGAGTGGGACTTGTATTTTTTCTCTCTTACTGTCCATGCTATTTTTTCTCTCTTACTGTCCATGCTATTTTTTCTAGATTTGAAGTAAAGCACAGTCTGAATGCCAGCCCAGATCGCCTAGGACAAACTGCTTTTCAGATCTTTGCACTTACTGTACTTCTGCTGGCATATCTCCTGGCTGAGATTGTGCCCTCATTAGATACTGGTGCTAGTGCCAAGGGAGCCTGGGTTTCTTTGGGACATTGCTTCACCACTTGCAGTACAAAGTGTATACATCTTTTCTAATGAGTCATAGCCAGTAAAATTTTATTTTTTGGACTTTCTTATGGATATAAAATAGTATCTCATTATTTTCATTTGCATTTCTCTGCTTGCTAGTGAGTTTAACAGCTTCTTCTGACACGTATTAGTCATCTTGTCCTCTTCTTCTATTACCTATTAATATCTTTGCTCACATTTCTGTTGGTTTTCCTGACTTTATAGACATTGTCCTAAAGGTTTTAAACATGACACCTATTCTCTCCCTGCTGTCATTGGTGTCCTTCAATGAACTAAAGTTCTTAATTCCTGTGTAACTACGTCCATTAATATCTCCACACTGTGTATGTTTCTGATATTTTTTTAATTGAAGTGTAGTTGTGTTAGTTTCAAGAGTACAGCACAATGATTCAGTTACACACACACACACACACACACACACACATTCACACACACACACATTCTTTTTTAGATTCTTTTCCCTTATAGGTTATTACAAAATATTAAGTATAGCTCCCTGTGCTGTACAGTAGATCCCTGTTGGTTATCTATTTTATATATAGTAGTGTGTATATGTTAATCCCAACCTCCTAATTTATCCCTCTCCTGCCTTTCCCCTTTGGTAACCATAAGCTTTTTTTCTATATCTATGGGTCTAGTTCTGTTTAGTAAATAAGTTTATTTGTATTTTTTTTTTAAGATTCCACATATAAGCAATGTCATATTTGCCTCTGTCTGGCTTACTTCACTTAGTACGATAAACTCTAGGTCCATCCATATTGCTGCAAAGGGCATTATTTCATTCTCTTTTATGGCTGAGTGACATTCCGTTGTTCTACAAAGTTACAGTAATCAAAACAGTATAGTACTGGCACAAAAAGGGACATATAAATCAGTGGAACGGGATAGTAAACCCAGAAAAAAACCCATGCACCTATGGTCAATCTACAACAAAGGAGGCAAGAAGATATAATGGAGAAAAGATAGTCCTTCAATAAGCAGTGCTGGGAAAACTGGACAGCTACACGAAAAAGAATGAAGTTAGAACATTCTCTAACACTATATACAAAAATAAACTCAAAATTGATTAAAGACCTATATGTAAGACCAGATACTATAAAACTCCTAGAGGAGGACATAGGCAGAACACTCTTTGATATAAATTGCAGCAGTATCTTTTTGGATCTGTCTCCTAGAGAAATGATATCTTTTTATTTTTTCATTTTTAAATTTTATTTATTTATTTATTTGTTTGTTTTGGCGGCACTGCCTGGCATGCAGGATCTTAGTTCCCTGACCAGGGATCGGACCCATGCTCCTGCAGTGGAAGCGCAGAGTCCTAACCCCTGGACCGCCATGGAATTCCCTAATGATATCTTTTAAAGTGTGTTTTTTCCCCCATTTCTAGGTATCACAATTATTTTTCAATAGTTTTTCTATCACCTGCTTAGATACCCACTCAGCATTTAGATCTTTTGAAAAATTAGATTAAATTAGCTTTGTTTTTCTAGCTTTTATTGAGATATAATATTTTTTTTTGGCTGCACCACCTGGCTTGCAGGATCTTAGTTCCCTGACCAGGGACTGAACCTGGGCCCTCGGCAGTGAAAGCAAGAACTCCTAACCACTGGACCACCAGAGAATTGCCTTGAGATATAATTGACATAAAACATTGTGTAAGTTTAAGATGTATAATATTATGATTTGATATGTGTATATACTGCAAAATGATTAGAACGGTAAGGTCAGTTAACCAATCTATCACCTCATATAATTACTATTGTGTGTGTGTGTGTGAACTTTTAATATCTCACATTTAGATTTTTAATTTATCTGACTCTACCTTTATGTGTGATGTGAATTAGGGTACAGATTTTGTTTTTCCTTATTGTAAGTTTCCATTACATCATTTCTCTAAACAGTATGTTTTCAGTTTTACTATTTATCAATTAAGGATGCTATTTCTGAGGGTCCAGTTTTAATCCATTGGTCTATTTGTTTCTTTCTGGGCCAATCTCAGTTTATTTTTTATTATTTTGTTTTTTTAGTAAGTCTTCTTAGGATCTGGTAGAGTTAGTTTTCTCTTTTTCTTTTAATTTCATAAAATTGAAATTTATGGGATTTTATTATTCCATAATATATATTTTTTAATAAGTGTGACAAGTCCCTCAAAAGTTCTACCTAAACATTTTAATAGAATTGCGTTGGTGTTTGCAGTTTACTTTGGAGACATTTTCTATTTTGTGGAACAATTTGTTTAAAATAGGAATTAGCATTTTTATAGAGGTTTGGTAGAATTCACCTATAAAAGTAGTTGGACTGGAACTTTTAGGGAGGGTGGTCTTTAACTACTATTTCATTTTTTTAAGTGTTTATGTTACGCTGAGGGTTTTCATTTTTTCCTAATTCTGACCTTTATTCTAGGAATTTATTTCATTTAGGGTTTATTTTTTAACGACTGGTGTCATGTTTTTACATCTATTGTTATCTATTTGTGTCCATAGTGATTTACTCTTTTCAATATATGTACTTTTTAAATTTAAATTCTCTCTTTTTTCTTGAGTTATCTTATTAGAGTTGTACAAAAATCAGTTTTCCAAAAATCAGTATGGAATATTATTTAATATTTTCTGTGTTTCTAAATGCACTGTTTCATTGAAATCTGTCCTTACATTTCCTCCTTCTGATTTATTTGACTTTATCTGTCTTTGTTCCAGCATCTTGAGTTTTAATTTTAGATAATTTTAAAAACATGTCTCAGAGATTGGCTCAAGATGGTGGCATAGAAGGATGTGCTCTCACTCCCTCTTGCAAGAACACCAGAATTACAACTAACTGCTGAACAGTCATCGACAGGAAGACACTGGAACTCACCAAAAAAGTTACTCCACATCCAAAGACAAAGGAGAAGCTACAATGGGATGGTAGGAGGGGCGCAATCACAATAAAATCAAATCCCATAACTGCTGGGTGGGTGACTCACAGACTGGAGAACACTTATACCACAGAAGTCCACCAACTGGAGTGAAGGTTCTGAGCCCCACGTCAGGCTTCCCAACCTGTGAGTCTGGCAATGGGAGGAGGAACTCCTAGAGATCAGACTTTGAAGGCTGGCGGGATTTGATTGCAAGACTTCAACAGGACTGGGGAAACAGAGACACCACTCTTGGAGGGCACACAAAAAATAGTGTGTGCATCGGGACCCAGGGGAAGGAGCAGTGACCCCATAGAGACTGAACCAGACCTACCTGCTAGTGTTGGAGGGTCTCCTGCAGAGGTGGGGGTGGCTGTGTCTCACTGTACTGTGAGGACAAGGACACTGAGAGCAGTTCTGGGAAGTAATCCTTGATGTGAGCCCTCCCAGAGTCTGCCATTACCCCAACAAATTGCCCAGGTAGGCTCCAGTGTTGGGTTGCCTCAGGCCAAACAACCAACAGGGAGGGGACCCAGCCCCACCCATCAGCAGACAAGCAGATTAAAGTTTTACTGAGCTCTGCCCACCAGAGCAACAGCCAGCTCTACCCACCGTCAGTCTCTTCCATCAGGAGACTTGCACAAGCCTCTTAGATAGCCTCATCCACCAGAGGGCAGACAGCAGAAGCAAGAAGAACTACAGTCCTGCAGTCTGTGGAACCAAAACCACATTCACAGAAAGAAACACAATAATAGTGGGGTACTTTAACATCACTTACACCAATGGACAGATCATCCAAACAGAAAATTAATAAGGAAACACAAGCTTTAAATTACACAATAGACGAGATAGATTTAGTTGATATATATAGGACATTACATCCAAAAACTGCAGATTACACTTTCTTCTCAAGTGCTCACGGAATATTCTCCACGATAGATCACATGTTGGGTCACAAATCAAGCCTCAGTAAATTTAAGAAAATTGAAATCATGTTAAGCGTCTTTTCTGACCACAATGCTATGAGATGAGAAATCAATTACAGGGAAAAAAAACTTAAAAACAAACATGGGGAGGCTAAATGATACGTTACTAAATAACCAAGAGATCACTGAAGAAATCAAAGAGGAAAAAAAAAAAAAAAACCCTAGAGACAAATTTCAATGAAAACACGATAATCCAAAATGTATGGGATGTGGCAAAAGCAGTTCTAAGATGGAACTTTATAGCTCTACAAGCCTACCTCAAGAAACAAGAAAAATCTCAAATAAACAGTCTAACCTTACACCTAAAGAAACTAGAGAAAGAAGAACAAAGAAAGCCCGAAGTTTGCAGAAGGAAAGAAATCATAAAGATCAGAGGAGAAATAAATGAATTAGAAACAAAGAAAAAAATAGCAAAGATCAATAAAACTAAAAGCTGGTTCTTTGAGAAGATAAATAAAATTGATAAACCATTAGCCAGACTCATCAAGAAGAAGAGGGAGAGGACTCAAATCAATAAAATCAGAAATGAAAAAGGAGAAGTTACAACAGACACCGGAGAACTACAAAGCATCCTAAGAGACTACTACAAGCAACTGTGTGTTAATAAAATGGACAACCTGGAAGAAATGGACAAATTCTTAGAAAGGTATAACCTCCCAAGACTGAACCAGGAAGAAATAGAAAATCTGAACAGACAAATCACAAGTAATGAAATTGAAACTGTGATTAAAAATCTTCCAACAGTCAACCAACAGAAGTCCAGGACCAGATGGCTTCACAGGTGAATTCTATCAAACATTTAGAGAAGAGCTAGCACCCATCCTTCTCAAACTCTTCCAAAAACTTGCAGAGGAAGGAACACTCCCAAACTCATTCTATGGGGCCACCATCACCCTGATACCAAAACCAGACAAAGATACTACAAAAAAAGAAAATTACAGACCAATATCACTGATGAATATAGATGCAAAAATCCTCAACAAAATACTAGCAAAGAGAATCCAACAACACATGCAAAGGATCATACACCATGATCAGGTGGGATTTATCCCAGGGATGCAAGGATTCTTCAGTATATGCAAATCAACCCATGTGATACACCATATTAACAAATTGAAGAATAAAATCCATATGATTATCTCAATAGATGCAGAAAAAGATTTTGACAAAATTGAACACCCATTTATGACAAAAACTCTCTAGAAAGTGGGCATAGAGGGAACCTACCTCAACATAATAAAGGCCATATATGACAGACCCACAGCCAACATCATTCTCAATGGTGAAAAACTGAAACCATTTCCTCTAAGATCAGGAACGAGACAAGGTTGTCCACTCTCACCACTATTATTTGACATAGTTTTGGAAATCATAGCTACAGCAATCAGAAATGAAAAAGAAATAAAATGAATACAAATTGGAAAAGAAGAAGTAAAACTGTTTGCAGATGACATGATACTATTTATAAAGAGTCCTAAAGATGCCACCAGGAAACTGCTAAATCTAATCAATGAATTTGGTAATGTTGCAGGATACGAAATTAATGCACAGAAATCTCTTGCATTCCTATACACTAATGATGCAGCACTATTTACAATAGCCAGGTCATGGAAGCAACCTAAATGCACATCGACAGATGAATGGATAAAGATGATGTGGTATATATATACAACGGAATATTACTGAGCCATTAAAAGGAACAAAATTGGGTCATTTTTAGAGACTTGGATGGATCTAGAGACTGTCATACAGAGTGAGATAAGTCAGGAAGAGAAAAACAAATATCGTATATTAACATATGTATGTGGAACCTAGAAAAATGGTACAGATGAACCCGTTTGCAGGCCAGAAATTGAGACATAGATGTAGAAAATAAATGTATGGACACCAAGGGGGGAAAGCGGCAGCGGGTGGTGGTGGTGGTGGTGGTGGTGGTGGTGGTGGGATGAATTGGGAGATTGGGATTGACATGTATATACTGATGTGTATAAAATGGATGACTAATAAGAACCTGCTGTATAAAAAACATAAATTAAAATTTTTTAAATTAAAAAGTCTCTTCTGATCATTGTAATTAAATTTGGCACATAAGTTGGGTGCAAAAACTCCATTTAGTTTTCACTGTCCATTTCTATTTTTTTCATAATATCTTTATAAGTACAGGGTTATCTGCTAGCTTGAGATTTTACTTCCAAACACATTGCATTTTTAAAGTTATTTTTGTTACTAATTTTTTCTTGAATTTTGGGTATAAAATCTATGCATGATATTGTTTTATTTCTCTTTTTCTTTTGTTCTCCCCTTCCTTCATTCTTCCCTCCCTTCATTTTTTTCTTTCTTTATCTACTTATTTACTTTAAGAATTTATTCTAGTTTTCTCTCTTTTAAACACATAGTTAATTTTCTAAATGTATCTACACCCCAAAGGAATATGTACTCTGTTGTTTGTTGGATGCAGAACTCTGAATTATCCCATAGATTAACTGAATTTATATATTTCATTAACTAGATTTTCCATATTTCTCTTTATTGTGCCTTCTGGCTCTGTCCATTTCCAGGAGGACTGTGATAAAATCTGCAGCAACAATCGATAATTTATCTTTTTCTCTCTTTAGTCTTTCCCATTTTCACTTTATATATTTTGTGATTTTATTGTAGTAGTGATAGCTGTTTATAATGGTTTTATTTTCTTGTTCAATTGTACTTTTTACCAATATAATGATCCCCTATTATCTCTTGTGGGTTTTTTTGTCTTAAATTATGTTTTTCTAGATACCAAGAATACTTTCCCAGATTTCTTTTGGTTAATATTTACATGACATATCTTTTTTCACTCTTTATTCTCAATTTTTATTTTATTTTCAAATATTATAGATGTTATACTGTTGGAACTATTTTATTTTCAGTGTGAGTTATTCTCTTTCATTGGTGAGTTTAATCCAGTTATATTATTGTAATTATATTAGGTTTTTTTGGTTATCTTATTTAATATTTTTCCTTTAATATCCTTTGTGTTTACTTTGATAAACATTAGTCATGTTAGGTTTTCTTGTCTTGGTTTCAAAATTACACATTCTACCTTTGTTTTTATGTTAGTAATCTTTAAGTAAAGGATCCTTCTCATGTTTATATACATGTTGATTTCTTAAATTTATTATTATCTCTATCTTTCCTCTAATAACTTAGGAATTTTTTAACATTTTCAGGATGTTTTGGTCTTTTCTGCCACTTTATCTTCACTGAATTTTAGTTCTGGGTTCATTGCAAACTGTAGAGTACTATTTTGCTTTTTTATCCTTGTCTCAAGAGGTAACTTTAATCTGTGCTAAAAGAGTAATCACCCTTACTTCTCACATGGGTTGCTGCAGCCCGCTGGATATATGTTTCTTCTTGTTTGAATGTTTTGTCCCAAAGTGTTTTCTAAGTGAATGTTTGTATGGCCAATCTTCTGAGCCTGACATGCCTGAGGATATTTTTTTCACCCTCATATTTTAATGGCAATTCTGTTGAACAAAGAATTTTAGGATCTGATGTCAATTTCATCATAGGCAGCCTACATTCTTTCTGGATAATGTCACTGCCTGTTGGGTGTTTCTAACAGGTTTAGGTGCAGATGTTTTCTTACCTTTCCTGTCTGGCACTCTTTGGACCCTTTCAGGCTGAGGTCTCTCATCTTATTTATAACTCTAGGAAATTGGTCTCCATTCTTTTTGCAAATATCTCATTTCTCCTGTTTGTCATCTTTGGTTCTTTTGAAACTATTACAGATATTGACTCTTGTATTTCTAGCCTCTGTATTCCCCATCTTTTCTCTTACATATTCTGTTTCTATGTCTTTTTTGGTGTCTTCTGAGAGAATTTCTTTGATCTGATCTTTCAGCTTGTTCACTCACTCTTCAGTTGTACTCATCCTATTTCAGCCATTTAAAAAATGTTAGCTACTGTATTCTGCACACTTAATATTTCTAACTTTTCTGTGACTTTTTGCTCTTTCTTCATATTAACAGTATACTCCCTTCTATCTTGAGAATATTTATGTGCTTATGTTATATTTGTAGATCATCTGTTTTAATAATTCTGCTTCATGTAGCATATGCTGTTTGGTTTGTAGTCTTTCTTGTATAATGATTGTACCATGTAGGCGCATGTCAGTTCATATTTTCCTGAATGTTAGTTATCTCTTGTGGTAATGGACAGGCTTAAGTGTGAACCTACCTTGGCAGTCTAATGAGGGAGTTGAAAAACCCTAGGTGCCTGTGATGGACACACCTTAGGTCATATTCTTTTATAATTTCCTCCTCTTCCATGCCAGCAGAACCTATGACTTCCTTCTAAGCAATAGACCATGGCAAAGGCGCTGGACTGTGTCCCAACTTCATCTTTGCTGGCTGGAGGGAGAGATTCTCCTGCTGGTCTGAAGAAGCAAGCAGACATGTTGTGAATTGCCTCTGGAAAAGGAATCACAGGCAGCCTCTAGGAATGGAAAACAGCCCTTACTGACAGCCAGCAAGAAAATGGGAACCTCAGTCATACAGCTTTCAGATGATCTTCCAGCAACCTGAGGGAGATTGGAAGCATATCTTTCCCTAGTGAAGCCTCTGATGAGACTGCAACCTCAGTTAACCCTGGATTCCCGCCTGATGAGAATCTAAAGCAGAGGGCCCAGTTAAGCTGTGTGTACCCTTCTGACCTATGGAAACTGGGAGATTATGAATGTGTGCTGTTTTGAGCCTCCAAGTTTGTGGCAATTGGTTAAGCAGCAGTAGAAGTAGTATCCACCATCCTCTGTTGGGTGCTCCTCTTGGCTCCCATACCACCTGGCAACACTTTGGGACAGATTCTGCCTTTAAATGGTTACAGGAAAGAAGCACTGAGAGAGGCAATTGATTTTTTAATTTTTTTTTTTTTTTTTTTGGCTGTGCCCTGCGGCATGTGGGATCCTAGTTCCCCAACCAGGGATCGAACCCGCACCCCCTGCAGTGGAAGTGCAGAGTCTTAACCACTGGACTGCCAGGGAAGTCCCCTAGGAGGCAATTGCTTTAGATTGTTATTCACTAGCTAGGAAAGTTTGAGAAAGATGGAGAGATGGAGTAGATGTCCCCACATGATTAGTAAACTCCCATCTGTTTTCATCATCAACCTCCTCTAAGTTTTCATCATGTTCTTCATTTTTAGACAGTATTCACCTTTACTAAAATATTTGATTACACTTATTTCCCAAATTTCACATAGCATAGTGCAGGATTAATTTCTTGGTGTTTTCAAAGAAGGATTTTATTACTGAAGGAATCATCTGCATTCTAACTTCTTTTTGATTGGTAGATACAGAGTTGAAGTTCTTTGAACACTTTGAAAATGTTAGCCTTCTGTAGATATTGAAAAATTTGGTAGCAATCTGAAACTTTTTTCTCTAACATAACTTCGCTCTCTGAAAGCATTGAGAATTTTTTTTTTAAGTTTCCCTATAATGCATGTGTGTGGGCCTTCCGTTATCTATACTGTTTTGTACATTCTAAGGTCCTTTATCTTAGGTGTTCATATGTTTAAATCCTTAGAAATTCTGATGCATTATGATTTTATCTATTTCCACTTCTTCATTTATTTGTTTTCTTTCTTTCTGGTACTGTTATAAATTGTTGATGATGCTGTGTTTTTATCATCTGCGTTTATTCTCTTTAATATTTTCCATTATTTAATGGCTTTCTAATGCCTTCTAAATAAGTTCTTGGATCTGATCTTTCTGTTCACTAATTTAATTTGTGTTTCTATTAATTCTGTTAATTATCCATCTCTTGTGATTTAAAAAATATATTTATATTATTATATCCAGTAGATCTACTTGCTTCTTCTTGATAACTGTTTATTGTTGCCTAATGCCATCAACGTATCCTATCATCACTCTTTTAATCTTTTTTTTTTTTTTTTTTGCGGTACGTGGGCCTCTCCCTGTTGTGGCCTCTCCCGTTGTGGAGCACAGGCTCCGGACGCGCAGGCTCAGCGACCATGGCTCACGGGCCCAGCCGCTCTGCGGCATGTGGGATCTTCCCAGACCGGGGCACGAACCCGTGTCCCCTGCATCGGCAGGCGGACTTGCAACCGCTGCGCCACCAGGGAAGCCCCATCACTCTTTTAAGAGATTTATTATTCTTATTCTTTAAATGTTGACCTCTGTATTCCATCTGTTCTCAATCACAGCATATACATTGTTCTGTATGTTGCCATTCTATTTGAAAAATTGTACTGAGATGACTCCTTAGTTTTCTCTTTAAGCTCATTTATTTTAGCTAGTCTTGTTTACCAGGGGATAAGGGCTTCTGCTCCTCCTGGTGAATTTGATGTGGGATAGCCTGACATACCCATTTGCTGTGTCACTACCAATCTTCTGTTCTCTTCAGGAAAATCCTGGGACTTTTCTAAGAATTTCATTCTCTTGGCTGTAACTGTCTACACTTAGGGTTTAGAGCAGAAGACGGAAATACTCACAACTGCCGTTTTACAGAGACTTTTTATCCATTCCTCACCCAGCCAGGCTTCTACTTTGCCTTGTTGTTATCTTGGGAACAGAAAAATGCTTAGCATAATTTCTGAAACCCAAGTGCCTGGTTTGGAATTCTGGCTCTGCCACATTCTAGCTGAGGAAATTTGGATAGGTTTCTCAACATCTCTAGGCTTTAGTATCCATGTATGTAAAATAGGATATTAATATTCACTGACTGCTACAATTGCTGTGATATTTAGATGAAATAATGTATACAAAGTGATTAGGACAGTACCTGATACAAACTAGGGCCTAATAAACATTTGCTCTCAATATCATTACAGTGTCCAGCGTGTACATGTTCAACAAATGCCATCTATTATTGCATGCTTATTACGCTCATCCACAGAGCCCTATCTGAATCTTTGCACAGATTACTATCAAGATGCACCCACACTTCAAATCTCTAGGACTCCTATGTGCTTCCTGCCATGATTTACACCTCTAACCATCCTAGCGACCTGGAATTTTTTGGTCACTAGGGACTATTTAGACAAGAATACGAGATCAAATGTTGGTGGAATGGAAACAATATTTAAAATCAGTAATATACCCATTATTTCCATGCTACAAGTCTTTGCCTCATAGACAGTATGTGAACTGACTTCTTTTGTGTGCATACAGACCTTCACAGGTTTTAAAGTAGTTTTACATCCATTATCACATTTAATTTTACATGACTTCAGAAAGTGTGAGAGAGGCTTACTGAGCCTAATTTCAAGAGGAAACCAGTTCTCAGACTAGAGGAGACTAGGAACTAAATTCCGACAGCTTGAATGTGGCAGACGTGAAGTCAGCCCAGTTGTTCTGGCTTCTAGTAGCACACACCCCCTGCTCCAGTCTCTACAGAGGGACCTGAGAGAAACAGAAAGAAACCTGGGGCTTCTTTAGGAGGTAGATGTGTGAATAAAAGTGAGTGGAATTTTAGATATTCATGATTTTATCCCATCCCATCATACCCAGAGCTTGGGTTCATGGTGCACCCTGTCTTTTCTATGAAGAGGACTCCTTGTGATGAGTTACTTGCCCTCAGCTGGTTGGGGTTGGTGCTGGGCAATAAAGATCATGATGGCCATCACAAAGGGCATCAGGTTTGAGAGTCCTTTCCTGTAGTTCAAGCTCTGACCAAAGCATCTAAAGACATAGATCCTGCTGTGACTCCCTTACAATGTGCTGTTTAATACTTTCGAGGAGTTGTGGGAAATGGATGCTTACATTCATACTTAATTCAGGTAATGAATATGGTTCCTCAGAACTAAACCATTCTGTTAACCCCCAGGTTTTTTTTTTTTTTTTAATTTGTTATTTATTAATTTATTTAACTTATTTTTGGCTGCATTGGGTCTCAGTTGCGGCATGCGGGATCTTTGTTGAGGCATGCAGGATCTTTCATTGTAGCACGCGGGCCCTTTGTTGTGGTGTGTGGGCTTCTCTCTAGTTGTGGCGTGCGGGTTTTCTCTTCTCTAGCTGTGGTGCACAGGCTCCAGGGCATGTGGGCTCTGTAGTTGTGGCACACGGGTTACGGAGCACGTGGGCTCTGTAGTTTGCGGCATGCAGGCTCTCTAGTTGAGGTGCATGAGCTCAGTAGCTGTGGCACACGGCCTTAGCTGCCCCTGGGCATGTGGGATCTTAGTTCCCTGACCAGGGATTGAACCCGCGTCCCATGCATTGTAAAGCGGATTCTTTACCACTGGACCACCAGGGAAGTCCCAACCCACTAACTTTTACACACAGTTGACAGTAGAGTGTGTTGTCTGTTTATTAGAGAGGTGGCATGTGAGCATGTGCCGAGCAAACATACTATTAACCAGAAGATGTGGTACATATATACAATGGAATATTACTCAGCCATTAAAAAGAACAGAATAATGCCATTTGCAGCAACATGGATGGACCTAGAGATTGTCATGCTGCGTGAAGTGGGTCAGACAGAGAAAGAAATATTGTATGATAATCACTTATGTGCGGAATCTAAAAAAAAACGATACAAATGAATTTATTTACAGGATGGAAACAGGCTCACAGACTTAGAGAATGAAGTTGTGTTTGTTGGGGGGGAAAGGTGGGAGGGAGGGATAGTTGGGGAATTTGGGATTGACATGTATATACTGCTATGTTTAAGTGGTTAACCAACAAAGACCTCTCGTATAGCACAAGGAACTCTGCTCAATATTATGTAACAACCTAATTGGTAAAAGAATTTGAAAAAGAATAGATACATGTATACGTAAAAAAAAAACCCTCTGTGATGACCTGTATGGGAATAGAATCTAAAAAAAAAGGTGGATATACATATATGTGTAGCTGACTCACTTGCTGTATAGCAGACACTAGCACAACATTGTAAATCATCTAGACTCAAATAACAAAATGAATTTTAAAGAAGTGTGTATTGAGCACTAACTCGGGGCCCCAGTTTTATGTGAGACATTGCAGAGGATACCAAAAGGGACCAAGACACATGAAGCCATTAGTAAATATGTATATGAGAAATCATGTTTCTCACTGTATGTGACATGCACAAGAAAGTCAAACAAGTCATACCTCTTAACCCTGTTTACTTAGACAACAGCTTGTCAACTGTAGTCATCAACGCATGTTTGCAGAATAAAGAAGGCAAGATCAGGGTAGGCAGATAATTGTACTTGTGCCAGACTTTCTGCAAGAGGTATGATCTGAGATATTTAAAAAATACATGGGGGAGAAGGCAGGCATCCTAAAGTGAGGTACAGAAATAAAAGCAAGAGAATTTAGAGAGGAGAAAGGTGAAAAATGTGGGCATAATATCATCCATTATTAGAATATAGATATTGTATAAAGCTCCATTAAATTTACAATAGTCACATAATAACTTCCTAGAATTTTTCAGTCGTATTTCCTCCACTTTGATTTTTGAATGAATAGCTAAGTCTTTTCATGCTGGCAAAATACGGTCATTTCTTTTTACCTCTTTTCTCTCTCTTTTTCTCTCTTTTAATTTAGGTGTGTTTTATGGCTCAGAATGTGGTCTGTTTTTTTTTTTTAAAGAAATGCTGATGATATAATGCTCTTTCACCTTTATTGTATATGACTTCAAAGTTATATATGGTTAAAAAAAAATCAGAATGAAGCACCTCAAGTGTTCATTGATGGATGAATGGATAAACAAAATGCAAATGTAGTGTATACATACAATGAAATGTTCAGCATTTTATAAAAAAGAAAGGAAATTCTGACATACTACAACATGGACGAACCTTGACAACATGCTAGGTGAAAAAGAAAACAGTCACAAAAAGACAATATTATATGATTCTACTTACATGAGGTACCTAGAAAGTAGTCAAAGACAGAAAGCAGAAGGGTGGTTGCCAGAGGCTGGGGGAGGTTGAATGGGCAGCTAATGTTTAATGGGTACAGAGTTTCATTTGGGGAAGATTAAGAAGCTCTGGAGATGGATGTAGTAATGGTTGCACAACAGTGTGAGTGTACTTAATGCCGTAGAACCGTACACTTAAAAATACTTAAGATGGTAAATTTTGTTATGTATATTTTACCACAGTTTAAAACAATGGAAAAAATGTAAAAATAAGAATACTACTCACAGAGAAATGGTTATTTTTAAAATTTATTTTATTCTTTATTTTATTCCAAAGGTTTGTGTTATTTTAGGACCAGTTTGATTTTTTTTTTTTTTTTTTTTTTTTTTTTTTGGGGATCCGCGGCACATGGGATCTTCCCGGACCGGGGCACGAACCCGTGTCCCCTGCATCGGCAGGCGGACTCTCAACCACTGCGCCACCAGGGAAGCCCAGGACCAGTTTGATTTTTTAATAGACTTTCCTTTTTAGAGAAGTTTTAAGTTCATAGCAATATTGAGCAGAAGGGAAGCACCTGGGTGGTGGGAGGTCTGGCTTAAAGATCTCTGTGAGCATTTCAGCCAGAGCCCTCTGGTTTATTCATTTTACCACATTGGCTTTTTGACCGATGAAAAGCATCTGAGACAAAACACAGGTAGAAAGCCAGTGTTGTAAAATTGTTTATTGATTCAGACCTTGTCAATTCAATCATACAATATGTCTGATATCTAATTTTTTTTTTCTTTTACTTAATGAAACTGACCGCTTCACTTGACAGTGTTTAGGAAATGTGTGTATACACAGTATGTGGATGCAGTCTTTAAAGATGAACCGAGGAAACTGAATGAAGGGAAGGCTGGAGGTGGCACTTTAAACTTGGGTGCATTTTGCCAAAGATAGAATAAGAGTAAGGGGAGATGAAGGTACAGAGGCATCCTCTCTTTAGACTTAAACATGGTAGCATGCTCCCATAGCAGTTTACAGTGAGAATTTACCCAGACTGGTTTTTGTTGTTTTTGCTGTTGTTGTTTCCCCTGAGTCCTGAAAAAGGTTGGCTCAGGGCCTGAAAGCTCTGCAATTTTTCACGTTCTGGCAACCTATGAAGAGAAGGTATTTTGCAACTTAGCTCGGTTGTTTCTTCAAGTTTGGAGAGAAATATGTCTTCTTGTAGATTGTTTTTTAAGTTGAAAAGAAGCATACTTTCTCATTGTACTGAAATACCTCTTCCATATTCACACTGTATTTGCATCTGAATCCAAAAGCAATACAATGACTTTGTTCCCTGATAATTCTCAAGCTCAAAAATTAGGGTGAGCCACTCGCAATGGGATTCCAATGAAAATTTGATTTGCAATAACTAGAGGGAAACACAATGAAACCTTCCACATAGAAAGACAAGATTTATACTCTCTATTTACCTTAATTTTATGTCCTGGGGAATAATCATCTTTGACATTTGTAAACTACCCTTCCTGGAATAGTCCCCCAGGTGTTCCTCATTCAAGAGCTGCTCTCTGAATGTCACTTCTCTCCTCAGTGACATGCTATTATACCATGGTGGGAGGCTGGGGCCTTTAAATGGGAGGGAGCAGTGTGATGTGCTTAAAGCAAAACCTGAATCACATCCCTCAGGGAAGGAGAGTCTGGGACTGAGACTTCTTGTGCATGCAAGCTATACTGCCAGTCTGTACGGCTGGGTGGGAGAATGTGCTTTGCAGGGCAGCTTCACTCCAGGGAAATTAGTAAGTGTGCCTTTGGGTAATTTCAAGCCTTTGGGAAGAGTCCCTTAAAAACCTGGTTTAGGTAAACTTCAAAGTTGTTGATAGGAGACTAACAGACTGTGGTTCATAAGAGAGCAAGAATTTATTAAAATCATAACACCTTTCTGAACACAAAATCAGACATGGTAACTATTTCCAGTAGTTCTATTTTGGGAGCACCTTCCAAAGTGATGAATACAAATGACAATTATCATTATCGTAGCTTATTCACTGCATCACACTGTCCTGGGAAACTACAGTTATGGAAATCAAGGGAGTATTGCTTAATATTACTATTAATAAATTACATGCTAGAGTAGCAGTGGCAATAGCTCACCAAGTTGATGTAACAGAATATGTAAGTGTGCACGATTCATATTCTACAGAACTCAATCTTACTTTAAAGTCATTTGCGATAAAAGATGTCCAATTATAATTTTGCCTTTCACATACTTTGAATTATAAAAGCTTAACTATATGTTAGCTAATTCATAATACTTCAAGTATATACATGCGTGCATGTCTCTGTATCTCTATCTCCCTGTCTATCTATCTATCTATCATCTATCTATCTATCTATGTTTCCCTTAAGTTGCTTTAACTTGAACAATCAAAATAGAATTATCTACTTTTAGGAACTCATTTTTTCACTCTACAGCTCCTAAGATGGCTAAACTATTCTGTCTTGCCTGTGGTTTCAGTGTATGGAGAAATAATCATTTTTCATCTTTCACTCAAATTCTCAAACTTTCTAAGGAGGGAAAATCATATTTTTTTCTTTCAGAAAAAGCATTCTTTAAGGATGTCTTTTCCACAGCTTCTTCAAAATATGAGATGTGTGCTTTTCTCCCCCTTAAAATTTCTAGTTAGTACCAGCCCAAATTTACAGCAAAGTTTGATTTGAGGCTTAATGAATAAACCCAACTATCTTATATTTTGTTATACTACAATAAGCACAAAAATTTGTTAATTAAAAAAACTGAAAGCATGTTTATGCATTAATATCGATCCAGTTCAATTAATTTTAATACTTGAATTCAGAAATTAATAATAATTTTAACTTAATTTGAATCAATTGCTTTTTTAATTCTTTGAAGGTACTTTCAAAATTAATGTGACTGTTTTAAAAATCCTGAGTAATTGAGACAGGTCAAGCTGCTCATCTGATTCTAGGCTTTGCCACATTTGGGATTTGGAAAGGCTAAGACCAGTATTTCAGAATCCAATGCAATAACTGTGCGTGTCAGATATTCCTTTTTTTTTCCTCTACAGTATCAATAGCATTTATGCAGCTTGCAGTATGCATCTTATTCTGTAAGAGAAGTGATCAGACAAGTAACTGATGCTAGTTTTCTCTGTTACATCTTGTTGAAATATACACGATGCACTAACAAACACTCTCACTGGAATACCTGTGGTACATTCGATAAAACATCTCATAAGACATCAAATCGAATCCAAGTATCCCCCCTACCCATCTCACCCCTCACCCCCAATGTGTACTTACAGTTAAACATAGAGTCTGAGACCATAGAATAGAAGACACTTTCAAACCCAGATGATGTTTATGGTCTTGCAATGAGAAGTTAACCTTTGAATAAAGCATTCATTTGCAACTGATACTCCCAGGTGAAAAGTAAATGAATTAATATATTCATTCCTTTATTTGCTGCATAATTATAGCTACTTTTTAGATTCTAGTTATGGAGTACCAATAATATCAAAAGTGCAAGAAAAATGAATAAGGCATTTTCTGCTCTTAATGCGTTAATGACTTTGAGCATGAGATAGAAATGTAAACATGTAATTAAAATCCAGCAAAACAACTTCCACATCTGGTCAAGATGGAGTAAAAGGAAACTGAATTTATCCTCCAAATACTCAAAAGGCAGATAAAGTGTATGAAACAATTTTTTTCAAGGCATTAGACTTAAACCTAATCATAAGAAAGTCATATTGAATGTAAATGGTTTAAAAATCCCAATTAAAAGGTGGAGATTATCAGTTTGAATAAAGAAGCAAGACCCAAAAGAAATGCACTTTAAATATAATGACATAAATAAGCTGAAAATAAAAGGATAGAAAAAGGTATATCATGATAACATTAATCAAAAAAAAAGCTCTAGTGGCTATATTAATATCACATGAAGTTGACCACAGAGCAAACAAATATTATTCGGGAAAAAGAAGGTTACTTCATAATGGTAAAGGGATCAATTCATTGAGAGGCCATAACAATCCCAAACATTTATGTTCCAAAAAATATGGCTTCAAAAATACATGTGCAAACTTGATAGAACAAAAAGAAGAAATAGACAAGCCATAATTATATTTAAATGTTTCAATATTCCTACTTCAATAGTAGATAAAAAAGTAAAAAGAAAATCATTAAGTATATAAAACATTTCAATAACGCAATTGCATTAATCAGGATTCTCCACAGAAATAGAACCAACATGATATGTATAGATATATAGAAACTTATTGTGAGTGATTGGCTCACACAATTATGGAGGCTGGAAAGCCAGTGGTGTAGTTTCAGTGCAAACCTGAAGGCTTGAAAACCAGGGGAGCTAATGGTATAAGTCCCAGTCGGGGTCCAAAGGCCCAAGAACCAGAAGTGCTGATGCTCAAGATTAGAAGGTGGATGTCCTGGCTCAAGCAAAGAGTGAATTTGTCCTTTCTTCACCATTTTTGTTCTGTTCAGGCCCTCAGTGGATTGGATGGTGTTCACTTGCATTGGTGAAGGCCATCTTCTTTACTCAGTCCACTGATGTAAAAGTTTTCCAAAAATACCCTCACAGATACACCCAGGAATGCATAATGTTTTACCAGTTACCTGGACATCCCTTAGCCCAGTCAAGTTGATGCATAAAAGTAACCATCGCATCAACCAACATGAACTTTATAGAACACTCCACCTAACAATAGCAGAATACACTTTCTTTACAGGTGCACATGGGGCATTTACTAGGAAAAAACATATTCTGGTTTTAAAATAGGTCTCATTAATTTAAAAGGATTTAAGTCATACAAAATATGGTCTCTGACCAAAGGGACACTAAATCAGAATTCATAAATAGAAAGATCTCTAGAAAACTCCAAATATTTGGAAACTGAATACCATGCTTCTATATAATACATATCAGAAAAGAAGCAAAAAAGAAATTAGAAAACATTTTGAACTGAATGTAAATGAAAGTACAACATATTGAAATTTATATAAATAAATAAATATACATATGTATTTATATATATAAAGTTTAAACAAAAGTTAGAGGGAAATTTATAGCATTAATGCCTATGTTGAAAAACAGAGAAATGTATAAAGCCAATGATCTTAGCTTCAACCTTAAGAAACTAGGAAATTAAGAGCAAATGAAATGCAGAGTAAGTAAAAAAAAAAAAAAAAAAAGGGACTGAATAAGTATTGGAGCAGAAATCAGTATACTAGAGTACAGAAAAAAATAGAGAAAGGCATTAAAAACAAATATATTTTTTTCTGGTCTTTGAAAAGGTTTTTTTTTAATTGACAAATCTTTAACCAGACTAATCAGAAAAGTAAAAGAAAGGGTACAAAATTGTCAATATTGGAATTGAGAGAGGTGACATTGGCACACATTCTACACATACTAAAATGTTAATAAGATAATATTTTGAACAACCTCACGCCAATGATTTCTACAACTTAGAATAAATGGACACATTCCTTGAATGACTCAAACGAGAAAACCTAATTTAAAAATAAATATAATAGCTTTATATCAACCATAGTAATGTGATTTCTAGTAAAAAAAAAAAATCTTCCCACACAGAAAATTCTACTCCCAGATGGATTCATTGGTGAATTCTACTAACATTTAAGAAAGAAATACTGCCAATTCTACAAAACTCTTCGAAAAAGAAGAGAGAATACCTCTCAGCTAATGTTTTGAGGCCAGCATTACCCAGATAAAAAGGCCAGACAAAGGTATTACAAGAAAATAAAGCTGTAGACCAATATCCTTCATGACAAAGATGCAGATTTATAAACAAAATATCAGCATACTGAGTTCAACAGTATATAAAATGAACAACACATCATGACCAACTGGGCCATTCAACTCTGGTTGGATAGACAACCATCATATTGTTTTTTACTATCCTGAATCCATGTCTATAAGATTACCCTTTCCCTGATATGAGGCTTATATAAACAACATCATTTTTTAGGTCATCCACTACACTTCCTTCCACCAGAGAAGACCCCTGAAGTGTTAGATACCCAAGGCTTTTCTTCATTTCCAAGGCTGTGGGAAACAATTGTCATGGGCTCTCTCTTTCCATGTCAGTGTCAGTCTGGCCTTCTTGGAGCTGATTCAGTTCTTAGGGAATATGCCTCTTTTGTTGGAAATAGTCTTTCCGGTGTCACATCCAAAGATTTATGAGTTCAACTGTTCTTCTGGTGTCAGTACCCCAGGCTCATCTGCTATGTTCCTTTCTCCAGAGATAAGTTATTATTTTTTAACCATTCAACTTTCAAAACACTGACTCTGAAAACTTAGCCTAACACATGTAACATTTATTAAAATTGCTCAGACTTTTAGCCTTGAATGTCCTTGAAATTGCTCCATAATGACATTGCTGGTCATTCCATCTTTTTATACCATGCATTCTCGTGGGTTGTACACTGGGATATTTTTTTCCGGGTAACTGGTACTTTAAATGATATAACTTTCTCTTATCTGTGGAAGATTTGTCTCCAGTTTGTCTCAGTGCTTCGTTGTGAGCTTTCCTTGTAGATACTCTTATTTCTAGACCATCACTTGGACTCACCAATATGCTTATCCTGAAATGTTGTTTGTCACCCTTCTGATCCTGCCTTTTCTTCTTTTCTCTCTGGTCCATCACCTGAAATGACATTATTACAGCCAACATAAAAGAGCTGTTCCTGTGAATCACAGTCCTAGTCCTATGGCCTAGTCCTTCTTTTCTTTCATCTTGAGTCTAGTTCTTCAGAGAGTCAATTAGAGAAAAAAAAAAAAAAAAGCAGGGCATAAATTTTGGATTCCTGTATTTTAGGGACTCTGATTTCTTGTAGTCATAAGTAATCATTTTACTGTCATCACCCATTGTGTTCCAAAAAAGGAAATAGGCAGAGTTGGCAAACACACATCCCTATGTACACAACTCACACACGTTAATCACATATGTAATGCATTGAACAGCCGAGTAGGTAAAGGAAAGGTCATAATATCTTATTCAACTGCTGTACTAAACACCAAATCCAATTTATAGACACCCTGTTGTATCTGAACCCATCCATATGTGGCCATTTTAGAATCACGCCTCATAAAATATCCCTACTGTTAAACTAGAGGAGAAAAATCTTCAAATTTTCATAACTTTATATCTTCCTCTTCAGTGTATTCTCCAGCTAAGGAATTTAATTGTTATAAGAAGAGGTGGGAGGATTTTTTTTTTTTTTAACTCCACTGCTAAATAACAAGACACTGACAGGGTGACTCATTATCTGAATCCATTAATCTCAGCTGAATAGAAAGATCCAGATGGAATTGAGAGGAAATGGGCTATTCCCTTCCAAGAGTTAGCATAAGGACTGCTCAGCTCAGGGTGGCAGATTTTATATTTAGTTTTGGCTAAGGAAGTATAGGTCACATTTTATGTTTCTTCTGAGGATTACTAAAGAAGTGAACATTGTAGAGAATATTTTCTTTTTCTTAATTCCTAAGGATATAAGAACTATAAAAATCTTAAAATCTGTAAAAAGTACACAAATATTTTCAAATTATCTATAATATAAAAGGGACAATAATTTATAGGGACCTCAGATTTAGGACATGCCTGTACACACACACACACACACACACACACACACACACACACACACCAAACCTTTTTTTCCTATAAACTATTTACTGATTCCCTAGCAAAGTCCTCACAATAAAATTGTATGGGCTTTCTTTAAGAGAGTTGAATCTGCCATACCCAAGATTGGCAGTTTTATCTTTCCATGAGGAACAAGGGGTCTGGGGTAGGTTTAGCGTAAACAAAGCAAGGTTGGGTTTGATATAATTTGGTTGAAAGTTTGAAGTTGGTTTCATTCAGAATTGCTTGGGCAATAACTTAATCTCTCTGAAACTCAGATCCCTATCTGCACGTAAGGAGAATACTAACAGCTGATTCAGTGTTGTGAGGATTATACTAGATAACATCTATAAACTACTAGCCCCTGCTTGGCCCTTATGGTAGATATCCAAAGATGCCTACCTAGCCTTTTGTTTATTCTTCCATCACTGATGGAAAAGAGCATGAAGCTGAAAGACTGAGGCTTTGAATGAAAAATATTGAGTCTCTGAGAAGCAAGATCTTTCAAGATGTAATAAATCAGTTTTCATCTCATGGGAGTAGTATGAGATGAAATCATTGAAGGGAAAGAGTTATTATAACAGCAACTTGACTGCTGTGTTGGAGAAACTTAAATGGCTGACTGTAAGGGGCTGCATAAGCTACACAAGACCTCAGGAAAGGAAGGGAAACAGGGGCCTGGATTGTCTGTAGCAAAGATGCTTGAGAGCTGAAGGACTCCATTATCATTGTCCTCTAAGTCATGTGCATTCTGAGGAAGCCAGAGGAAAATGTCCTACTCCCTGCCCTTCTATTTGTCCACATTTGGTCCCTCAGCCTTAACGCAATTCTTCAGATAGGGATCCGGGCATGGTTGGTGGTGGGCAGTGGGTGGTCCTCAGAGGGCAATTCTGTCTGGTAGTCTACTTCATGCTAACTCAGCCCAATAGCATGTCCAGCAACATTTGAGTTCAGGCTAATGGAAGAAGTCTGAGTTCGGTAGATAGTTGACAAGAATATGTTAGAGACAATAGTCATAATCTGCCTAAATAAATATGCATAAGATACACATAAAACCATGTCTTTGCCCTATGTAATTCCAAAGTCATTCTGATGTCAGAGATATTCTAATATCAGAAACTGTTTACCAACTTCTCTTACATATACACAGCTGCCATAACCCTCTAAACAGACCTCGATTAAACACAGAACCTGTTCAATGCACCCTTGTAGATTCTGTGAGAGGCAGTGAAAATAGAGAAGCCTCAATAGCTATTCAAATTGTCTGTAAGAAATGGAATGGAAAAGCTCTATCTCTGGATCTCCTGGATGACATTTTTGACTCTTGGCCAAAAAGGGGTCACTTTTATGGTCTGTGAGTTAAAGAACGAAACCCCGTTAGAAATCGGCTTTACCCCCAAGATCAGTTTCTTTACTGATGATGTGCAACTGGCCCATCCAGTTAAGTTAGCTCTCAGAGTCATAAACATACATGCTGGGAGCTTTGGTTTTGAGTTCCAGCCGAGGCTAAGATACCCCTCGTAGATCGTGGTGGGTTCAGCCAGGACACTGGACGTGCTGTGTGTGTGAACGTGTCCCCTGGGAAGCTTGAGCCTGGTAGAGGCCACTTCTCCGACCTGTCATTCTCGCCTGCACTTCTTGCTGTGCTCTCTCCTTCACCTCTAAATCAAAGCATTACCTGACTTGACTCTCTGGGGTCTCGTGAGTCCTTACAGATGTCCCAACTTGGGAAATTTTTTCAATTAAGATGTCTTTTGATGACTAAACTATCATTGAATTTCCTGGAAAGACCCCTAGGTACCACAAAATTTTATTTTAAAAATAGGTAAAAATAATCAGGTTTACTTGGCATTCTACAAATTTTCATTAATTAAGAAAAACTACATTTTTGTTTATGAAACTTGAGGTGGGGGGGGACCTGATAAAATGAAAATTTACCTTCCCAGGTTAATTATGTATAAATAAAATGTATTAATATAAGTACATATCAATAACTGTAGACTTTTCAGGTTGAAAGAAACATACCTGTTATTAAATAAAGGACTGGTAAAGTTAAAAAAAATTTTTTTTCTGTAAGAATAGGTTTCACCAAGTAATTCAGTCTTGATTATGTCCGGTGCCAAGCAGAATGCTGTATACATCATTGATTTTCAGTAATATTTGCAATTGAAAGGAATCATCTTTTTATATTTATTTACTGCCATGTGGATGTTTTAGTGTTTTCTCCCTAAATAATTTTTACATTGTAGGGGCCTAAGACAAAACATTATGTTGATTCTACATTCTTAGTTCCTTAGAGGAGAATGCATGTTAAATGCTCAGTAAAGATTCTTTGTTTGGCCCTCAGGGAAGATACCCCATGGAAATGTCGATTGCTGGTTTTGACTCATCTGGAAGTACAAACGAGGGCGTTATCTTAGTTTTCATGAGAACTAGGTTCTAGGAATCTTGGGCCATTATTTATCACTCATCCATAGCTGTAGTTATTCTTGATGTGCTTTGTTTTATTTTATGTGATATTTTCTTTGAGAAAAAAATTACTTAAGTCAGGCCCCAAAAAGTGTTTTACCTAATATCTCAGAGGGCTATTTATCTTTCTGAGGGGGGCAAAAGTAACGAAAACGTAGACTGACTGGCTGATCACGAACTCATTCAATGATTGATTTATTTAATTAAATGACTCATAAGCACTGACAGTGCGTGAGGAAAGTTGTGCTTTCATACATAGGTTGGGTGTGAAAGGGAAAGAAGTAAAGGTAGGGCCTTCTGCATACCAGGAGAAAGGAGGATTGAAGCAAAGACTTGGAAGCAGAGATGCATGTGCATATGAAGAGAGCAGTCAGGACTTCTAGCCATAACTGTAGAAGCAGCACCAGAATCATCTCTAAACCTGATGGAATTCATAGTCAATTCAGATTTTAAATTCCTCATTCTCCTCTTCTTTCTCCTTGGTCAGGCCTTGTTCAGTTTCTGACCCCTCCAGAGACACTTTGATGAGTAGAGGGACATATCTCTACTTTCAGGTGATAGTCCATTTAAATTTCATTGACCATCTACTATGAGCCAGGCACTGGGCATACAAAATAAGAGAAAATACTCACTTAATAGGAACTCCCAGTGTGTTGGGAGAGGTGGCAGGAAGGTGTCTTCAGAATAATAGAGAAAACATGATAAAGATGAGTTTGCACCCAGAGAGAACAAAGGAAGGTGTGTATATATGTATTTGGGGGAGAAGTAGAGAGAATCAGTTCTTAGACCCACCAAGGGTTTGATGAAAAGGTTTTGAGAGTAGAGATAAGTACAGGTGTTAGCCAGGCAAAAATAAGAGAGAGTGGTGTTTCAGGCAGGAGAAGCTTATGTTTAGGCAACTAGGAATAAAACTGAAAGTGGGCAGTGGATTTCTTTCTTTCTCTAACTTTTCAAATTAAATATTGGGTAGATACATATGAATATTAAAAAAAACTATAGGTAAGGGGCTTCCCTGGTGGCACAGTGGTTGAGAGTCCGCCTGCCGATGCAGGGGACACGGGTTCGTGCCCCGGTCCGGGAAGATCCCACATGCCGCGGAGCGGCTGGGCCCGTGATCCATGGCCGCTGAGCCTGCACGTCCGGAGCCTGTGCTCCGCAACGGGAGAGGCCACAACGGTGAGAGGCCTGCGTACCGAAAAAAAAAAAAAAAGTGGTGAAGTTTATAGCAAGGTGAGTCAAAGAGCAAGCATGGAAAAAGGGGCGTGACATGCTGTAAGTCTGGCAAATTATCCTGTAAATAAATAAAGCCATTGAAGGTCTACAAAGAGAGGCGTAAGTGGTACAGCCATTTTTGTGTGTTTTAGGTAAATTTTCTAGATGACAGAGTGGAGAGTGGAATTAAGACAGTACAAAGTCCCAGGCAAGATCAATTAGGTAGCTTCTTACCTCAATATTTCAGGCAGGAAATGATGAAACAAACTAGGGCAGCAGAGGTAAAATAGAAGAAAGAAGATAGATTTGGGAAATATCAGGAGGTAAAATAAACAATATTTGCTCATAGCTTGAAGGAAAATGATATAGAAACTGCATAAAGGGAAGGGATTAGATGACTCCCAATTCCTGTTTTGAGTAAATGGCTGTATGCTGTGGCCATTCACAGAATGAGACTAGGAATACAGAGGTTTTGCTCCTCCTCTGGAGCTTTTCCTTAGGATAGTTTTGTCCTTTGAGACAGGTCTGGGACATTGAAATGCTGTAACTAACAGGTATTATTTATTTATTTTTCCACAAATATTTATTGTGTCAATATGTGCCAGACTCTGTGCTATTCATCCTGAGTCTGATGCTCAGGGCACTAGTCAAGGATACTAACAGATTTGGAATTTATCAATTCAAACATTATAGGTAAAACCAAGTGTCTCATGAGGTTGACTGATGAGAGAAGAGCAGCATTTAGATGTCCAAATCTTGTGGATACTGATGTTTTAGTGGTTGATGGAGGAGGAATCTGAAAATGAGAAGGTAGGAGGGTGGTGAATGCAGGTAAAAAGATGAGAGCGGAATCACAGAGTTCAAGAAGAAATAGCTAATAAGAATGAACAAGCGAAAAAAATAAATATGAGCAACAGAAAGTAATCATTATAAAATTAGATTTATCAGAGAAATCTAATAAGTAATGAAAAAGTTCTTTGGAGATAAGAAGTTCATTGATGACTTTAGTTAGGGCAGTTTCAATGGAATGATACGGCCAGAAACTATTTAGGGTAGATTGAGAACTGAGTGGAACAGAGCGGTTGGATACAACAACTAGAAATTTAGTTGAAAATGGAAGGAGAAAGAAAGACTAGGTTTTAAATGATCTGGGGAAGATTTTTTTCCAAAGAATATTAGAGATTTGAATGTATTTATAAGCTTGGGTAGAAAGACAATAAAAATGGGACTAATTGAAGATAAAGAAAAGAGAAGAGAAAAATTATGGATTAATTTTCAAGGTTTAAAAGTATGGGGACAAGAACACAGGTGGCGTGAATAAGAAAAAGGATTTTGGTCATCATAGATGCAATTAACACTTATAAAAAAGAGGGCGGAAAGTTGAATTTTATATGTGATCAGTTCTACATAATTCACCTATACTTATATGAAAACACAGTCTCTTTCCATTCTTATAACCATTACTGAAAAAATAGCTAACACATTTGAGTATACATAGTATGCCAAGTACTGTCCTAAGCAAGTGCATTTATTATCTCATTTAATCCTTATCCTGCTTCTGTGTGGTGGCAGCTCCTCCCCTCCTCTTCTTTTTCACATGATGAAGTAACTGAGGCATAGAAATATTCTTTTTTAACAGAGATGTCCCTCAGCAATGTAATTTATAAACCATTTTTATCAAAAATAAATAAAAAATTATTTAGGTAAATCCATGTCAGCTTCAACCCATTAATTTTCCAGCACTGCTTATACAGAAATATTTAATAAATTGTCCAAGGTCACAGTAAGAAGCAGAGTCAAAATCTGACCTAAAGCTAGTTACTCCAGAGCTAGTACTCCTAATTTGAGGATTTACATATTTTACCTTATTTAATTTTCAGCCCTAGAGGATATTTGTGGTTTGAAGACAACAATAAATATTACTTCCTGCCTCAAGTATGACTCAGAACAAGACATAATTCCTTGTGCCCCAGAGTTTAGGGATTTTCTGAATTTTAAGGAAGAGTTTGCAAATTGTGACTGCTGGGAATGGACACGCCTGTGGGCTTTTGCCACAACGCAGGAAGCCAGCTCTCTGAGAGCCAAAGGGAATCTTATGATTCTGGAGAGAATGTGCTGGAAGAGAACAAGAAAAAGATAGGATTTGGGGGAGGATCTTGTGAAAAGCAAAGTAATTCATTTGTGAGGGGAGGGGCATGCAACCAACATAAAACTTTCTAGATAGCAAACGCTAGTGAGTTTGTGAAGTGACAATTTTTTCAGAATGAATAATAAATTGTATGTTTTACCTCCCACATACAGACGATATAAATGTTTTAATTACTGAGAAGCTGATGTAGCAATATTAAAGATAGTGTTTGAATTTAAAACATTACCTGTCATTCCACCACCCCAATAAAGCAATTACTTTCATTTGTTATGTGTATTATGCATATAGTCTATGTGAAAGAAACATCTCATTGTCTACTTGTATTAAAATAGTGACATAAATATTTCCATCTTCCAACTTAGTGTAGTTTTAATGAGTCTATCACACCCCATCAAGTAAATGTAAGGTTAATATTAGGCATTTTGGCTATTTCTAATTTTTTTAAACTATTGTAGCTGACTCTGCAATAAGCACGTTGATTTAAATAACATTCTGCTTCTGTTGAATGGTTTCTTTAGGATAAATTCTCATGTGAAAATAATTATTAGGTTAGAGAGAATGAACACCTTTATGTGTTTTGCTACAGACTAGGCACTTAGGTTTAATTTTTCCTTCAACGTATTTTAAGCATTTTTTCCTCTTTCATTTGCTCTTGGGCAGATCCCATACACATCTTTTGTGGGAGACCAAGAGATGACAATTCAAAGGCAAATGTGTTGTTGTCACAAAGAATTCTGAGACTAAAACAGAAGAGAAGAAGAATCCAGAAGAAGTAGCACTTTTTAATGCTTCTCGGCTCTTGTTCCTACCATATTGCATTCTTCTTTCCACACACACCTGTCCAGTAACCTAGGTGCTCTTGGACAGTGGAGGCAGGGTGTAGAGGCTCAACTCCAGCTCTGAGGATGCGATACAGAGTACGTGTTCAATGTATAAGTCAGTGGGTGATGGAGAATGGATGGATGCAGCACAAACTTTAGAATTGTCCTTGTTGAAACTGTAATTTCCTTTGGGAATTTTGTCACATATTCTACCATTATTCCTATGTTCTCCTATGAAACTCCCCCCTTTTAACTTAAACACAGTCAGTCTACGTAGCAGAGACTTACTCATCATATCTGTTTTCTCTTGTTCCACAATAGTGTCCATACTTACTCTCTGTACTGGTTGGGATGTAAATAATTCAGTGAAGGACTGAGAAAAGGCCCTCAAATATGGTGGTGCCACAAAATGGAAAGAGCCGGAATTCTGACTGATGAAAAGCCGTTGGACTGTGAAATGAGTGGGAATATGCCTGCGTTGTGTTACGTTGCAGGGGTTGAGAAGTTGGTAGTTTCTGTAGCTGGGTATTTACTATCCTGACTAATACACTTTACATAATGATGCTAATAAACCCACAGGACTTTGCTGAGTACCTCATGGTTCTCATCATTAAATTAGAGAGTTGAACAAAATCTTTAAGGGACTTGGAGTCTGGGACTGAGTCTCTGGCTTTGTTGCTATGAGTGTGGAGGGCGTGGGACTGTAAGCTTCTTTGCCTAATGAGGTTGTCATTTATTTCCAAACTACCTGATGAATCTGGGCTCTAGTATTCTGAACATAAACTGACAATTCTGCTTAGGGAAAAAGGCTTGGCAGACTTGTTCAGAAGTAAGTCTTATTCTAAGAAGTTTGTTTTGTTTTTCCTTTAATATCAACGCTCTTCAACGCTGTCACACTGCCAAAGTGATTAGGTGCTAGGAGTGTGGACACGGCCTCTAGGTCATTAAACCACTAGTTTTGCAACATGAATAATCTGAACTCAATACCTGTAACGCCGTGAGAGATAAATGACTGTGAAATTCCCCGTGCATGGCTGTTCAGATGGGACTCTGGGGGAAAGCCACCTCACGTACAGCAATAGCCGCCTGAGGTGATTAGGCTGTAATTTAATTTTATTTAAATGTGTGAACACTTTTAATAAGGCTCTCGAGGTATTATGAAGTTTGAAGAATCTTTATATTTGAAAAATGTTTTATTTTGCTCGATAACATGTAGAAAAGCCCTTATTGTGATTAGCATTTGAATAGGAGGATCATCTTAATACTCTTGTTATTAACATGACAGATTTGATTTTCCCAAAGGTGACAATTGAACCCAATTCTCAGATCAGCTAATCCATGTATTTATGTGAATTGAACTTTTCTACCTTGTAATTTGGTTCTGGAGTACATTGGATTTCCTTCTGCCATGTGGGGTTCATGCACCAATTTAAATACCTAAGTTAATGGCCTACTTTTGGCTGGATATGAAGACTTAGGTTTCTTCCCTGAGTTTTGATAGTTGTCCACATGCTTTATTCTGGCAACAGACCATTTGTTTTGTCATTTGATTGCTCCTGAACCTTGGTGAAGCTGCATTTGCTTCTGAGACACAAGGTTCAGGTGGGTCCACATCTGTTTTAAAGACATTTGTAATTAATGATGGTATCTGAACACTAGCTGATGCTTTTTATATGGAAGTGGGAAGTAGAGCCAGGTGGAGAAGGAAGATGCAATGATTTTTTTTTTTTAAACTTCTCTTTGTACTCATCAGTGGTGTTGAATCCCTTAAGTTCCCTCTCCATAAACATATCACTGTTTCTTTTCCTTGCTAAGGGTTGTCCTGCTTGTTTTCATGGCCCTCAGTGTCTCCTTGCATTGATTCATGTTACGTTACTTCTGCCTTCACCTGTGACCATATTCCAGCTCAGCCCTGTGAGGTCAAATCCACGGTCCCTGGGTCTGCACTGTGTGTTACTGCTTAGTGCATATTGGCTCTTAGAATAACCACCTTCAAGCTTTGTTTAGAAGTTGCAGGGAATGTGCATCCACCTCTGAGTACAGGAGACTAAATCCTGATAGCTAGTATGTGTCAGATACAGGGCTGGACAGAAATTTAGATTCTTGAAAAATTCCAAGGTCTTTTTCATTTTCAACCATTTTTGTGCCTTGGCTGTTTATCTAGGCCAGCTCTCTCTTGAGTCCATTACACTTAACCAGCGTTTCCTCTCCAATAAGCTTCCAAGAGCCCCACATTTGGTTCTCCTGATTTCTCCAGCCTTTGTTGCAGCCTCTTTTCTGTACATAGTAATATACTTACTCCTCTCTAAATGCTCCCACTCTTTTCTCTTCTGGGACCATTCATTTGATTGCTTTTCTTCTCTTGATTGCCTGAATCTTACCCATTCTTCAAGGCTCAATTCAAGTCCTACCCCCTCCAAACCAGTGTAGAAATCTTCCTAAACTTCCCAACAAGTGGTCCCCAGCTACTTTTTGGACACCTCTAGGAATATAAAGTCACAGCACTTCCACGATATACTCATCTTACCATGGCATATCGTATATGGACTACATTGTTAAGAACCAGTTAGAGTGTATCATGGAGTTCAAACATTTGCAAGATGCTCACAGAGCAGGAAATGAATTATGTACTAGCAAATCTGGATTCTAATCCCTTTTTAGGCACTAACCAGATGTATGACCTTGGAAAACTTAATTCTCCTCTGGGCATTTCAGTTTTACTTTTCTGCAAAAAGAGGGTGCTATATAAGTGAACTGACTGTCATATAAAGCTGCTATTAGAAAAATCCTTTTTTTATAATTTCAGATTAGTGGCATTTCATATTGATAGCCAGATTTTGATTAAAAATCACAGTTTGTCCTTAACTTTGATAAACATAATAAAGCTATTAGTTGATGAAAATTTAAGAAAAAAGATTGGTAAGGAGGTATGTGTAAACTACACTTGAAAATCTCATTATTTCACCTCATTATGAAAATCTTATTATTTTAGAATCACACCATGTATTCATCCTTTAAATATGGCACTCATTTTATTAGTTTGACAGCAAACAACTTTTTCTCTACTTAAATTTTTTTTCAGCAAATAGTTTCTTGTTATGCCTGCATATCAAATGAAAATACACCTAAATATAAAATTTAGAAGAAAACTTGTATTGGAGGAAATGGTACAAAGATTGTATGGGTGTTATGCTGGTAGACCGGGGCTTTTCCAAAGGAAATGATGGTGTGCCATCTAAATATCATGGAGAGGGTGTGGAGAAATGGGAGCCCTCTTGCACTGTTGGTGGGAATGTAAATTGATACAGCCACTATGGAGAACAGTATGGAGGTTCCTTAAAAAACTAAAAATAGAACTACCATATGCCCCAGCAATCCCACTACTGGGCATATAGTAGCAATCCCACTACTGAGAAAACCATAATTCAAAAAGAGTCATGTACCACAATGTTCATTACACCACTATTTACAGTAGCCAGGACATGGAAGCAACCTAAGTGTCCCTTGACAAATCAATGGATAAAGAAGATGTGGCACATATATACAATGGAATATTACTCAGCCATAAAAAGAAACGAAATTGAGTTATTTGTAGTGAGGTGGATGGACCTAGAGTCTGTCATACAGAGTGAAGTAAGTCAGAAAGAGAAGAAAATTCCGTATGCTAACACAAATGTATGGAATCTAAAAAAAAAAAAAAACGGTTCTGAAGAACCTAGGGGCAGGACAGGAATAAAGATGCAGATGTAGAGAATGGACTTGAGGACATGGGGAGGGGGAAGGGTAAGCTGGGACGAAGTGAGAGAGTGGCATGGACATATATACACTATCAAATGTGTAAAATAAATAGCTAGTGGGAAGCAGCTACATAGCACAGGGAGACCAACTCGTTGCTTTGTGACCACCTAGAGGGGTGGGATATAGAGGGTGGGAGGGAGATGCAATAGAGAGGGGATATAGGGATATATGTATACATATGGCCGATCCACTTTATTATACAGCAGAAACTAACACACCATTGTAAAGCAATTACACTCCAATAAAGATGTTAAAAAAATAAATATAATGGAGAAGGACTCATACACAGTGCGGGATATTACTGAGAACTGTTACTTTGAATATTTCAGGATTTGCAAGTTGGTGGCTGCACTCTCTGGCTGGTCTGGGGTTTAAGTCTCCTTAAGAAACAAGAAACAGTACTGTTGGTGCAAGAATGATAGCTGAGTGGAGACGTGGAAAATTTTTGCAGTAAATTTTCAATAAAAAGTGACCCTTCCAAACAGCCAGAAGCAATTCTGCTGGGCATTTGGAGAAGTGGGTGGATCTGGCTTTGAAACATCAAAAGAAGAGGAAATTTTTTCTTCTAGGCTGGTCTGAAGGGAGAGTGAAATGGCCCTGCTAGGGCAGGAGAGGTAGGATCACAGCCTACTGCTGACAGTGACTGCTAACAGGCTGCAGCTTCTGTCACGTCACACTGCCAGCATCCACCCTATTGCTGACAGAGACATTGACCTTTGGTAGACTTGCTTCACTAAAATAATGAGGGGCCAGAAGAAAATGCATTTGCATAATGTAAAGAGTGCCTGTGTTACTGCCCAAGAAGAATGTCATGTAGAATAAAATGCGAAGCATTCTGTCCTTCCTAACTAAATACATGACCCTGGCTAAGTCACAGCCAAAGTACAAAACTCTCAGAGCATCATTTGGATGCAGATGTGATAGGGTTTTCAGCCTTTTTTGGAATCTCTGAAGCCCTCCTTGGTATAGAGGAAGGTATTTGATAGCTATGGTGGAAAGAGTTTAGAGTTAGAGGCAAATTCTGCTTTTATATTTGCTTATTATGATCCTTGGCGTCAGTCATTTGTTCTAAGTCTCAGCTCCTAATGTATAAAATGGGAACAATGTTGTATGTGGGGTGAATAATGTAACGATATAAACAATTTTAAAATGATGATGCACAGATTTTAAAAATCATTAATGTCACAGGATCAAACATTTATGCCATTTTAATTGGAATCCTCTGAGAAGCAGGCACAAAGAAGGGTTTAAATATGCAAGCATTTTACTCATGGAAATGTCTATGCAAGGGAGGTTAGGGAGGGAGCTGAGGAGAACTGACATACTTTGATGCAAGTGTGACCTTGAGTGGAGAGAGAGAGAGGGAGGAAGTTTGGGTGAATGTGTCGCAGATTGCTGTGCAGTCTACGTTTTGGCAAAGCCATCCACAAGTCTTCAAGACAAACATGGCTGTGCAGGGAGTCCTGCATCTCCTAGGAACGGGTCTGCCTTAGTATCTCTGTCAAACTCAGTCACTGACTGGGGGAGGCTTGGCTTTGATGCAAAGACAGCAATGATGACCAAAGTGCAATGGCTGAGTCAATTGTGCTTCTGTTAGTTGGACATCTAAGAGCATTCTCATGGCTGCTATGTATATTTTACACTCAAGGAATTTTCTCAGAAGAACATACAGGGATGACGGGAAGGCACCAGCCATGAAGAGATGTGGGGCACAGCTGGAGGCAGAAGGAATAGCTACTATAAAGGTTCCAAGACCCAGTGAGCCCCCACCATGTTCAAGGAGGCCAGTATGGCTGGAGCGCTGCAAGGAGGGGAGAGTTGTACGAGGTGATGTCAGAGAAGCGGTCAGAGACTGGATAACGTAGGGCTTCATAGGTCAGATGAAACATTTGAGTTATTTTAGCATAAAATGCAAAGCCATCAGGTGATTAGCCTGGCCCTAGTTAAAATTTTTTAAGGATTAATCAGTCTGATGTATGTAGGAGGCAAGAGTGGAAGAAAGGAAACTAGTTAGAAGATGTAGTCCAGGTGAGAGAAGGTGGACCAGGACTTGGACTAGGATAGAAAACAGGAGAAGTGGAAGCGAGTTAACTGGCCTGGAATGTATTTGGAAGTCTAGTCAAAATGATTTTCTGATAGTTTGAACTTTCTGATAGATTTCCTACAGAGAAGGAAAACATTATTCAAGGGTCATGCCTTATCTTTGGCTTTAGGACCTTTGTAAATAGGATTATATTTATTAAGAATGGAAGAGTAAGGGAAGAACAGATTTTAAAGAGGGGATAGTCACGTTTTCAGAGTTGGACATGTTTAGCTTGAGCTACTTATTAGACATATTCATAGAATTCATAAAAAATGTGTTACAAAGGTAATTAGATCTATAGTTTGGAACTTAGAGGGAAGATGAGATCTGGAGATTCAGTTTTGGGAGTCACTGACGGATGATATTTAAATCTTTGGTACTAGATAAGATTACATGCAGAAGAAATATAACTAGAAAGAGGAAGATGTTATAGGACCAAGTCTTGGAGCAGTCCAACTTTGAGAATTCTGGAAGAGACAGAAAACAAAACAAAGTAGACTGTGAGAGGGCAGCCAATAGAGTAGAAGAACCAGAAGAGTACGGTGTTATGGAATCCTAGAGCACCCATTTCAGTGAGGCGGGAGAAATCAGTGATAGTCAATGCCACTTTGAAGTAAGAAGATTGGAGAAGTGGCCATTTAATCCGAAAGTCACTATTGTCCCCCTGATATCAGCTCAAAAAGGTTTAGCAATTGGTCAGGGGTCATGCTGCTAACATATGGTAAAGCCAGGACTCACATGCAACTCTGTTATTACATGTATGTATGTATGTATGTATGTATGTATGTATATGTTTATATTCATTCTTCCCACCTGCTATGGTTGGTCACTCTACGTTAATCACACTGAAGCTTTAGTCTTATCTCCTGAACCAAATCAGAAGTTCTTTAGAGAAGAGGCAATGGCATACATGCTTAGTGAGCTCACCTTAGCATCTAACACAGCTCCACTCAAAGAAGGTGCTTGGAGTTTGCCAGCTGGTTGGGCAAGAGTTGCATTTCGTGGTGACTCACCATGCTAGAAATGCAGGCAGAAAGAGTGACAGTCAATAACTGTCATACTGTTCAACTCATGTCGATATTTCTTCTCACTACAGAGAAAATATGTCTCCCTGGCCCTTTCCTGCTTCCAGTATGTCCAGAGGCCACTTCTGAAACAAGCAGACATTAACTGGAGAAATGTGTTGTTATTTGAGTCTCCTAAAGCAATTCTTTACTCCCAGGTCGTCCAAGGTAGAGTTTGGAGTACAAATATAACTTGACTTTGTGACAGAATATGATCTTTAGACACGTTTGCTATTTCATGGTTCAGTTCACTTGACTTACAATTCTCATAAAATCGGTGTTTTATAACTAGTAGTTACCAACCATGAAACTGTAGTTGTGATTCTTTAAAACCACTACACACATGGAGTCTAAAGTATATTTGCAGTTTGAATAGTAGATGTAGAGCATGCATTTATCGGTACAATGGTATTGCCTTGAAAGTGAATCATCTGGTTTTCCATATGCAGACTTGTCTTATTATATGGCACTGGAGGCCCAGGTGTAAATGCTGACCAGGATTTTATTTATTTTGCTACCATTTAGTATCTGAAACAGGTGTTCGTGGTTTGGAAATGAAGGATACATCATCTGTGTTTCCATAGCCCAATGATTCTGAGACAGCTAGGACCTAAGGGAGTTTGGCCTGGAGAAAACACTGGTGACATGAGAACTGTCAATAAATATTTGATACGCTGTCATGTGGAACAGGAAGCAGGCTTGCTCTGTTTGGCTTCAGCAGGCAGAAGTAGAACTAATATATGGGAATTACATGGAGGCAGATGTGGACTCCAGATTAGGAAGAACTTTCTAATCATTAAAGTTGTTTAAAATTGAAGAGGGCAATTGCATGAGGCTATCAGTTCTCCATGGCTTGGGTTATTAAAGAAGAGAGTAGATTTCTTTTCAAGGATGCTGCAGAAGAGTTCTTACATTGCATGCATGCTTGGAGTAAGTGATCTCCCAGATCAAAGTAACTGAGATCTTGTAAGGTTGGGGGGTGTAGTTTGAAGGGAGGGCAAGCTTGTCCCTATTTCTCTCTCTTTCCCCAGGCATCCCACTATCAGCATGTGTCACTGTTTTCAATTATGCTGGAAGGTGTATCCCATGACCTGGATGACCAAGGTTAGAAGTCCACTCACATGGATTGAGATATCCTCAGAAACTAGTTACCCTTGGTTACATCTAATATTTTGGCTCCTCTATTTATTCACTCTTCCTGTATCCTATCCCTTCTCCTCTAAACCTACTTCCTTTTACCCCTCCCCCTCTCAAATCTTTCTAGCATTCTCTCTGGAACCTTGTTTCTATAATAAAAAGCGCTTCTTATATTCCTAAATATATGGCTCTCTGGTCCCTACAGTAACAAAAATACAGCTCTATCCTGAGTCTTTTGTTTGACTTGCATTCTTCCAAAGTGAGGGATTCTAATTCCTCACCATCCATTTGTCATGTTTTGGGGAGATGGGCTCTGTCTTTTTTTTTTTTTTTCATAATTTTAAATTCCAAATCATTACTTTTTCACTGCCCTGTTAAAAGCTCACATCCTGTGAACTTTTTCAGGAGTGTTGTCTTCCAGTCTCTATAGTCCACTCTCCTATTCATTTTAGCAGCTGACTCACAGTCTTCCACAAGTTCTGCCTTTATGTGGAGGACACCCAATGTGCATTCAAACAATGTACCCAGCATTCTGGCAGCTTATATTCTTGAAGTTCTCAACTTCAATGAACTTCACCTCTAATCTAATCCAGTTATCTACTCCTATGGTCAAAATTGTCCTTTTTCAAGTCCCACAATTGCAATTGTATTTTAAGCAATTTATGGAAGTATAATATATGTACGGAATGTGTACATACCATACATGTATAGTCTGGTGAGTTTTCTGAGTTACACACAACTGTTTGACCAGTACAAGACCACAAACATTGCCAGCATCCCGGATACCCTTCCAGTCACTACGTTCCTGAGAATAGCCATAATCCATGTAGAATTAGTTTTGACAATTTTATAATTTTTATAAATGAAATAATATATTTTTGTGGCTGGCGATTTTGTTGAACATTGTGTTTATAGGCTGTATTAATATTACCGCATGTAGTTCACTCTTATTGCTCTATAGTATTCCATTATGTGAAGATACCAAAATATATTTATCTATTCTACTCTTCAGTTGGTTAGTTTTCGATTGTCTATTTCAGTTAGTGTTGATCTGAACATTTGGGTACATGTCTTTTGCTGACATATATTTTATTGGCTATATGTCTGCGAGTGGGATTGCCAATTCATGTCTTCTGTGCATATTCAGCCTGTGTAGAAACTGTTAAAGAGGTTCACCAATTCATGGGAGAATCTCTAGTTGCTTTCCATCCTCACGATATCTTCATATTTTCTTCTTCTCTACTCCCACCCCCCCCACCCATTGTGCTGGCATACCTTTGTGGCTTTGGTTTACATTTTTGGTATCTGTTATTATTTTCTAGCTTAATCCCATTAATAGTCACAAAATTTACTCTGAATGATTTCAGTATTTTGAAATGTAGAGCTCTTTATTGTCCAACATATAGTTGATTTTGGTAAATGTTCTACATGTACTCCAAAACAAAAAAAGAATTATGATTTTGGGTGCAATGTTATATGTGTGTTAATTAGGTCCAGTTCATTAACTGTTTTGTTTAGATTTTCTATATCCTTGCCAATGCCTATCTCTTCTTTTATCAGCTATTGCAAGAGGTGTGTTAAACTCTTATTACGCTGCTAATTGGTCTAATTCTCCTTTTGGTTGTGTTGATTCTTGCTTTGATTTTAATAAAGCTGTAGTTTAGAGATAAATAGATTTAGAACTGTGCTGTATTTTTGTGGGATTGAAGTATTTTGTAAGTACTTTATAGTTAGATATTTAATTTTTAATACAATCTGACAATTTTCATATTGTGGCAGAGTATTTAAACCATTTGCATTTAATAGAATTACTGACTTAGTTTACTACTTTGATAGTTTAGATTATTTTTCAAGTATTTTAGTTGTTACCTTAGAGGTAATAACATACATCTCTGACTTATTAGAACATAATAAAAATTATTAGTTTTATCACTCCTTGATTCAGCTAAAATCCTAGAAAATTTTCACTGTTTATCCTTTTCCAATTTTAGTATTATTTCTGTTTAGCATTATCTGTATGCACTTTAGTTCTAAATATATCAGACACTTCACGCAACATTACATTTATTGTTTTGTGCTACCAATATTCACTTATCTTCAGTCATACTTTTATACTTTTTGGTGTTCTTCATTCTCTTTCACATTTTCGCTGTTTTCATTGGGAATATTTTCTTTCTACTGAAAAATTCCCTTTTATGTTCCTTTTAGTGCATCTCTTCTGACGACAGTCACTCAATTTTTTTGTTTGTTTGAAAACTGTATTTACTCTGCCTTCAGTTTTGAAGGTTACATTTTGCTAGGTAACCAATATTGAGTTGACAATTGTTTTCTTTCATCACTTTGAAGATGTTTTTTTCATTGTTTTCTGACTTCCATTAATTCTTTTGAGGAGCCTGATATTTTTGTCAGATAATGTCTTTTTTTCTCTGACTGCCTTTAAGTTTCCTTATTTTCTCTTTGGTTTCCAGAAACTTTTCTGTGATGTGCCAACATGTGGTTTTCTTTTCATTTATTCTGCTGAGGTTTCTCAGAACTTATTGAGTCTGTGGGTTGATATCTTTCAGTAGTTTTGGAAATTTTTCAAATGGTATGGCTTCAGATACTGCTTTTGCCCTATCACTCTTTCTTCTTCTTATGGAATTTTAATTACACATATTTTTGACACACATCTCGTGTGTTATCTGTGATATTTACATGTTTTATTCTTTTTGCACTTCAATTTATATGCTTCTATGACCTGTTTTCAAGTTCACTAACCTGTGTTTTTCTGTGACCAATCTGCTCATAAACTTATCTATCCTTAATTTCAGATATCATATTTCTAAGTTCTAAAATAAACATTTAATCCATCTTTAAAATAAATTTCAATTTTCTGGTAAAATTTTATCTTTTTTTTGCAGTACACGGGCCTCTCACTGTTGTGGCCTCTCCCGTTGCAGAGCACAGGCTCCAGATGCACAGGCCCAGTGGCCATGGCTCACGGGCCCAGCTGCTCCACAGCATGTGGGATCTTCCCAGACCAGGGCACGAACCCGTGTCCCCTGCACCGGCAGGGGGACTCTCAACCACTGTGCCACCAGGGAAGCCCTTCTTTATCAATTTTGTCCTTCTTTTCCATTAATATATTTAAAATATTATTAACATTAATTTTACAATCCCCACTTGTCAACTCTATTATCTACTTCAGAGACTGGAAGACTTGTTCTGTAAAGGACCAGACAGTAAAAACTTTAGGCTTGCTGGCTATATGATCTCTGTCTTTATTACTCAACCTACTATTGTAACATAAAGGCAGCCATAGATGATACATAAATAAATGAATGTGGCTGTGTTTCAAGAAAACTTTATTTATAAAAAGGGATATTGGTAACATTTGGCCTATAGGCTGTAATTTATCAATCTCTGATCTCCTTCATCTTTGGGTTCATTTCTGTTATCTTACATTTTTCTTGGTCAGTTAAAATCTTACCTCGTTATATATCTAATAATTTTTGATGATATGCCAGACATTGTGAATAAAGGAGTTGCAAAGGCCTTTTATGATTATGTTTTGTCAGAGATTGTTTCCTTTTTTTGTTGTTATGCAGGCAGAGAGGATCTGATTGCCTCATTTCAATCAAGATTTGAGCTGTGTTGGGTTTGATTTTAGTTTTAAAGAGATTCAGTCTAGTTCTGGTTTACTTCTGTCCCTATGGATTATCCTGAATTTTTTCTTGAAAGCCTTGTGGATATTTGTCTCCTTTGTCTTGAAAACTGCAGAGATTTATTCTTCACCTTCAGGGATTTATGTCTTATCTTTTTTAGCCTCCCACCTCAAAACAGCTTCAAAGTTTGGTAATGTCTGAAGAAGCAGGGTAGCAGTATTTGAGGTAAACTCCTTCCTTTGGAAGATTTTTTTTTTCTTAAGTAAAATAAGATGTGGATAATTTCATTCTGCCTTTAAAACTTTTGACCTTATACTTCCACCCTCCGTAACCCTAACACTCAGAAAATGCTTTGTAGAGAAAACAAGCCATGCCTCTGAATCCTCTTAAATATCCAATCTAGATTCCTATCCTTGTGTCACCACTAAAAGCTTTGCTAGTTATTCTTTCCCTTGGTGTTGTCCCTCTCCCCGACTCAATACCTAGCACATGTCTAGATCTGACAAATGCCCCAAGAAATAAAATGAATGGCAATCATTATCAGTTTATTTTAAGATAGTCTCATTCTAGAATTGTAGTTCATCTAGTTCTTATTGCTTCCATAAACCATGAACAGATACCTTTAAAAGTATAGTTTTTAATATTTACCTAGGCTTGTAAAACAAATATATATCTTTACATTGTTAGATTATTTATTCTCTAAGTTAATTCCTCTAATTGGAATTTTGACTAAAAAAATAAGACATTTAAATGAGTACTGGAAATTTTTACACATAAAGCTTAACTAAGTTGGCATTGTATATGAACTAATCTTTAGTAAAGCTAACCTAATGAGCAAAAACAGAAGATAGCAGACTGATATTTGTTTAATGATTGATTAATTCATTCATTCAGTCAGTCAGTCTTCTACTTACCAAATGAATATATACCAGAGACTGAACTAAGTTGCAGGGTATCTTGATGAGCAGACTTGAAAAGAATTCCGCCTTCATGAGGTTTAAGTTTTGATGAGATGAAGAAAGTATTTTCACATATCTTTTGGCTGTTTTAATTTAATATGTGAATTACTCTTCTTCTATCTTGCTTACTTCGCTACAAGATTCTTCATCTTTTCTAGTGATTCATGAGATAATGTGAAATCTTTGAGAATTATTATTTTTCCAGTCTATGTAGGGATTATGCTTTAAAAGGTCTTCTATATGCTAAGATTAAAAATGCCAGACACCTATCTTTACTCCTGTTACTTTTATGTTTAAATCTTATATTTAAATACTTAGGCATAATTATGATAATGATCCAGATTTCTCTCCCCACACAAATGACTAACTAGTTATCCCGACATAATGTATTAATTGTATTACTTTTACTCACTGATATGAAATGCCTTTATTATTACCATATACTAAATTTTGATTTATACCTATTCTTTTTTATGTCTGCTTTTTAGGATCTTTTCATGTATTTTGATTACCATAGATTTAAATATCCAGGATGGTATTATATTTGATTCAGAAGGATAGATACAGAAAGAGATAAAAAGGTCAATATGGAAAGGCAATAGTCCAGGTGTCACTGGCTGAATATTTTTCAAGTGATGATTAAGCTAACATTAGTAAGGAAATAGAGCTGTGAAAATACATGGTCTGTATGACTGGAAAAGTATGACAAAGTTATAGAGAGAAGAATGTTTTTGGCCATTTGTCGGAGAACTCAATTACTATAATAAACTACCCCAAATATTAATGACCTAATGCAATAAAAGTTTGATTCTCATTCAGGAAAATCCAGTGGGGGTCCTGTGGAACTATGGGTCAGATGGTTCTCCTCTAATTGGTGCACTTGGCAGTCAAGGCTTTTTCCATCTTCTGACTCCACCCTCTGGCTCTGCTCAGTTACGCTAAGAGAGAGAGTACATGAGGAATACAGGAAGTATTTTAGAGATCAGATGTTGAAGAGGCACACACCTATGATTCTTAATGATTTAATAGAAACAATAAGATGAAAGTAAAAGACACATGTAATATAAGTACATTTTTTAAATTTCCATATCAGGAGATTTAAAATTACTTTGTCAAATTGCGATAAAAGTTTTTAAACTCCTACTTTCAATTTCTATGTTTATATCATTGTGGACCAGTAAGAAACAATGGACAGGCAGTGTTCCACAGACCACACTTAGAGCAGTATTGGCATGTAATCCTTTGGCCCATTTCCCATTGTCTAGAACACAATGACATCATCTCAACCTAACTGCAAGAGAGGCTGGGAAATGTTTTCTTCTGTGCTTAGAAAAATGAAATAGATTGGTGGGCATCTAGTCCATCCCTGCCACAGAGCTCTAATTAATTTAAATCAAATTTATTGCATTCCTTGCCTAATGTCCTTTTCTGGGAAACTATTGCTTAAGTAATACAACCTGAATACCTTAGCATGACAAATTTACTCATGATTTGTTGTGCTTTTATTAAAGCCCTTCAGACCCTATACTATAAGTACTTTTTACATATGTAACTTTCCCACTAAACTATCGAAATTAGAGTCTCTCATTTTTATAACGCTAATAGTGCAATGTTTGACACATAGTAAACTTTCAGTAAATGTTTGTAAGCTGAATTAATTAACATATTAAGCATGATATTATATGATCTGTTTCAGAAGTGTTCTTCTATTATCAGATTTGAAGGAAGGCTTGACAAGAAAGTTGGCAAGACTGGGAATAAGAATATTACTTAGGAAATAATTTTTAGTAATCTCAGTTAAATATGTTAAGGGTCTTAATTAAAAGAGCATGGAAATGAAAATAGGGAATTGGAAACAACAGAGTTTCTAGGGTTTGAGTAAATTCCTTCACTGGCGATGTAGAATGAAGTATGGATCTCAGATTTCTAGTTTGTAGGACTAGTGGCATTTGATAGCATGAACATAGAGGGACACAGGAGGATGTGTGGGTTTGAGTGGTAAAGTAAGAATAATGAGCTCAATTTGGGTCATGCTGAGCTTGAGATCCCTACAGAATAAGGTACTGTAGTTTCTGTGATCTTCATGTTGTAAAGTCTGTGTGGTTCTTTGTAAACCAAAGAGAAGAACTATTATCATAATGACTTGTAATATATTTCCTCCACTTCGATATGAAAAGCCTCCTCAAATTTTAAAACACATTGGCATGAAAGAGAAATTCTAAACTCTAGAGTCGAGCTATGGTTCATGGCCCCTTTGAAGGGTGGAGATAAGCAGAGAAGTGGCTCAGAACAGGCATGTTGTGTTAAGAAGCTTATCAGGCTGTGTTTCAACTTTCTTCTCTAGCTGTCTAGGACTAGATGGGGGAGTTTTACTCCCCAGTTGCATGGTTTATGATCTTTCTCCATAGATGGCTTTCTTCGTGACTCTCATGCCCATCTCCACACACCCTCACTTCCCGTATTTCTTGCACTCCCACCCCTATTCTTGTCCTGAATCAAATGTGCCCACTCCCTCCTCTCAATCTGTAGCTCTTTATTAGCCCCTTCTGTACCGCATACATATGGTTTTACTTTTCATTATAGCTATTTATGGGCTTGCCCGTTGCCATTAGTAGATCATCAAGTTTTTTTTTGTTATTGTCTTTTTTAAGGGAGAAACCATTGCTTAACTACGTGTAGCCTGCTATATCTGTCAGAATATATACTATACAAAGAATGTGGTACTCCTCAAATTCACCTAAATTGTTCAGGAATTTTACCACCCAGAAGGCGATTTCAGCTGAGACTATGGGAGTGCCAATTAGACAAAAATGATGGGTGGTTGAAGATAGGTGGGAGATTACATTTTCTTAGTCTTCTGTTTCCACTTGAGGCTACTTTTCATGGAGTAAATAATCTCTCTTTGCCTCTTACACATTTCTTCTGGGTGGGGAGAAGCATGTTCTCCAGTTAGTGAATTTTGAAAAAAAAAAGTAGTGAGTTTGAATAATTCAACCTCAGTGTTCTTGGTTTTTTGTTTTTTGGTCTCTAACTCTCAGATATGCCTGGGTCCAGAGAAGCTGCTTTCTGGTTTACTTTCCTGCCATGAGATAGGTTTATCAAGTCAGGATCTTCCACTTCAGGGGAGACCTGAAGTTGTACATGGCTTCAGGGATGGGAAAAGTAAAGTGGTCTGATTTGGTGAGGGAATATTTCTGAGCCCATTTCATCATGGTCCAAAGACCAGTTCTCTCATCAGCTTCATCAGAAATAAGGCTGTCATTTTCATAGTCATCTCCTATATTTTATTTTCCCCTTGGTTTCAAAGGCAAAAGAGGGTCTGTGGTGGGCAGAATTCTAAAATGACCTCCAAGATTTCCCACTCACTCCACTTGTATACATGGCACAGTTTACCTTAGATTAGGAGATAAGGGGACCTTGTATCAAGGAATCGAGGTGGTATCCAGGGGTTGAGAGAAACCCCTGGTTGGCAACCAGCAAGGAAATAGGGACAGTCTCTCAACTGAGTTATACCAACAAAAGAATGAGTTTAAAAGGGGATTTTCTCTGAGAGTGCCCATATGACAACACAGCCTAACTGATAACTGGATTTCAGCTTGTGATAGTCTAAGCAGAGAACCCAGCCATGCTGTGTCAGATTTCTGACTTACAAAACTCAGAGCTAATGCATGAGTGTTACGTTAACCTGCTAATTTTGCACATGTGTAATCTTGAAAAATTCTACAAAAAGAAGATTTGAAAAATTCAAAAGTTCTACAAAAAGAAGATTTGGGGCAAATAGGGGCCATAGCATAATTTTTGAATCTCTTCAAATTCCCCCCTAAAAACAAAGAACTGAGAATGTAAAACCAAAAGCCCATCAACAGCATTTACAAGAAAACTAAGTAACAAGATAATTTGCTGTGAACTCCAAATATAAATGGTGGGAACAAAACCAGAGCTATAAGACCTACCTGGTATCAGGCCAAATTGGAGAGAACTTCTAATTCTCATATTATTTTTCAGTCCAGTCTGCTACAACAGTAAGCCCCCTAACACTTTCAACCAGTTCTGTTATTTAAAAACACAAACATCCTGAATTTTATAGCTATTTAGTACCTGAACATTTAGCTTTTCTGGGTTCTCTGGTTTAAGTCAGCCTGCTCTGAGTTTTCCCTCTGACTGGCTTAGGTTGGAGGTGTTTGCCATCTGCTAGTCAGTTATTCCTGTCTATTTGCACTGCAGTTTCTAAAACTGTGTTGCTGTGGTTTTGTCACTCTTTGTCTTTGTGGGTTTATGCCTTTTAAAAAAATCTGTTTACTGTTACTGTGTTGGCGTCTCAGGACAAAGTTAAGGCAGATGCATTTGTTCAGTCTACTATGTTTCACCACGTTTGACTTCAACATTTAGAGAGCAAAGAGACTTTCAGGAGATCTGCCCCCAATCATGGGGAGATGGTGGCCCTCCTTCAGAACTCCGTTCTGCACAGAACACATGTGTGAAGGGTGTTTGTTGTGTCTGCCCACTGACAATTGTTTGCTTCTTAACAAAATGACTTGTCTTCTAGAAGTAGTCCACACATTTGTTGGGAAAGATTTTCTTGAAGAAGAGGGTTTGGAAGGACACAAAGTACTTTTGAAAAGAAGAATTGGTGGAGGGATATTGACGGTGACAGGAAAATTCCACTCTTTCCTGCATATATGTTTATTGCATATATTTATGATTAAAACTACACGCATATGATTAAAATAATTAAACAGATAAATTAAACGTTGGGTTTTTTTTTCAGTAAAAGGTAGAAGTAATGTAGGAAGGAAGAAAAGAAGGAAGGAAGTAGAGAAAAAAAGGGGAATTCTTTGATAATACAGAGCTACACTTAGGTACTTCAGTAGCCAGTTTGTCAGTAGTGATGACGATGATATTGGTGTTGATGACAAGAATGATGATGACCACTATTGCCTTTCGTTTTACTTTGGATTTGAATAGCACTGGGGCTTTGCAGCTCACTGCCTGGACACCCTGCTCTTACTCTCAGTTCTAACTAAGATTTACTCATGCTTCTTTGTTAAATACCAATGAAATTCATAGATCTTTGCCACCTTAAGCGTAAGAAAATTCAGTGCAAAATCCTGGCTTATGTAACTTTGAATTCAGACCTTGACAACTAGACAGGATTTATCTCATGCATATGTATTAATTTTAAGTGCTTTTCTGTAACAGTCATTTGACATTTAATATACCATAATTGTATTATTAAATTTAAATGCGTATTTGCAATTCTAAAAGCACTACTGAACTTTATGGGTGAAAAATACATTCTCCTTCACCTTGGTTCCTTCTCATCCACCAGTTCTTTGCTAGGCTTTATGATCTCTGCTACGCTTACCTTGATTGGAGTCCCTTCCTTTTTTTCCTCAACTTTAGATTCTCAACTTCCTATCTTTTCCCACTTTCTAACATTCTCTCCTCTCTCCTCTCTGCAATTCATGTTCCCTCGGTGTTCCTGCATCTTCCTTCTTCCCGTACGGGAATATCCAGTGCTCCTGTTTTCTGCAGTTGGTCCCTCACTCAGTCCTATCTTTACATCTGTAGGGCAGCTTGAAGATGCTTCTGTGGCTTTCATCCCTCATCTGTAATCTTTGAGCACAGGGGAAGGGAGCACTTCCAGACATTAAAGTGACCTGTCATTGAAAAAGCCTGTCTCCTGTAGTAGTGAGCTCTTGAACAGTGCTTTCAGGAAGGGTCTGGAAGGGATGCTGAGTGTGGGAAGCTGGTGGGGGGGCAATGACTTGGACAACCTTTGGGGCTCTTGCTTCTTCAGGATAGTCTCCTCTTCTTTACTCACTTTGCTCTAACAGCTAATAAAGTGCTTCTGGTTGTCTAGCTCTCTACTGAAAACTCTTGCTTTTGACCTTTTAGAATGGCAGGTGTCAGTGGGGTCTTAGACATCACTTCTTTCAACACCATCATTTTCATTAGAAATAGAACTGAGACCCAGAGAAGGGAAGTCTTGGGTTAACCTCATCAGTGGCAGAGCTGACAAAAAGGCCCTGGTCTGTGAATCACGCTCAAGTGGTCCTCACTCATCCCATCAGGTTCAGCCACACGAAACGTCTCGTGGTGAGTTCCCTGAACGTGACCTTCCATTCTGTTGCTTTGTCATTACTACACACTTACATCTGTTCATTGCCCTGCCGGGTACAACTTTTCCAACTTCCCTTCATATAGTTAAGTTTTATTTATCCTTCAATATGAAAGTCAAGCATTACCTTCCCAGAAACTCCTTCTTGACCTTCCTTCACCACTTTTGTCCCTCTGTTTGTCTCTGGTGCCAAAGTCCTGTGTTCTGTTAGCACCTGAGTTTAATTCTATTTGTACTTAATCACACAGTACCTGTATTGAATTTGCCTATTTATTAACCATCACCCCCACTAAAATATGAGCTTCTGTGGGTCAGGGTCTGTGCATTATTCCACTTTCCATTCTCAGGATCTGGCACAGATCCTGCCATAGAAGGATTTAACTTTGTGTTGTTGTTGAATTGAAAAATTAAGGCTGCTAATCTCCCTCCTACTTCTCATAAGCCCCTTTTAGCACTACTAAGCTCTGTGAGTAAAAAAATAGATCCTCCTTCATCTTGGTTTCTTACCATATGCCAGTTCTTCTCCAGGCTTTGTTCTGTCTGCTGCTCTTACCCTGATATTTGCTTCTCTTTCCTCGATTTTAACTTCTCTATTTCCTTTACTTTTCCATTTCTTAGTGTTTGCTACACTTCTCTCTCTGCAATCCACATTCCCTCAGTCTTAGCTGCTGCTCTCCTTTTTTTGGAAAGAAATTACATTTCCATTCTATGTGGAAATGTCTACTGCTTCTCTTCACGGCAAAACATTTTCGCTTAATCAGCCCTTCAACCAGTCATATCTCTCCCTTACCACGTAGGGTGGTTTCCTGCTCAAGAGGGAGGTTATCCTGTACTTTGCAGACCCTTAGGCTGGGGAAGAGTGGACTTCAAGCAGCACACAGGCTCTGATTTTATTAATGCCTGCTTCCCTCTACAAAAGCTATTCTGGGAAGATCCTCCGAGGGTCTAACAGTTTAAACCAGTCATTATTTCTTTCCTGCTCTGCAAAAATTCTTGACCTGCTGACCTAATGATGATGTGTAGTAGACAGGTACTACAGCTTACCTCCTTCTTTCTAGACATTTCTAGGCATTTCCAGTGTTTATGTTCATGGCACATAGGTTTCCAGTCAGCCCACTACACAGACACATCTTACCCTAAAAACCAGGTTTAGGAAGATTCAGTGACCTCCTTACTCTTGCTTCTTTGAGTTTTCATTATAGTTGGAGCAATCATTTTCTAAAGTTTAAACTCTGTCAAAGAAAAAAAAAATTCCATTTTCCTTCCCAGTGGTGCCCCTCCTTAGAGGAGGATTATACTATGAGCCTTGCTTTGACTAGAGAAACATGAGAAGTATATGTCACTTCTGAGTAGATATTTTCAGAGTTTACTATGATTCCATTTCATTCTTCCACTCAAGATAGAGGTTATTCTATTAACACAGTCCTAGGAGTAAAGACAATAGAAAACAGAGCTTCAGCTGACCCACTGCAATCATGTAGCCTGAGCAAGAAATAACCTCTGTTCATAAGCTGCTGGGTTGGTGGTTAGAACCAAGTGTCTCAACACATGAATTTTGGGGGACCCAAACAAACATTCATTCTATAGCACCAAGCCTAGCTTGACAGCTACTGGCGGGGAGAATGGAAGAATGAACTTTTCACTGATGTGACAGGTGGAAGCATTTGTGCAATGAACTTCCACTTGATGTGTGTGATGTTCTAAAGTCATGGAAAGGGCTCAGTAACTCGCCACAGACAGTGCATCACAGTATTTGATCAGTTCGCTGTTGCAGCCATTCTGTCTGACAGCTTGCGCGTTGTCAGGGAAAGGCCTGGAGACATGGCTGGACTCCTGTCTGAGGTAGACTACATGAGTCTCAAAAATAGGAGACTACAGTGAGCTGATAGCTGACTTGAGAGAAGGCATTAAGAGCTTCAGTGTAAAACCAGACCATTAATGACTGAGGCTAGAGCGTTGGGAAATAGTCCAGAAAATCTAATGAGTGTTGCCTAATTTCCCAAGTCTAGTTTTCATAGAACACACCTTACTGACGAGAAGTACATTCTTCTAGGATTAATAAAAGAAGCTTGTTATTATATACTGTTTCCCCAGTGGACCATCTAGATGAAAAAAAACATCTACAAAATGTGTTAGAGCTTCAATGAAGTTGAGAAAATTTTATGGACGACAGACCCATAAACAGTGATTAGATAAAAACTGGCCAACTTAACCTGAAACTGAGTTCAGAGATCAAGAACAATTAATCCAAGCTCACCCTGGGCGCCCCATCTGAGATGGCATGCTCTCCACGTGTGGACTTTGAGCTGAAGCTAAGGTGGCATTTACACTCCTCTTAAAATAGCAAAAAGAGTTTGTCATTCCACTGGTATGGGGTTTTCTTTTCGCCTTTACACTTGCCACATGAAAGCTGCTTTTATATGCATGTCACCAGACTGTCTTTTTATAAATCACTGCTGCCTTGCCAAATAGATACGTGCATTGGTAAGACTGTCCTTTTTTGCGTTAGTCTCATAAATCAACATCACAGAACAATTCCCAGCATAGGTAGTCTTTTAAATTTAAAATTAGGAAACATAAAAAAGGAGGCTGTGATAAGGAAGTTTAAACATTTCTTAAGAAATTCTGTGTGTTTGTTTGAGAGAGTGAGAGAAAGAGAGAGAGATTGAGCCAGAGAGAAAATGTCCTTTATTCAGATGCTCTGAGTTATGAGGCCGAAGGCACAGCAATGTTCGGAGGAGAAATACAAAGACAGAGTTTTCCTTTGTAGCTTGGTACAGGTTTTCATGTTGTGACCCCTGAGAGGGAGGCTCTCTTTGATGTTGGCCTCAAGTATCACTGGACTCACTGGTTCACTCTAAAGTGCATGTTCTTGAGAAAAAGAACACGACTCGTGTTGGCCAAAGAAGGTGACAAATGGATGACTTTCAATGGAAAAAATACTAAAAATTGGGATAACTTTAGTCTATTGAGTGCTTACTCTATGCTGGGAGCTTTCTAAACACTATCCCTGTAAAAACATATTCAATCCCCACAGGAAACCTCTAAGGTAGGCACCATAGTTGGGTCTTTGTATAGAAAAGGAAACTGAGGGACTTCCCTGGTGGTCCAGTGGTAAAGAATCTGCCTTCCAGTGCAGGGGATGCAGGTTCCATCCCGGGTCGGGGAACTAAGGTCCCACACGCCTCGGGGCAACTAAGCCCATGCACCACAACGAAAGATCCTGCATGCCTCAACGAAGATCCCTCGTGCTGCAACTAAGACCTGATGCAGCCAAAAATAAATAAATAAACAAAAATAAAACCCAAAAGGAAACCGAGGCATAGAGATATCATTAAATAACTTGGGCAGAGTCACATGGCTAATATGTGACAGGGCAGGGTTTGAACATGGACAGCATGGCTCCGGGGTCCGTGCTTCTCTAGCAGCAAACCTATAATTTTACCACAGATCCTCTCCAATTGAGAAATGAAATCCATGAACAGGGCCCTGCCTTTCTTTGATGACCAGTGTGGATATTAAACTGTGGGCTCAGAATTGACAAAGCTCTTGACCTTGCTTTAAAGTGCTTTCCAAAATAGCTTCTAGCTGGTGTGAAATCTTGAAGGGGACAGAGTGGACCGTCATTCTTAAAGGTACATGGGGTAGCCCAAGTTCAGTCTAATCATTGCTGGGGTGATCTGTGGCTCTGTCCAAAGTGTAACTTTATTATTTATTTGGTGCATGATATATGGGAACATCACTTCCCTTCTCCTTAATTTAGTTGACTCATCTGTAAAACAAGGAAGATAATAATACTGGTGTCATAGGGTATGTTGGTGAAAGTATGTATTCTTGGCCTTCGGTAAACAACAAAACATGACAGTCATCGTTAGATTTTAGCCTGGATGCCTCTTGCCACATCCTTCGCTCGTGGGTTCTGTGTTCCAGGATTAGGTTTGCAGAGCTCTCCTGAAAGCCTGCAGGAATGGGGAGGAGCATCACCAAATCCCCTACTTAAGCCAAGAAGACTTACCTCAAAGGACCCTCTAAAAAAGGAAGAAACCTCTTCTACTCTTTGATTCTTTAAAAAATGAACATTTTGAGTCAAACTAGCAATGTACAGATCAGTGGAAACAAAACAAAACATTTTTTAGCAGTCAGGGCAGTGAGGTGCAAACCAGATTTCACACCTTAATGAGGCAAAGCAAACCCAGGCTATAGGTTATATTTGGAAGAATCCCAAGAAAGCTAAAATCAGCTCTGTCCCACAGAACACACCTGCCCAGCTTAAGAAAGAGCAAAGCCATCCCCACTGGTTGCCATCATCTCTCCAACTCTTTCTGCTGTTCAAAAGAATCCTCTACTAGGGACAGAAGGGGAAGACTTATCTCAGTCATATTCCTGAGAACTGATCCCTTACCCTTATACACCTGAATCAGAATTTTCTGGGAGATGGGAAGAACAGGCGTGTTTTTAAAAATCTCTTGTACTAATCCTGAGATATAATTTGCTCCAGCTGGACACCACTGTGTTTTAAGAGCCTTTACGTAGATGCACAAACATATAAGGAATAAGTTTGAAGTGATGTTAGTTCTCAAAGCCATACACACACAAACACAATAATTCCCATGACTTTGTTTACTTCCCATGTTTATCTATCCAACGGTATCTAAATATATTGAAACATATTTTAGAACTCACTTCCAGAAAAAATATTCATCCCCCTTAATTAACTGTTATGCTTTTGTTCCTATTAATAACTAGCATCCTCTAATATTTTTGCTTTGGCCACCAGGAAGCTACGTGCAATGCTTTGTAATTATCATAGTTCAGATTTTTGGTAAATTTGCATCCTCCCCCATTTTTGTTATTCTGATGCCTAATGTCAAACACGGTCTTTTTTGTAAGACATCCCAAGTCCTTATTAGAAGTTGGTTCTATGTAAATAATTTACTAAAAAGAAAAATGGATATTTATTCTCCAAGAATGCTTAAACTAGATTGTACGGGAGTTTCACATTAAGATCTCTCCTCTCATCTTTTCCCCGGGGTCTCACAGGTAAGTGTGCCCGGAGGTGCCTTCCTTCTCATCTTGTGATAATAATACACAACAAATGTTAATCCAGAAGGGCCCTGTCTCGTGTTAACAAGTATTTTTCAAGGCGGTCCATTTGAAAGGGCCTGGGGATTATGCGCTACGTCATAGCTTTTCACATAACTTTTCACATAGCTTTTCACATAAAGGTCTGAAGATAATCATTTCTGAGAAAAGATGAAAGGGACCCAACCCGTGGGGCCTGAGAAATAATGACAAGTCTGGAGAACGGGCCGGATAAAAGGAGGGTAAAGGACATTGTCAGCGTGCCATGCGGAGGCTTTGGTTCAATGGGAACATGCTGGAAAAAAATGATGAAAAAACACACAAAGAGCACATCATGCCTCTGCTCTGCTCTTCCACGTGCCTTGATAAATAGTGGTCGGCAAGGAGATGAAGGCCCTTTTCCCCAGACAGCACCGTCCAGGATGAGGTTCTCCCTCACTTCCGTGCTGCCTTTCCTTTCTCAATCCTCAGCGCCTCTTCATTTCTTTTTCTACATTCCCCACGGCATTATTAGGCTTTCTTTTCTGTACACTTTGGAGATTTCTATTTCATCTCAGTCCAATGACATCCAAGTTTTTAGCTAAAAGTTGCTGTGGTTTCCTGGAGGAGAGTTTGGTGTATGGTTTGCATGTTTCAAAAGCAGCTCCCTGTGTTTCAGCTTCTCCTGTCCCTCTCCCCATCCCGGCTGCTCAGACTGGTGCCTGAGCCCCTGCTCCGGCTCCAAGCTCAGGTCACCCGCCTGCTCTGGGCAGGCACGAGGCAAGCATTCATGATTCACCTGGAAAACACAAGTCCCCCACGCCTCTCTGCGGGGAAGCCTAGCAGCTCTTTCCTCAGTTTCAGGGATGTTTCAGGCAACCCTCCATCACTAGAAAACACCAGATGGGATGGATAGAGGCAATTTTGCAGAAAGTGCTGCGAGACTGGCTTCCTCAATGGTCTTTCCAGCTGGAAGCAGAGTGGCCTGAAAGCACTGCGTTCTCAGCCCAGTTTCATCGCCTCAAGAACTACAGATGGCTTCCCTGAGAACCTGAAGTCTGTGCTGCTTTCCTGGACAGAATACGCTGCAAACCCTTTTGTCTTTTCATAGTGCAACTCAGACCCCAGTTTCTTTCTGCCTAGAGAGTGAGAGTAGAGGACGCAGAGTAGAAAGAGCCAGAAGGTGGGGAAATTAACGCTTAACATTTGAAACTCCCTGGGACTGACCAGCTGCTCCAAAAGGTACATCAGGGAACATTTATAACACAGCTTCCTGTGGGCATGTGTAAACAAAACTTTGAAAATGGTCCAGCTCTCTTCCTCCAGAAAGATGTGGATTTACCAGCTGAGCTTGAATTGATTGCATGACTCTTGTGTATTATTAAGTATAGCATTTTTTCTTGTGCTTTTCCTTTTTTTTTTTCCTTTTCTTACTTTTTGACCCTTACTTGACCGTTTAGTTCTATGAACATCAGCCTGTGGTCAAACTGTCCGGGATCAAGGCATTGGCACAAACAGCCACTGTCCCTGAATTGTTTCTGCTGCTGTTTAGTGAGTCTTGTGTTTTAAGTTTAGCCGAGTGCTGGGGGCTGGGGATGTGGCTAAGTGGCAGATCTGGCATCATAAAGGCTTTAGAAGGATGAGTAACCCTGGGACAGCTGTCAGAAAGGCGGGCAGAAGTGAGCTCCGGTTTCACAGAGCTACCCATAGGAGCCACCAGTGGTTACTTTGTGTTGGGCCCAGGAAAATTCCACCGTCAGTCAAGACCTCTCAGTTGCTGCCTGGTGTCGTGGAAATTATGTTGAAAAACTATATATTTTTCTGATTGACAAATGATTTGCATTTTTTTCCTTATTTCTCTATCCAAAACCAAGTTCCAAGCCTCTTGATCTCCCTTTCTACATTCCACACTGTTTCCTAAGACTGCTAAGTGCATGTAGGCACCAGACAGAGTCTTTCTGGCCAGAGAGGAACTATTTCAGTCTGGGCTTAGCCTTGTATTATACCTTTCATTATTTCTCAACCATTATTTCTCAACCACTAGGGCTGAGGAGCAAAAAGGAGAGACACTGATAATCTTAAACTCAAGATCCCCTAAAAGCTGGCGGGCTGGCGCTTACACTGAAGCAAGCCCACTGGGATACGGGATTCTTCTTCAAGATGGCCTTCTTTCTTCAAGATAAAGGAGACTAACAGCTCATACTTGCCATCACTCACACAATGCAGGGAATTCCATTCAGGATGCCACACATGAGTCCAGCTGCTGGCCAGGCTAAAGAAAAGTGCAGGCAGGGCCAACCAGATAACAGGCAGGAGTGAAGGATTCTGACATAGTAACAACCTTTGTACAATAAAGTATCTTTATATTAAAGGACTTGGAAATTGTCAAAGTCCTTTTGTATTTGTTGATTCACTTCAGTCCTATACAAAACCTTTAGTTTGACAAGGGAAGCCTAGCCCAGAATCTATCGGTTTTCTATCTAAATCCTGGAAGGTGAGTCAAAGCACAGTATTTGTCCAGCAACTTGAAACTTGGCTGAACGGTTCTTATATTGTGTGGGTTCATTCAAGAGGCTTGGGAATGTACAAAACAGAGCACCGTGTAGTTTTTGAGTCTAAAAGATCACATGGACATTTGTACAAATAACAGAACAAATGGGTTAAGGAATGAAATTGTGCGATTCGATTTTTGCTATGTACTCGAAGGTAGATCCAGTACCTAAAATATTGTTTAATCTAATGCTTACCGTAACAGTTCTGTCCTCACTGATATGAGGAAACCGATGCACACAGACAAGTAAGTTACTAACCCACAGAGTTAGTGAATGATGATGCCAGAATTTAAATCCAGGTCTAACTGACTGTAAATTTTTATAATATCCAGTTTCCTCCAGATAATGTCTAAGGCGCTACATCGTGCCTTATCACTTGTAAAACATGTTCACACACTCCACTGCACTGGATCCTTATCACCCCATATGAGTTGTGTAACATGATATTGATAGATGAGGGAATTGAGCCTCAAATAGTTAACTGATTTTCCCAGATCACAAGGCTAGCAACTGGGAGAGTCCAGACTCCATCCACTTCTCCTTTTCAACATTCATTTTACTATTTTGCACTGCCTGCCTGGTAAACCGTATCAACAACCATTGTTTATGGAGCTATTACTTCCTCCCAGACACTAAACCAAACATTTTACGTGGCTTCTCCCACTTAACCCTCACAACAAAGCTAGGTGAGCTGAGTACCATTATTACTCTAATTTTGTAGACAAATAAGTTAAAGAATCTGCTCCAAGGTTACACAGCTATTAAGTGGTAAGACTGGGCTTTTGTCCCAGTTACTCTGACTCTGACTTCAGAATCCAAACCTTCACACCCCCTCCTGCATGCTGTATAATGTGCCCAAGGTGCACAGTTCCATGAGAGGGAAGAAGGAAATATTGATTCCAGCTAAAGAGATCTCCACAAGCTTTGTGAAAGAAGTGACATTTGAGCTACGCCTTAAGAGATTAAGTATCTAAGGAACAGATAGGCTTAGTGACTTGTTTAAAATTTCATAAGTTCTTCAAATACAGCTTTTCTTATACTCAGATTCAGACATTTTTTCAAGAACGTATAATACAGACCCATCTAGCTGTTCCTTTCTTTCTCTGTATACGTTATTTCCCTTTCCTTGAGCCACAAACAAAGAAATATGCAGAATTTGGAAGGACAAACAAACACCTCAGACTCTCCAAAGATTATGTATAAAAATATGTTAGTGTCATTCCATGGAGTCAAGTACAATTGCTATAAATTGAAAGCATATATTCATGCCCAAACTAACTCAAATCCTCTTGCTAATAAATACAGCATCAATTTGCTCTATGGGTATGTGGAATCTAAAACATACCAGTATATTAATCCAAACGTGAGAAATGCCCTAGCAAAGCTTCCATTCATGAAATGACATAAAGCCGAAGTAAAGCTTGACTCTATAGTCAAATTTTTAAAAAGCTGTATTTCCGTACGGTTTTCAAACACGTGTAAAACTCTTTTCCATGTGAAATAAATACAAGTCCTGAGTAGTTTTAATTAGCGATCTTGGAGACTCTCTGCACCTGTTCCAATTCATCTGCAGAGATGAGAACCCTTCACCCTTTTCACTTGCTGACAGGTTAATAGACATTCCCAACTCATGCCAGCACATGGAGTTTTGCAGCTTTCTTGTGACAGGTGAATAATAAAGCTGCACAAGAATGTGGCAACTCTACATAGAAAATCCTCTGCGAGTGTAAATTCCTGAGCAGAGGCGATATGTCCCCCATTGTTCTGCAGGCCCGTGCACGTGTAGCTGATGTATCACTTTGTTTTTATTAGCAGAGTTATTGACGTGTAATTTACATAGCATATAATCCTCCCATTGAAAATGTACAATTCAATAAGGTTTAATATAGTTACAGAGGGTGCAGCCATCACTAGAATCTAATTTTAGAACATTTCCATCACCCCAAAAAGAAACCTCATGCCCATTTACAATTATTCCCTATTTACCCCCCAACTTCAGTCCTAGACAACTACTATGATGCTTCATTTTTACTACACTTTAGTATAGAAGATACTGACTGTTCCATATGCTTGCTGCTTTGTGTATTGGGCCAACAAATAATTGAATGGTGCTTATATTCATTGGAGAACACGATATTATATGGGTATTACATGGCTCTATGTGTGTATATGTATGAGCATCTGTAGTCTTATGTCCGTGCACTTAAGCTAAACGAAAATGCAAGAAATCATTCCTGAAGAGAAGCAGAGATTGGAAGTCAGCTTACACTTTGATAGCAAAGTTGTCAGCAGAGATATTTAGTATAATAAGATGCATTTTACTAAGAAAAGAACAAAACTGGGACTTCCCTGGCAGCGCAGTTGTTAAGAATCCGCATGACAATGCAGGGGACACGGGTTTGATCCCTGGTCCGGGAAGATCCCACATGCCGCAGAGCAGCTAAGCCTGTGCATTGCAACTACTGAGCCTGCGCTCTAGAGCCCACGAGCCACAACTACTGAAGCCCATGCGCCTAGAGCCTGCACACCACAACGGAGAGTAGGCCCCTCTCGCTGCAACTAGAGAAAGCCCACGTGCAGCAACTAAGACCCAACGCAGCCCAAAATAAATAAATAAATATATTAAAAAAAAAAAAAGTAGTGGTAAAGTGTTCTTTTCTTTTTTTAAAGAAAAGAACAAAGCTACAATTACAGTGAACTCTCCTTATTCGGAGATTCTGTGTCCGCAGCTCCTCTAAAATTCATTTGTGACCCCAACATCAATACTCATGGTTTGCAGTGATTTTCAGAAATGTGGAGAACAGCAAAAAATTTGAGACCCTTGGCTCCCTTCCCCCATGGTCCTAGCTGAGATCCACCAAGGGGACACTTTGCCTTCTTGTTTCAGCTCTCAGATAGAGATGACCACAGATGGAGAAGACCAGGGCAGTACAGTATGGTGCGAGAAGCTTCAGCTCTGGGGACAGTCGTATGGGGTTTGAATCCAATCCTGGCACCTGTTACTGGAGCAGCTTCAGGCAAGTCAGTTAAAACTTCTGAACCTGATTTCCTGATTTACTTTTTTGTAAAATAAAGAGATTAGAATCTACTTGAATGAGTTTAAGATATAGGATTATAATCTATGGGATGTCTCTCTCTCTCTCCCTCTCTCTCTCCACTATCTCTCTGTTTTCTATAGGGGCACTAGCTCACTATTCACTAATTCCATCTTCCTAGGGAACTTTATAGCTATTGTGAATAATGAGAACCAACTGTACATTATAGAGACTGTTGATTGTGATGGTGAGGAAGGGGAAGCTTTTCTCATAAACTTTCCATTGATGATTTATCCTGTGAAATAACTACAACTCTCTTCAAATTTCCTTCTTTCTTAATACTCCACTTTTGTATGTAGAGGTCACTTCTGAGTTTCAAAAGTCAGAAAAGAAATCTTTGGAACTCCACAAATTAGGAATTTATTTTGTTGCAAGTAACACAAATCTGCGTGACAAGACTTGAACACAGGGGTTTGTTATTCTCACATAACAGGAGATTTGAGGGTTGAGATGCTGGTGTTTGCTTAGCTGCTCAGGGTAGAAACCAAGGCTGCTACCATCCTCCCACTCTGTCATGCTCAGTGATGGCTCTCGTCCTCATATTTTTTGCCTCATAGACACAAGGTAGCTGCACAAGCACTGGACCTCATGGGAAGAGAGGGGAGGGAATAAGGGCATAGAACTTTATTCAGAGTCTGTTCCCTATCAAGATCAGAAAAGAAGCATTTTACCAGAAATGACTCCCAGTGACTTTTCCAGAGGTCTCATTGGCCAGAAATGTGCTGTGTGTCCATTTAAGACCAACTTAGACATTTTAATTTATAACCTGGACTGGTCATATTGCTATCCCAAACAAAATCAAGTTTTCATAAACCATGAAAAAGAGGACATGGGCATTGGATATCCTGGAGACTAAATGGAATTGAACACAATTTCTGGGTATAAGGAGACTGCGGCCCCATTTGAATTTCTGATGTGATATCTATCCTGGTAGGTAGCTCAGGCGCAGAGATATTCCCTGGCTTTAACCCTGTGCCATAGAATGTAAAACTGGCCTCCCAGGATTGAGATTCAACCGATCCTTCATACCACTACAGCTCAGGAGCTTCCTTTGTGACTGTTCTGTGAAATATTTTATTCTCTGGAAAGAATGTAAGTCTATTGCATGGATACAAACTTGAAGAATTATTTCTGCAAGTTGAGTATCTTGTTAAAAATAAGAAAAGAGACATTTTCAAATAAAACTGTCAGCCAGAGGATGAGAGGCTGAAAATCTTCATTCAGTTTCCCATGTGTATTTATAACTCTTGAGGCAAGGTAGGATATAAGGGCTGCCCCATGACAATGTAAAAGTCTTAAAAACCAGAATTTCCCAACCAGATTTTTGAGAAGTATTCCCACATTATTCTAGGCCCTTTTAAAAAAAAAACATTGTATTTTATTAAAATATAACAGGTTTAATTCAATAAAAATTAATTTTATCAATTCAATACATAAATGTAATACATGCATTTATTTCATGGACCACTAATGTTTCCATTAGTGCTCAAAAAGATTAATCTTAAAAAACTTTTAAATGTTAGATTTCTAGTAAAAATTTTAACATGCATGCTATCAATGATTAATAGTGTCTTCCAAGATCCCATAAAAATATCAACAAAATTATATAATTTAGGATAAACTTATAAGCCCCTGGAGTTTGAGAACAAAAGTGAACTCAGGCCAAAACATGTCAGTAAGAATCGCTAATGATGAAACTAATACATTGGATTTGGGAAACAGGTCATGTTTTATGTATGGTCTGCCGCCTGAACTAAAACATTTTCCATCCAGGAAAGTGGTAAGAGAAGCATTTGATTCATTATGTTGTCTATCCCTTGCTCAAGGTCAGAGAAGACTATTTAAGTAGAAAACTAAGCAGCTACTCCTCACCCCCACATCGTGGTGACTATTTCCTGGGCCTTAAGAAATCATTGTGTAGAATAAAGTGGTGACCAGTATCTGGGGTCAGCAAAACCTGAGTTAAACCCTAGTTCCATGACTTACTAGTTTAGGCACTTTACTAAGTCTAAGTATTAATTTTCTCATCTGTAAAATGGGAATAATAACAGTACCTACTTCCAAGAGTTGTGATGCTTATTCGAGGTGGTGTACATAGCACAATTAGCCTAAGAGTCCACATACATTAAGTACTCAATAGCTGTTCTTACTTAGCATCTATCAAGCTATTGTTGTGCTTCCTGCCACCATCATGTACACACACAAGGGAGGAGGAAAGATGAGAGAGAGGAAAAGAGAGAAGAAGGGCAGAGGAAGAGGGAGGGGTTAGAGATTATATAATTTGCCGTAGACTGAGGGTACTGCAGGAGGATCGTGGTCTGAAAAGTGGAACATGTGCTGCTTGACATGCATTGTCCTGTTTCTCCTTAATAACAGCACAAAGGAGGAGTCGTTCCTGGGAAAAATCTTGAAGTACTTGGTGCTACAGTTGCTCTCTTGAATATAGTACATAACTTAAGAATTAAGTTTTGAACATGTCAATTAAGATTGAACATGTTTCCTTGCCACACTGTGGAAAGACACAGACACTGGAGCCTAAGAAAAGTCCACCACAGAAATACTGGCTATGCAGAAAACATGAACAGGTAGTTAGAGTTACTGGATCAATAAAACAAAAAGAGGAGTTACTGGATCAATAAAACAAAAAGAGGAGTAATAGAGAAAGCAAAGATTTAGGTGATGACTGATACAAACAGAAGGCAAGATACAAAAATACTTTAAACTCTAAAGAAGTAGTTCTTTAGAAGGAGTGGTTTTGCATCCCTTCAGCCCCTAGGAAATATTTGGCAATGTCTGGGGACAGTTCCGATAGTCACGACTTGAGGGATACTACTGGCATTTAGTGGGCAGAGGTTATGGATGCTGCTAAATATTATACAATATATTATATATGCTGCTATATACTACACAGGGCACTCCGTCAAACCAAGAATCACCTGGCTCAAATGCACACAGTGCTGGGATTGATAAACTCTGCTCTAAAGGTTGATAGTAGAAATCAGGGGTATTAATCATGAGAAGTGACGCTACAGGAAATGGAATCATCCATAAGATGCAATTGAAAGGCTTTTTGCTAATTCAAAAGAAAAATAGAATATGGCTAGAAAAGAATATATTACATATAGACTAGAAGAGGTGAGGCCCAACCTATGAAAAATAGGTACAGAGAAAAAAATGAAGACAGAAATATAGAGGTGAACAGTAGATTAAAATGTACCTAAATGGAAGGGTCAGTTTGGTCTAGGTAAAAAGGACATCCTCCTATTTGTAATAAAACCTGTTAAAAAAATCGAGGTGTAGAATGTAAAATAGTTAGCTGGTGGGAAGCAGCAGCATAGCACGGGGAGATCAGCTCGGTGCTTTGTGATGACCTAGAGGGGTGGGATAGGGAGGGTGGGAGGGAGGCTCAAGAGGGAGGGGATATGGGGACGTATGTATGCATATGGCTGATTCACTCTGGTGTACAACAAAAACTAACACAGTATTGTGAAGCAATTTAACTCCAATAAAGATCTATTAAATAAAAATGTAGGTGTAAACAAGGATAGCTTCATTAAATAAAATCCAAGCTGGTCTCCAGATTTCTACTGTCCAAAGTAAAATGCCAAAACAGACAAACAAACCAACATTCCACAAACAAAAATCCCTGGAGCAATATCCATAGAAATTTAAGGACAAAAGCTTCAATTAAATAAATGTGTACTGAATAAATAGCCATCTTACATACGCAAAGAAAGGTACTAGAATTCCATGTTTTCAACTAAAAAATATTAATATCCCAACCAATAACAACAAAATTGAAAAGTAATAACTTAGGATAGCGATGATATCAAAAGCCTGGTTGAGTGTTAGAAACAGATAAAACAACTATAATTATTTAAATTTTGGTAACAAAGTGAAATTCAAATATTAAACTTATTCTTAAAAGTTAAATGGTATACACATCATTTATGAACAGTAATCTACATCTAACACCTCAAAATGAAATAATAAAAGCTAAGGTGACTTACCTGAAATGGTAAATACAAAAGGCAATATTCTGTTCATGACTTTTGTAATTTTAGAAATTAATATTAGAAATGACTTCTCACAAATAAAATTATCTTTACAGTTCTATTTTTAAATGTTTCATAGTCACTAGAAATTTTTAAAATTAATAATTTAGTATATGTGGCAAGAGAAATAAGGACACAGCACAAGTATAATGTTTCTTTTTTTTTTTTTTTAATTTATTTATTTATTTATTTTTGGCTGTGTTGGGTCTTCGTTTCTACGCGAGGGCTTTCTCTACTTGTGGGAGGCGGGGGCCACTCTTCATCGCGGTGCGCGGGCCTCTCACCGTCGCGGCCTCTCTTGTTGCGGAGCACAGGCTCCAGACGCGCAGGCTCAGTAGTTGTGGCTCACGGGCTTAGTTGCTCCACGGCATGTGGGATCCTCCCAGACCAGGGCTCGAACCCGTGTCCCCTGCATTAGCAGGCGGACTCTCAACCACTGCGCCACCAGGGAAGCCCCATAATGTTTCTTAAATTCAGAAACAATATGACAGAAATAAGACCAAATTCATGAATGTATTTTTAACCTTCAGATTACACTGGATAATCCCATAATGAAGATAAATCTATACGTATGAAATAATTTTTTCCTTAAATATATAAAATAAAGCCTATTATGAATGCAAAGCTAAATTGATAGAAACATTCAGCTTTTTCATGGATAAGTAGTTTTGAAAGAAATATATTTATAAAAACTAGAAAAATATTCTCAATTTTGCATCCTTAAACACAGAACATAGTCATTAATAATATACAATTAAAATTACTTGTACAGAAATATGTACCCTACAAACACAGAGTATATACTTTTAAGAACTGATGAAATATTTACTTTAAAAATTACATCTTGGACCACAAATTAAGGATTGAAATATTATAAATATGTGAAAATATACATACAAGATGCTCCAACATCAAAGCCACTGAAGCACATTACTTGAAAGTAAAAATATGTTTCTTGAACAAAACAAATTAGGAAAAAAATCAGAATCTTGTAAATAAATAAATGAGGGGGAAAACCCTTCAGTTTTTATGCAGCAACCATAAAATTATTTTAATCAAAATTTGTAGAATGTATACAAAATTATGCTCAGAGGCAAATGTACAGCCCTAAATGCTCTCATTATTCATTAACAAATATTAAGCTAAGCTTTCAACTTCTATAAAATAACACAACAAGCCCAAGAGCAGCGCAGAATAAAAAATATAAAAATTAGTTGATTGTATACATTTGAAAAATAAATTGAAGAAGTTACTCTGTGGAGTATTAAGAACATAATGAATTAAATAGACAAATAGATTGCTGTTTTAATTAAGAAAAGAAAAGGACAAAACCACAAATATATGTTATTAGAATGAAAAGGCTATTTCAACAGAGTGGTCATTAGAAAGTGTAAGAAAATTTTATGTAAAAATTTATTTCAACAAATTTGAAAACCGTAATGAAAAAGATATTCACAGGTTATTTTTAACTGATGAAAAGTGATTCAAGAAATCTTAGAAAACAAAAAATGTCTAACACCTATTGGAAAGAATGAAAAAATAATCAAGGCTTACTAGGGTCTGATAGATTTATTAAAGATTTATTTTAGATCATTAATTTTAAAATTTCAATATCATGTCAAATATTTCATCACTTAGAAAAATATAAAAAGTTTATCAAATTATTTTATGGTGCAAATATTACCCTGAGGAGCAAACCGTAATTAGTATAACTCATAATTGTAGACCAATACAATTTATGAATGCAGTGCAAAGATTCTAAATAAATTAATGAAAAATAGTATATTAGTAGAAGAATTATGAAAGTAGGATTTGTTTCCTTATTGATATTAGGAAATTACTTATTAAAAAATAATCATGGATAAACGTATTTCTTCAACATGACTTCTAAACTAACATAATGTGAATTCTCAGTCATTAAAGCTAATGTTACGGTTACTGGAAAAAGCATTTTTAATTAAATGTAGATTATGACAAAATTGCCTACTGTCCCCACTGCTATTTCACGTTGCTTTACTGACCAAGATAAGGAGACATGAAACAAATAAAATCTGCTGTTATTGGTAATGAGGACAAAGTATCAATATTTATGAGTTGCTTCTGTGGAAACATAAGATAATTAACTGAAATATGATTCAAGATAATATAAAGTAAATCAAAACCTTCCCGATGCACTGGCAGTAACAAATTGAAAGATGGAATGGGAAAATAAGACATTTATGATAGCAACAAAACATAGACCAAATGGAACACCTTGATAAGAAATGTGAAAAACTAGAAAAATTAAACAAAAAACTCAAAACTACTATGCATATAAAGCATGATGATATATATCATGTTTCTAGATGGAAATATCAAACATTGTAATAGTGTTGTATCTCCCTAAATCAATATATAGTTTTAAGATAATCAAAATCAAGATGTAAATTAGATTGCTTTGTTCTTTCTGGCAAGGAAATGGGAGGCTTGTAAAGGTCATTTGCAGGTTTGATTGGAAGAAAGCACAGATAATGTTGAAACAGAAAGTCACAATGAGTGGTAAAAAATTATCCAGTTTTTAAAGGATATGTAACTATAAAATTACAACCACCAAGAGACAGTTGAATTGATGTAAGGATCAAAACACATGTTAATTGAATGGACTAGTTGGCCTTAAACTACACTACAGAATTTATTAGAATCTAATTATGATAAAGAAAGCAACATAAACCAATGGGAAATCAGTTAATTATTCAAGATATGGTGTTGGGAGAATAAATATATGAGAATGATGTAGTTTTTTTTTTTTTTTTTCTTATACAGTTCATCAGTATGTATTCAATACGTTCAAAGAACTGGTAGAGATAAAGATATTCTTCAAAAAATATACTAAACCTACTCATATGTGCATGTTTGTGTGTGCATGTGTTTGGAAGATAGATTTTTCCGAGTATAAATCAGCCAAAATATATCTAAGACACGTAGTTTAGTAAAAACATAAAATGCAAAATAAATACATGATTCCAGTTTTTTTTTCATGTAAAATCAGGAAATATCCTTTTTATATATATACATATATAATTAATATATAGGTCACATCTGCAGTGATACACGACAGCTGATAAAAAGATTTGGGGGATGAGAGTGGGAGGTGGGTTTCTGCTTTATTTTTGTTTTTCAGTATCTTACAATGAGGAAAATCAATTTTGTTTGTATAATTAAAATTAATTTAGTTTTAAAGATAAAAATTAAAATAAATCCATGGATAACATCATATAAACAAAAATAATTGTATTATATGCATAGTACACAATTTAAAAGGCAGAACAAAAATAAATTTATGAAGCAAATGACAAACTGAGACATTATTACAGCATGTATTTTCACCTTGTAAAATGTCATTAAGAAACCATTTTTTAAAATGCTTCGATATAGAAGTGACCATTCGATATGAACAATTTACAAAGGCCAGAAAATGCATTGAAAATATCAGCTCTGCAAGAAATAAGAGATGCAAATGAAAGTAATATTGATTTTTCACTCACCACATTGAAATAGATTTTTAAAATTTAGTACTAGAGAGAATGAATTTTATGAGCAGTTTTATACAATCCTAATGGGAGTGTAAATTTGGGTAACCTTACTATGAATTCTTTTTTTTAATTTACCAAAATCATTAATGGAAATTTACCCTTTGCTCCAACAGTATCACTTTTAGTTATCTATCAAATTTTTAAGAGGGAGAGGGAGAGAGAGGGAGAGGGGCAGGCAAGTGTTTGTACAAAATGATTACTGCATCAAAATTTATCATAGCATAAAAAAATGAAAATAATCCAAGTTTTCAACAATAGAGAACTTTAAAATGCAGAATATCTGCATGAGGGACTGATAAGCACCAATTGAAAATCATGTAGAAGACCATCCACCATCATCATAATAGGTGAAAAAGTAGAATACAAAACTGTTAACCACTTTTATTTAACAGACACACATTTAAACACTCATAAAAATCCTTGTATAAAATAGCTCAAAATATTCAAAGTGCACATGAGTGTGTACCTGAGTATGTGTAGACATGGAGATAAGGCAATATATATTATGGACAGCTATATATAATTTATATATATATATATGTATATATATAAAATGATTTAAAGTTATTTTCTTCATTAAACCCTTCAGCTTTTAAATATTTTTATTTTTAGTAAGCATCCACTGTTTTCAGTCAGTAAAAGAAAAACAAGCATTAAAAATAAAGTACAGATGCTCTTTCCTCAGTGAGTGTCTCCTTATTTGCTGACAGCACTTCATCCACTAAACATTCAAAGAAGCAGGTTCTGGGACACATTCTAGGGTCATTCAACAGGCATTTTTATGAGCATTTAATGGCCAAATATTTATAAATTCTCACAACAGCTCTGTGAAGTAGGTAAGGGAGCACATCATTCCTTCAAAAGCAAGCCCTATTTGAAGTTCCTCCTTCACTAATCTTGTCAAGATTGTCAAATCTCCCCCATGCTGCAAATGTCAATAGCAGTGATTGTTCTTTCTTCCAGTAATAATAATAGTAAAATGCCATAATAACCAGGAATAAATTTACCCAAAGGGGAAATTGATGCCTGCTTTGGTCACCTGAGTTTTTTATGGGCCAACAAAGTCCCCACAGATGCCCCAAATCCTATGGATTCATTGATGATGCAGGGAATATCAGACACCATGCCCTTTCATTCATTATTGAAACAAATATCCATTAAACACCTACTTTCTAGTTGCTGGTGATACAAAGTGAAAAACAACAAAACCAAAGTTTGTGACTTCAGGGAGCTCACAATCTAGTGTAACTGAAGCTAGCATTCTGCCTTTCTCTCCACTTCCCAGACCTCCCCAAAACATGCAGTGGTGTCCCTAAAGTCTTAGCTCATTCCAAGTTTCCAGAACAATCTAGGTATGAAATAAGACTATTATGAGTAAACACACACGTATTGCTGAAAATTACAACACACTCTTAGTGGTCCTGTGATGGACTAACCCAACCTCATCTGTGGTCTGGCACTACTTCCTGAGACTACATCCTGCCAATTGAATCCTAGATCTGATGTCTCTAGAGCTGTCCTGGTGAATATGGTAGCCACTAGCTACACATGTCTATTTACATTAAAATTACAATTAATTTAGCCACAATTCAAGTAGTCGATTACCACAGGGATGTGGCCATTGTCTTGGGCAGGACAAACACAGAAACATCATTGTGAAATGTCTATTAGGTGGCTCTGCTCAATAGCTTTACTGGGATTTGCATTGTTTGTTTGTTTAATAGAAACTTTACCCAACCCCCAGCCTATGTTTCCAAATCCTGTTGTCTAGTCTTTTTTCTCAGATCTAGACTCTTCCCTAAACATCCCCAGTCTGCTGCTCATTAGGGAAATACTCGGATGACCGCTGCTAAGTGACTAGATTTATGAGACTCACAGTCTCATAAACCTTGGGTGAGACCATAAAAATTATATTCATGCCAACTTTCCTAATGAAAGCAAGCATATGGTTTCTTCATTTAAATGGCAGAATGGTAAACACAGACAAAACACATTAGTTACCATTAACAACTGTATCAAAATTAGCAAACTTAGGTTATACTTCAAAACATTATATATATATATATATAATATTTTGATAATCATTTTCCCAGTATGAAGTCTCAATGCAGTTTGATGGGAAAATCTAAAGATACACTTTTTTGCATAAAAATCAGTTGAAGTGAATTAGCTATAAGATAAGAAACCTTAAAACAGGGCTGGTAATAAAACAAAAGTATAACTTGATTCGCTTTCACAAAGATGTTATTTTTTGTACTATGAAGTCTTGAATATAATGGTAATAAACCCGACTGAACTTAGATTCTTTTAATTTTACTTCGATACATTGTTTTGACTTTAACTATTATGGGCTTTGACCTACAGATTATGAAAAAGAGTTATTAGCTCTTTGCGTCAGCGTTAGTAGACAGATTTAAGTCTAATGTTGACAAATCATTCATTATATTTTATGTCACATTCCCTCGTATGTCACTACAAATGAAGATTTTAGCACTTTCATATGTATATTTATTTTGACTAGTGAGAGAATATCATAAAGTTAAGGACTGTGTGCTTAAGTAGCAGGTTTATTTCTGGGAATTTTTTTTCAAAAATGTGAATGTTATTACTTTTTACCACCCACATACTGTAATTAGTATAAGTAAGTTAATTACTAAAGTTTTATCAAAATGTGTTCTGGTATCTTAAATGGGACATCTTATTGAAGGCACTCTATTTTGCAATGCTGTCCTCAGAAGGAGTAGATAAAAAGTTTGAGATTAATGTTATTTGAGGTAAAAAGTGAATAGTTTATTAGCCTGCATAGTTAATGCATGGCTCTTTGTGGCTGGATACTGATCTAGACACAAGGATGCATGTTACCCTGGAACTTTGCTATCGGCAGGCACAGTGCTTGCCTTGGATACTTTCTTTGGGTCATTATTCTTATCAGCTTGGCATATGTAGCAAACAAATTAGAGTTGAGTTTTATTTCTGTTTCAGAATTGAGGTCAGATAGCATGAATCCTTGAATGCACTGTTAGCGAATCTTTGTATGATTTAATGGGATTGTCAACAGCACTTTGCACTAAGTAGTTTGTGGAAAATAACGTTCAGAATTAACTCACGTAACATGATTAATCATACTACATCATGATAAAATTGATCCTGTGATTTGACTTTTCCAGAATTTGGAAAACATCATCTTAGGCAAGGCACATATGTAAAACTAGATGTGTTCAAGGAGATAAAAGAATCCAGCATCTCTTGAGCATCTGCTATGTGGCATACATTGAACTAGTTGGTTTCACCAGCAGTAAATATTTATCAGGCATGGTACAATTCATTTGTTATTGATCCTCCCATTGCTATGTTATCAACATTTCATTATCAATTAACATGATGGCACAATATCCAAAAGCAAAGTTATTTCAATTTCAAGGAGGGAGTTGTGAGAGAGGAGATTATTAAAATAAGGCACAAACCAGAGCCAAGGAACTTGGCAGGATAGTGGATTCTGTCTGTTTGTCTTCTGGGAAACACTTTTCTGTGCTTATGAACCAATATGGAGCAATACCATAGTGTTTTTTTACACTCCACATTGCTCCATTTGTGCTCCATTTCCCTGTGAGGAAAGTGAACCAAAGATGTTTGTTTCTCCTTAGGTTACGTGACCTGCCACAATGACTCAGTAAAACTACCCCTTCCATTCTAGCCGAAGTGTACTGCAAAGGTGACTTGTGTTCTAGGCAAGGTGGATGGTGTCAGCCTCTGAGGCATCTGGGATTGAATTCTATTCAATAAGTTTCCTTTAGGTTGGCCTGTGAAAGCCCAATTCCAATCACCTCCTCTCTTGGTGGAAACATTACTTCTAGATGAACATAGAGGAAGCAGAAAAATTGTCAGAGGAATAGTGATACTGAGTTTCCGTTCTGGCCTCAGCCTTGAGAGCACTGAGGTCTGAATACTTGAAGAGTTGCTGATATAGTTTCACACTAAATATCTATACTACATTGAGTATGATATGTATCATTGCAAAAATCCCCTGTGTCATATAAAGAAATCTAAGCAGGTTTTGCAATATAAAGCTAGTTGATGGATTTACCATTTTGTTGTACATTTTTTGAGACAACCCTATCCAATGTTTGTCTAGTACATTTAACTTGACAAAATGAATATCAAAATGAACTCAGTAAATTGAGGATGTATTTTGGTGAGACATTATTTATCTTTAGAGTTACATTGTATTAAAAACCTCTTCAAATTTGATGGATCAGGTGTCCCATTTTCCACTTTTTTGCAGATGAAGAAACTGAAAATCAGATATGGCTAATGACTTGCCCAAAGTCACGTAGCTATTATTGGTTGGTATTATGTATCAGGATATACTTTTCTCATTTCCATTAAATCAGTCACTGGTGGGTAGGACCCTTGGGACCCTTTTCCTGGCCCTCTGATTTTACCCTAGTTAAAGCTTACCCTGCTCAGTTTATTCCTCGTGAAGGTACACAGTCTCTTCCACAGGCCTTTTAACTAACTTCTAAGGATTAATTTCTGAGCCAAATAGCACTATATCTGCCATGGGGGGCCAGGGGCCAGCGGTTTATAGAGGCAAGGATGCAAATTAGAAATTTAAGGAACTGTCTAAATGCTGACATTCATATTTTTAGAGTGCGTACAGAACAGAAAGCACATGATTATGGAACTAGTCATTTCACATGCTTAACCTCAAGCATTGAGAGAGAGACCACTCCAGGGGGTGGATTGTGCTTCCAAAGTGTCCATAAGTAGCAAGATGAGACGAGAGAGCAATAAAGAGAAGGTACACGTAGGGTAACTAGAGGAAGTCTGACACAGTCCTTTAAAAGACAGCACACATGAACATCCTGGACCAGAAAGTGAGGGATGCTCAAGGAATTGTGGAGTGTGTCAAAGGACAAAGGAACAAGCTTGTAGGGACTTACAGTGAACAAATCTGGGACAATTTGGGCCTCAAAATAAGTAATGATAGCAGTGGTTTACAATCTAATGAATAAAACAAGAATTCATGAATCCATAGAGTAATATAAATAAATAAATGAATATATAAATAAATGAAGAAGGGGAAAGTCTTCCTTTCAGTGGAATGCTACCTAATAGTTATTTGAGAAGTGATGGAGTTGGAAAACTAGTAATGAATGCTAAAATTAGCAGGTGAATGTTTGATGATACAGTCGTTATATTGTCTCAACCACAAATTACTTAGTATCTCTTCATAAATCGCATTATTTACAAGGTGAAAATAATCTTATAGTGAAGGACAGCAATTTAACCAAGTGATTCAAAGCTAATATCAGCAATATACCAATACTGGGATGAATGACTAACTGCCTTTTGCTATGACACACTGTGACAGACATACAATTGCATATGTAATACTTCTGCCAAAATGTATAACCTGAATATAAAGAGGATCAAATATTGGACAGACAAAACCAAGGACAACGCTACAAAAAAAACAGCATGTGCTCTTCAGAATTTCCTAGGTCAAGAAAGACAAAACATAAAAAGGCTAACTGTTCCAGGTTAAAGGAGAACAAACAGGCAAGACAACCAAAAGCTACCCATGATTCTGAATTAGACCCTGAACTGGGAAAAAATAGTTAAAAGGAAATTAATGGGAAAATTAATGATTTTTAACATCTTTATTGGAGTATAATTGCTTTACCTTGTTGGTTAGTTTCTGCTGTATAACAAAGTGAAGCAGCTATACGTATACATACATCCCCATATCCCCTCCCTATTGCATCTCCCACCCACCCTCCCTATCCCACCCCTCTAGGTAGTCACAAAGCACCGAGCTGATCTCCCTGTGCTATGTGGGTGCTTCCCACTAGCTATCTATTTTACATTTGGTAGTGTATATATGTCCATGCCACTCTCTCACTTCATCCCAACTTACCCTTCCCCTTCCCTGTGTCCTCAAGTCCATTCTCTACATCTGTATCTCTATTCCTGTCCTGCCCCTAGGTTCTTCAGAACCATTTTTTTGTTTGTTTTTAGATTCCATATGTGTGTGTTAGCATACAGTATTCGTTTTTCTCTTTCTGACTTACTTCACTCTGTATGACAGTCTCTAGGTCCCTCCACCTCACTACAAATAACTCAGTTTCGTTTCTTTTTATGGCTGAGTAATATTCCATTGTACATATATGCCACATCTCTTTATCCATTCATCTGTTGATGGGCACTTATGTTGCTGTCATGTCCTGGCTATTGTAAATAGAACTGCAGTGAACACTGTGGTACATGACTCTTTATGATTTCTCTCCTTCTGCTAACTTTGGTTTTTTTTTTTTTGTTCTTCTTTCTCTAATTGCTTTAGGTGTTAGGTTACATTGTTTACTTGAGATTTTTCTTGTTTCTTGAGGTAGGATTGTATTGCTACAAAATTCCCTCTTAGAACGGCTTTTGCTGCATCCCATAGGTTTTGGGTCATCGTTTTTTTATTGTCATTTGTTTCTAGGTATTTTCTGATTTCCTCTTTGATTTCTTCAGTGATATCTTGGTTATTAAGTAGTGTGTTGTTTAGCCTCCATGTGTTTGTTTTTCACAGGTTTTGTTCTGTAATTGATATCTAGTCTCATAGCATTGTGGTCAGAAAAGATACTTGATAGTATTTCAATTTTCTTAAATTTATCAAGGCTTTATTTGTGGCCTCAGATATGATTTATCCTGGAGAATGTTTCATGAGCACTTGAGAAGAAAGTGTATTCTGTTGTTTTTGGATGGAATGTCCTATAAATATCAATTAAGTCCATCTTGTTTAATGTGTCATTTAACTCTTGTGTTTCCTTATTTATTTTCATTTTGGATGATCTATCCATTGGTGAAAGTGGGTTGTTAAAGTCCCCTACTATGATTGTGTTACTGTCAGTTTCCCCTTTTATGGCTGTTAGCATTTGCCTTATGTATTGAGGTGCTCCTATGTTGGGTGCATAAATATTTACAATTATTATATCTTCTTTTTGGATTGATCCATTGATCATTATGTAGCGTCATTCTTTATGTCTCTTTTAATCTTTATTTTAAAGTCTACTTTGTCTGATATGAGAATTTCTACTCCAGCTTTCTTTTGATTTCCATTTGCATGGAATACCTTTTTCCATCCCCTCACTTTCAGTCTGTATGTGTCCCTAGGTCTGAAGTGGGTCTCTTGTAGACAGCATATATACAGGTCTTGTTTTTGTATCCATTCAGCCAGTCTATGTCTTTTGGTTGGAGCATTTAATCCATTTACATTTAAGGTAATTATTGATATGTGTATTCCTATTACCGTTTTCTTAATCGTTTTGGTTTGTTATTGTAGGTCTTTTCCTTCTCTTGTGTTTCCTGCCTAGAGAAGTTCCTTTAGCATTTGTTGTAAAGCTGGTTTGGTGGTGCTGAATTCTCTTAGCTTTTGCTTGTCTGTAAAGGTTTTAATTTCTCCTTCAAATCTGAATGGGATCGTTGCTGGGTAGAGTAATCTTGGTTGTAGGTTTTTCCCTTTCATCAGTTTAGATATATCCTGCCACTCCCTTCTGGCTTGCAGAATTTCTGCTGAAAGATCAGCTGTTAACCTTATGGGGATTCCCTTGAATGTTATTTGTTGCTTTTCCCTTGCTGCTTTTAATATTTTTCCTTTGTATTTAATTTTTGATAGTTTGATTAATATGTGTCTTGGCATATTTCTCCTTGGATTTATCCTATATGGGACTCTCTGCATTTTCTGGACTTGATTATTTCCTTTCCCATATTAGGGAAGTTTTCAACTATAATCTCTTCAAATATTTTCTCAGTCCCTTTCCTTTTCTCTACTTCTTCTGGACCCCTATAATTTGAATGTTGGTGCATTTAATATTGTCCCAGAGGTCTCTGAGACTGTCCTCAATTCTTTTCATTATTTTTTTCTTTATTCTGCTCTGTGGTAGTTATTTCCACTATTTTATCTTCCAGGTCACTTATCCGTTCTTCTGCCTCAGTTATTCTGCTATTGATTCCATCGAGAGAATTTTTAATTTCATTTATTGTGTTGTTCATCATTGTTTGTTTGCTCTGTAGTTCTTCTAGGTCCTTATTAAACGTTTCTTGTATTTTCTTCATTCTATTTCCAAGATTTTGGATCATCTTACTCTGAATTCTTTTTCAGGTAAACTGCCTATTTCCTCTTCATTTGTTTGGTCTGGTGGGTTTTTGCCTTGCTCCTTCATCTGCTGTGTGTTTCTCTGTCTTCTCATTTTGCTTAACTTCTGGTGTTTGGGGTCTCCTTTCAGCAGGCTGCAGGTTCATAGTTCCCATTGTTTTTGGTGTCTGCCCCCAGTGGGTAAGGTTGTTTCAGTGGGTGGTGTAGGCTTCCTGGTGGAGGGGACTGGTGCCTGTGTTCTGGTGGATGAGGCTGGATCTTGTCTTTCTGGTGGGCCGGACCTCATCCGGTGGTGTATTTTGGGGTGTCTGTGAACTATGATTTTCACAGACAGCCTCTCTGCTAATGGGTGGGATTGTGTTCCTGTCTCGATAGTTATTGGCATGGGGTGTCCAGCACTGGAGCTTGCTGGTCATTGAGTGGAGCTGGGTCTTAGCGTTGAGATGGAGATCTCTGGGAGAGCTCTCGTCGATTGATATTATGTGGGGCCGGGAGGTCTCTGGTGGTCCAATGTCCTGAAGTTGGCTCTTCCACCTCAGAGGCTCACGCCTGACAGCCAGCCAGAGTGCCAAGACCCTGTCAGCTACATGGCTACTGGGAAGACTGAGGTCTCTGCCAGCATTCAGTAGGTGTTCCGTAGGAGTTGTTCCACATGTAGATGTATTTTTGATGTATTTCTGGGGAGGAAGATGGTCTCCACGTCTCACTCCTCCACCATCTTGAAGGTCCTCTCTCTTCACGCCTCCTGTTGCTAGAGGATCCACATTTCATCTGGAAAGGACATAAATCTGGCAGTCTTACTTCAGGGCTAGCCCATCCACCTTTTTCCCCTTTGTGCCTAGTCTGTTTCACTTGCTCATAGCAGGCCCCGTGCAGAGGCCTTGCCCCTGGCCCTTCAGACAGGAGTTCCACGTGAACCGGCTGAGCCGACACCTCAGCTCGGGACATGCGCTGAAGCTCCTCACAGGACACTCAACTCAAGATGGTGGCGGGCCATGAGCAGAGACACTATGTACACCCCACAGTGTGATCTCAAATTAATGCTGTTTAAATGTGGACTGTGAGTTAGATAATTGTATTACCTCAATTCTTAATTTTCATGCCTGTATTATGATTATTTTTGAGTGTGTACTTGTTCTTAGAAAATACACACTGAAGTATGTGGGGGAAAAGGGACATGATGTCTTGAGGTTACTCTTAAATGAATGAGAAAAAAAGAACATGCATGTATGCATGTAAAATAATATATGGGAGAGAGGGAGAATGATAAAATAAATGGGTCAGAATATAAATGTTTGGGCAATCTGAGTAAAGGTTATACATGAGTTCCTTATACTATTCTTGCAACTTTTCTGTAAGACTGAAATTATATCACAATTAAAAATGACCAAAATTAGGCACAGTATGTGTCTGACTAGATTCCATCACAATAAGGCATGAAAAACTCCAATTAAGCTAAAGAGTTAAAGCACTGCCGAATGCAAATAAGACAGTGAATTAAGGGATGCATAAACCTTGTTTAGTTGAATCAGGCCGACAGGGAAGTCTGTGTTAAGACAGTTTGTAGAAGCACAGCTTATAATGAGCTACCATATTCATGCCCCAATTACTGGACTCATCAAAACATATTTTCTTCAGTTGTGAAAATAGGATCAAAATAACTAACTTGCAAGGGCTTTTTGTTAGGTTGTTTAAAATAATGGCTATGTAGATATTGCAACCGTGCTCGACGTGTAGAAAATGCTCAATAAATATTGCCCATTTAACATCTATCTCCACTGGCTTTTCCAGATACCCTTTTGATGCCATGTGTAAAATTTGTCTAATTCCATCTCAAGGATATTCAGCTTTGAGCCCATGGAAGCTTATTCCTGAGACGTAGGCTACCGCTTCATGACCCATAAGAAACAGCTCCTATCATAACCCTGAAGGGAAGAAACATAACACTTGAGAATTAGGATAATAATGAACACTTTTCTTTCCATTTCAGAATTATTCAAATGTATAGTCAATGGATCCCAGTGGAGGCATATTTCTCTCTTCAATTTCTGCCTGAAGACTTTGTACCACGTTTCTCCCTTAGAACAAACATGGGAAAGTGTTCTGGGAAAAGGAGTATTTTAGTGAATCAATAAGTAGGATGTTTTCTTTAAAAGGACTACAAATTCTTTCCTTGTTTTTTTTTTCCTTAGAAACATGGGTGCACATGTTTAGAATCTAATCAGCCAAATTAATAGACTCCAGTGGCAAAGAAGTAAATTGAGAACTAGGATTTTGGCATTTTTATGTTACTTCCATAATGGGTATTTCTATTGCTTGGTGATGTTTTAATTCTATTATCCAAATGTAGTGAACACCAGCATTGTGCTAAAAACTAAGGAGGTACCTCAAGAAGTAGAAAAACACTCTTTACCCCAAATTATGCTGTGCATAAGATCTATCATGCTTTCAAAAATCACGAAAATTGCAATGTGATAAAAAGGCAAAATGAGTGACGCATAATATATTATATAGACGATGAGAAAGTTAAGTGAGCCAAATGGGGCCACCGACAGATTCAGGAATCTTAGTGGAAAGGGCGGAGGTGACAGTTAGAGATTTCAGATGCATACTATGCTAGTATTACTTCCTGGCTCCTGGGTAGTTTCATCTAAGCCACTTACAATTGTTCTGTGCTTTGAAATTATATCTATACCAATCAAATAATTTCTTCAGATAATTCAGGGTATAAATTTTAATAAATTTATAATAGGGGTACTTATTTCTGGGTTTGCTGTTGTTGCTTCAACATCATCACTTAAAATCATGCACAAAAATGTCCTGTTCCTTTGTGAAGCTGCCTGGTAGAATTTGCCACTTATACCAATCAGTTCCAACCACTAGTCAATCAAGTAGCAAGCATGGGAGAAAACTCAATCATGCATTTAATAAATATTTGCTGAATCAAATTAGCAGTTTTAGGAGAGGCAGAATGTAACATGGAAACAGAACTGGATTCTCGCCAGACAAGTGACATTTAAATTCTATCTCCCACTTAAAAAATATGTGACTTTGTTTATTCATCTGTAAAATGGGAACAGTGATGCCTCCAGAACCAATCTCACAGAACTGTTATAAAGGTGAAATTAAATGCATATAAGCTTGTTTTCTACAGTGTATATCTGGGTGTCAGAATAATTTCTTTCTTTTCAGTAAAACCATATTAGTTATGCTTTATGTTATTAAGTCATTGCTTATTTTATATCCCTGATATATAGTTTTAGATTGCCTGATACTTGTGACTAATACAAAAGTGAAAATAAAACATAAGAAACAACACAACTATTTTTCAGAAAAGGGATAGACTTACTTTCAACTTCTCTCAGAGGGTCATTTAAGACTGAGGGCAGGAGAGACCACAGAGGAAAGACTTCCAAAGTATAACGGCTCCTGGAGTGATGCTCATGTAGCTCATAAAGCTAAAATCCCCTCCAATAAACAATATCTCTGGGGGCTTCCCTGGTGGCGCAGTGGTTGAGAGTCCGCCTGCCGATGCAGGGGACACAGGTTCGTGCCCTGGTCCGGGAGGATCCCACATGCCGCGGAGCGGCTGGGCCCGTGAGCCATGGCTGCTGAGCCTGCGCATCCGGAGCCTGTGCTCCACAGTGGGAGAGGCCACAACAGTGAGAGGCCCGCGTACTGCAAAAAAAAAAAAAAATCTCTGGGAGGCCTTGTCTGTATGACATTGTAGTGGCTACTGCCACTTGGGTCAAGTGAAGCTTGTTGGGCAATTCTGGTTATTATTGGCAGAGCCAAAGTCAGCGTGTTTAGACTAGATACAAAAAAAAATTTTCTTAATTAAAAAAATAAATAAAAATTAAAAAGCTAAATTTCTCTTAAATGAAAGACTACTACAATGTAAGCTCAAAGAAGGCAGGGTATTGTTCCAAAAAAACAATGGAACCCTAATGCCTAGAACAGTGTTGGGTACATAATAGGTTGTTGGATTAATGCAAAAAAAAAAATGTTCTGGTGAAAAACTCTGCTCAGGGGGTGAGCCATATCAGAGAGTGCCTGATCCATAAAGATACTCTCTCTTTGAAGGTGTAAGTGTTAGATGACTCACGACAAGTCACTCAACACTATACTATTTCTTTGTTGGTACTCTAAATGTTTTTTTTTTTTTTTTAAACTGAGGTGATATAATATTATACTTCTATACTGAGGAGATATGAACCAATCCTTCGTATCCATGCAGGAACTCCCTAACTATGTAGCCTGGGAGTATTTCATCCTTGCAAGCTTCAACAGCACAATTATTACAAAGAGAAAAACAAATCTTCCCTTGGGTACTCAATAGAAAGATATTATTTTGTTCTACCTAAAGCCAGGAAGCCTTTCAATATTGTTTGTGCTACTGCAGCAGAAAGCATTTTGTAGGAACCCACATACAAGCAATTTGTGGAGAGCATTAGCAGAATGTTTGCACTGGAAGAGTTAGGCCCTGACTGAATGTTCTCTATCTTAACACAGCATTCAATAATACCAGGAATGATCAGAACAATAGAAGTAGTGTCAATGAGTTCTCGTATGGAAACCAAAGTATCTGTACTTTAAATGCTGAGTTCTGTAATACAATGCTCTGTAACAACAACAACAAAAAAAAAGGGAGGAAGAGGAGGAGAAGAGGAAAGACAATGACTCACATAAATAAATGGTCTTCCAACTGGAGAATTACAGAATCAGGACTAGGAAACAGGAGCAGAATCCATTTCGAAACCGTTTCATTACAGAGCATTAGTATTAGAGTTAATACAAGAATCACAATGCAGTTATTTCTGGATATGATTGTAATTTGAAAGTGTCTGTATATTCCCAAGTTATGTGTTTGGCAAACAGCATACAATTCACTTTCAGTAGTGTGTGCTCAATCACTTTCAACTAAAGCTTTGCCATCTTAATGTTGACATTTAAGTTCTAATTTAAGGAGAGGCATAAGACTAAGTATACCCAACCAACAACTTTAGTTACTATATATATGCAAATATTGAGTGGCCTAGGGGTCAGTCCTCTTCAGAGTGGCATCAAGATTGGGCATCCTCTTGTTTGAGCGGACAGTGTTTTCCACAGGCACAAGATATTCAAATCTTTCCTTCCTTCTTTTTAGTATCAAAATCTACTTATCCTCCAAGTTCCCACTCACATCTCACTTTCTCCACAAGGCTTTCCTCAGTTATTCTGGAACATGCATCCATTTCATGTACTGAATTCCCATAGAGTTTGTTGTCTACCATATTTTTTGTTGTTGTTATTACTTTACAAGAACTTATATTACTATTAACCTGTTATATATATATTTGGTATCCTCAAAGAAAAAGGGTGAATTTTGGGGGGCCGGTGTTGGTGAAGGGGAAGACATCCTTCATTTAATATTTACCTGAAGCAGGGCCTTGATAAGAAGTCACTGGATGAATATAAAGAGAAGTAAATGTCTATTTAACTGGCACTATGTTTAGAAAAATGTGGGAGAAAGGTAATAGAGGAATAGCCAAGGAGTCGAGGAGTTTTCTTCTGAAATCACATCAAGAATCTGGTGCAAAAGATGGGCCTTTAAAACTACTGGTTCAGTAGTTGGAATTGAAGGATCCTTCTGGGGTGCAAAAGGAGAGTCATTCTACCCCAACTAACCAGCATTGAAATGGCAGAAATGAATACAACACTCACGTGTGCCTCACTTGATAGTAGCTGCTGCAAAGTGGAGAACTTTCTATAAACCTGTGAAGAGTTAATATACAGTCATCCCTTGGTGTCCATAGGGCTTGGTTCCAGGAGCCCTAGCAGATACCAGGATCCGTGGATGCTCAAGTCCCTTAGTACAATTAAAACATTCAGCCCTCCATATCTGTGGGTTTTGCATCCGTGGATTCAACCAAATTTCAGTCGTGGTTGGTTGAATCCCTGATGCAAAACCTGTGGATAGGAAGGGCCAACTGTAATAGTTTATTCTACGTGAGCCATTTTAACCACACGGGGGTTAATGGTCATATCTGGAAATATCAGTTTAAAATATTAGCCTAGATGAAAAGAATTGTCAGGTCATGGTTCTAGGGGAACACCTGTTGTGTTACTCTTGTTGGCATACAGCTACTGAAGTTGAGATGTTGAGTAAACCTGAAGTTGAGGTGTTGAATTTTGGAAAACATCGTGTAAAGAATGATCACCCTAAGGTAATGAAATTCATGCTTCTTTCTTCTTATATTGAATGACTAGGTTCTGGACTAAAAGATGTCTATCATGCTGAAGAATTTAACCCAGACCCACGTAATTTGCTATTTTGATAAGGCTACACATTAGAAATAAACCTGAAAAATCCAATAGAGCTCATAAGCATTTCAGGATGCTGTCTTACATTTTATTTATATTCTTCTAAATTATTAGGTACCCAGTGCTGTTTGACTGTAAAAAAGAAGAGAAAAAAATAAAAGGAGCTGACTTTTTCCTGAGGGATTTATTTCCTACCTGTGTTCCTATCAGAGTATATGGTACTTGCAAAAAATAACAACTAATTATGTGGTCTCCGTTATAAATTTCTTACCACTATTTCGGATGCATATCCCTTGTTATCTTCAAAAGGTTATTCGGCATTTGAAATTCAAAAGGAAGGTGTTACCTGCTATCTTGCATAAATCTCTAACAATTGCAAATGGAATATATTATCGTCAGGTCCGATTGCTTACATCCAATCTTGCCTCATCCCAGCATTTGTAAAGGTAAATGCATAGTAACTTGCTTCTTATTTTCTTGGAATTCAAAATTGTGCATATAAATGAGACTATCCGTGTTGTGCAATTCCTCACAGACTGTCTTTTTCCATTACTGCTCTCATATGAGTATGTTACACTGAATGGTGAGAAGGGCTGGAAAACTTTATTAACTCTAACTGAAATATAACAGGACAATCTTTTTAAATGCAAGCGAGGGAAAACAAATATCAGCTTTATTCCTACTATTCAACATAAGGATTGTAAATACATACAATACTTGTTTGGATGCTCTTAGATTCTCTAAGGTCATTGTATTGATTGACTATTATGAGATTTTATACTGAAATCTCTTTGTTGAAAATTTTCCAAAGTGCAAATCCATCTGGACTGTAATTTGTACACTCAACAATACAGATTAGTAGACTGGAATTACCTAACTCAATCTAGTAAACATTTATTGGGTACCGACTCTTTCTCATCACCACACTAGGTTCTGGGGGGACAGGAAGATGAAGCAGGGCCCTGTCCCTGTCAAGTTCACAGCTGAGTTGGAAAGAGAATGAATAACCTTAAAAATGAATATCCCTTGGGTTGCAACAAATATAACTAGAAGGGAAGTTGGACAATTTTAGGGTTAAGTCTGATTCAGAATCACAGTCACTTGGGGATATTTATAAGAATAAAGATGGCTATCCCCATTCCAGACTTACAGGATATCTTGGAGTATTACCCAAGGATACGTACATTTAAAATGCTCTCTGGGTAATAATGATAATCAGTTTGGGAAACACCAGACCAGATGACCTTCAATGTCCTCTGAAAGCTTAGAAGTCTAGGATCCTGTAATTGAATTTGGGAAGTTAAAAATGAAGAAACAATATGGGGGCCAAAAGTGTATACATATTCAGGCTTATCATGAATGAAACATGAAGTATTCTCCCCGACTCATTTCCAACCAAGTCAATGAAAATCTGTATCAGTAATATGCCTGTTACCCACAAGAGGGCTCCCTGGAAAAAAAACAAAAACAAAAGCAACTCAATCAAAATATTATAAAGCTTGATCTATTTAGAACCACCTCAATTATGTACTTATTCACTGCAAAACATACTTGCAGTATATTCTGGACAGTTTTTGAACCCTACGTAAAGGGACTTATGCTAGATTACCAAGAAGGCCTTATTTACTCTACAACTTTTTAAGCATAAAGCCAGAAGATTATTGTTAGAATATATGGTAACTTTATAATATATGGTAAGCAATAAAGACATCATCTTATAGTCCTCTTCATTTTCTGATTTTTTTCTTATAAAATCAGTTTATACATAGCTCATCTATTTTCTTTACATTTTTAGCCTTGCATACTCTTAAGACTTAACCAGTATGTGGACAGGACCTATACAGAGTGTTGAATTACTAACTCTGCCCTCAGTGACCTTGCTGAGGCACCAGTAAGGCCATTGAGAATAGAGTTAATATTTTTAAGTATCCAAATCTGGCCCCTGTCCCTGATTCCGTGGGACACCTGTCCAGAGTTTAATCTCCTGAAAGTGCCAAGAGGCAGGTAATTTTAGGGGCTGGCTAGCCTGCCTCTGTGAACGTATCATTTAGGATTCAGAGTCACAACACGTTTCCCCCACCTCCTCTTTTATTTGGCTGCTCTCCAATTACATTTTATTCAGGAAAAGTCCCTGGATCTGTGTTAGCCTCAGGACATTTAAATTCATGTTACTGGAGGCATTCAATTTCTGCCGTCAGGGGTTTCCTTAGAGCTGCCCCAGTGATGCATACTCATCTTCCCACTCTGACTCTGCATATCTGACAGTTATCTCCTTATGCTCCAGGGGCAGCGGTTAAATGCTGTTTTCTGAGTGGCAGTGTTTCCACTCCTGAGTGCTATCTGGCAGTAGCTCTTGTAGGTACCTTCCATATCTGGTCCTTCCTCATAGACCTGGCAGTACCTATCAGACCTCCACATCACATTTGGAACAGTGGTATGAACTTCGTATGTTCCTTGGGTTGAAATGACATTGGTATGAGTTGATGATCTGGGACTGGAATTCTCTGGGTGGAGAAGAGCTAATTCATTGACCATAGCTGCCTTTTCCCCAAATCATGTGGTTACCTGGAGCAGAAGTGGCACTGATGTATTTACTGTAGCTAATTCTAGTATCATTTGCAGGAGCAAAGAAGATAATCCCCTGGCTTCTGAGAGCACACGTATCAGCCGACAGATTAAATACGAGAATTATATTACCTGAATGGAGAAAGAAGGTAACTGAACTGTACAAACCCATTTAGAAGTGTATGGATCCTGTGTTGCCATATATATTGATTGGCTATTGTGGGACTTAAAACCTTAATCTGTTTGGCTAACATAACAGCATGCAAAGCTGTTGGGCACATAATTTACTGCCTATACATAACACAGTGCAGGGTAATGGCACTACCTATCTCAATCTTACAGTCATTCACTAAGTGCCTGTTCTGGGTCAGGTTTCATGCAGAGTTTAGCAGGGGTTTTACAGGTGAGTAGAATCCCCTCTGGCATTCTAGCTGCCCTTGAGGAGCTCAGAGTGAACTGGAAAAGAGAAGGTGTATATAGGGAGATCAATGTGGACAGAGCATAATTAACAGCACTAACTATTCAGAAGAGCAGGATGGCCAGAGGAAGCTGTGGTTTCTTCAGGCCTCAGGGCTGAGACTTCTATGATGGGGTACAGGAGTAAGGCAGGAAGTCAAAAGGGGGAAGAACTGTACGGGCAGAGGTAGAATATATACCTGAGGTCATTTTATTTATTTATTTATTTTTAATTAATTAATTAATTTAGGCTGCGTTGGGTCTTCGTTGCTGCGTGCGGGCTTTCTCTAGTTGCGGCGAGCGGAGGCTACTCTTCATTGCGGTGTGCGGGCTTCTCACTGCAGTGGCTTCTCTTGCTGAGGAGCACGGGCTCCAGGCGAATGGGCTTCAGTAGTTGTGGCTTGCTGGCTCTAGAGCACAATCTCAGTAGTTGTGGCGCATGGGCTCAGTAGTTGTGGCTCATGGGCTCTAGGCACGCAGGCTTCAGTAGTTGTGGCTCGCGGGTTCTAGAGTGCAAGCTCAGTAGTTGTGG
>NW_020173656.1:3880398-4017951 GCF_003031525.2 Neophocaena asiaeorientalis asiaeorientalis
GGGTTCTAGAGTGCAAGCTCAGTAGTTGTGGTGCACAGGATCAGCTGCTCCATGGCATGTGGTATCTTCCCAGACCAGGGCTCGAACCCGTGTCCCCTGCATTGGCAGGCGGATTCTTAACCACTGCGCCACCAGGGAAGCCCCCGCCTGAGGTCATTTTAAAGGATGCTAAGCGGCAATCACGTGGGACGTGACAACCACAACTGCCACCACATATCACACTCTTTATGGTTGTGCATTTCACACACAAAAATGCAGGCTGCCTCCTCTCAAGTCCTTGTCTCTTAAGAAGGAGCTCAATTGTTTCTGTCTTTAGGAGGTGTCACAAACTATATGTGGTAGGAAGAACTTCAAGATGATCTCAAGGTCTCTGCCCCCTGTGGTCACTCCTGTGATTATGTTCCTTATTATATATCAAAAGGGAGATTATCCATGTGGCCCTAAATTACTCACATGAGCACCTGAAAAGCAGAGTTTTCTCAAGCTGCAGGCAGAAGGAAAGTCAGAGATTCCAAGGGTGAGAGGGAGTCAATGGGCTTTACTGGTTTGAAGACAGAGGGGGGCCACGTGAGAAGGAATCTAGGCAACCTTAAGGAGCTGAGACAGGTCCTTCCCGGTAGCCAGTGAGGAAACGGGGACCTTAGTCCTACAGCCCACAGAGCTGAATTATGCCAACAGCCGGAACGAGCCTAGAAGTGGGTTCTTCCCCAGAGCCTCCAGGTTACAGCCCAGCCTGGCAGATACCTTGATGTTAGCTTTCTGATACCCAAAGCGGAGAACTCAGACAAGCCTGCTCGGACTTCTGACCTACATAATTGGGAGATAATACATAGGTATTGTTTAAGGACACTGAGTTTGTGGTAGTTTGTCATGCAGTAACAGAAAACTAATACACGACGTGTGCATGTTTGCATTATGCCTAGATTTCCTGTTAGGCATTTTAACTTGTCAGTTCCTTTACATGAACATTCTAAAATGACAGTGCTATCTAAAGAAGAGTAATGCTGTCTTGTGTATAGATATAATATGCCTGTCTCTCCATCATTAAAGCACTATGGCTGCTTTTTGGGAGGTGTGGGCTGTTGCATGGATCTGCCTGTCTTCCTTGGTCCTGCCTGTATGGAGACCATTTGTCTACATAAGGAAACAGCTGTAGGAGCTGCAGGAGAAAATCGTGGCCAAAATGGCCTGACAGTAAATTCAGTTCTACATCTTAAATTGACTCTTTGCTATCACTCAGTGAAATGTACTTTAAAATTCTTAGTTTTTTTATATTTTGATATTTCCATGTCACTCCAGTACATTTGTGCCTGCCCCTCTGGAAGAGTTGGTAATCTGCATGGTTTGCTTTATTCCACTTATTTTTATTCTGTAGAATACTTGAAGTGTTTTCGGGAGCCTGTGAGGACAGTTCCATACGTTTAATGCTTCCATAACAGACATTCCAGATGGCCTAACCATTTAGGACAGGAAATGCAGATCCCTGCCGCAAGAATGTTTGGAAGTCCTGCCATTTTCTCAGGATATGGCTGGGATGTGGGCCAGAACCCTGAAGGCTCAGACTTCTGCTAATACCTCTTTTTCCTTGCTGGGCTGCCAGAGCTAGAGGAAACACTTTGTATTTTTCCCTTCAGAATGAAGTTACAGCGTCAGCCTGAAATTTTTGTAGTCGTAGGAATCTAGTGCAGTATAGCTGCCCTTTCACTGGAGCTGGTTGATGCGTCTTCAAAATCTTCACTCTTTTCAGTTCTTGCAAAGTGTAACTCCTTCTCCCTTGTGATCCTACTTCTGCTAGAAGAATGAACAAGCACCGCTTTGAACTTTTGACCCAGTACTTTCAGTGCATTTGAATCCATTCCACGCAGAGAAAATGGCCTTTGCCGTCACTAACTTACCCCTACTCATCAACTAACTGGTACCATATAAGGGTCCCCTGCAAGGCAGTCTGGGGTACACTTGACATAGCCAGGACAGGACTGTCAGATAGTATTTAGACTTCCTTATTAAACCCTAGGTATAGCATCACAAGTTCCTAGCCCCCCGAGAGATTCTATTGAACAACTCTGGCCCACTGGGCTTGCTCTGTACTGGGAGCTCTGTCCATTTTTGAAAGCTGCTTTTTGAAATTGGTAGGAGCTGTGCATTTAAAAGCCTTGTTTTGCGCTTTCTTGGAGAACAAAGCAGGAATGCACTGCTCCTCAGTGCAACCTTCTCAAACAGCACCTCAACCAGGGGACAGGGATGTGGCCAGGAGGGGAAGGAAGAGGACTCTGTGCTCTGAAGTTTCACAAGTGGAGGATGGAAGCCCAATATAGAAGTGTCCTGCTGTTGAGTTCCTACATGTGACTACCACCTACCTTTTCTCCTTTTGTAAGAGGGAGGGCAGGCCTTTGCTCTCCAACTTTACTGGTTATAAAACTGTGCTTCTGAGCCCTAGGGTATCTCACTTCAGGTTAGATTGTAAATGACTGTGAAATGTGTCTATCTTTTGTGGTCTCAGTTTCTCCCAACAACTCTGCATCCAGTCACCTGATGAGTTATACATGATTGCTCTTAATCAACACCCACTTTCATTTGTCCCCATCCTTCAAGAAGTCCCTGGGGTCATTATGCAATTTAAAAGAACAAACTTAAGAGCTTGGACATCTGTTGGTACCAGTGGAGCTAAATGTGGTTTCATTTTTGGTTAAGCAGTTTGTTGGAAGAATACTTCCAGAATATTAGTTGTATGCTTTTTTGTCTTTGGGTATTTTCTAAGCCTTTTTACTCTTACCTCAAATCGTAGTCCTTCTTCCTTTCTTATAAATCTTCAAAACATTCTGCTACCTTAGTGAATAATTGTATGAAAAAGATGTAGGTCTCTAATATTAGCGGTTAACTGGGAGAGAAGTATTAAGTGGGCAGAAGGTGTCATCAACCTGACTTCTTTCAGGAAATGTGCAAAGAGGGAGCTGAGATAGAAACATGGTTTTGATTACGGAAAATTGTTTGGCTTATCTGAGCCTCAGTTTTCTCATCTGAAAATTGGGACTGATACTATTGACCTTAGAGAACAGCTGTGAGAATTAAATCAGAGAATGTATATATAGAACCTTCCAAAGCTTTTGGCACACACTCGTAACTCATTAAGTATCAGCACTTACCACATTAGTTCCCACCCACGATCAATAAACAAATTCTCCTTTGCTGAACCAAGCATCAGTGTGCTAGGTGCTTAGAGAAAAGAGAAAAGAATATATGAACCTCAACTTTGAAGAAGTTTCAGTATGTTCAGTGACAAGATAAGGAACAACACAGAAAAATTAAAATGTATGGGTCAATTTCTGCCCTATATTTCTCAGTATCCCAGTGAAATATTCAGTTCCACCTCTCATCTCCAATGGGCTATATCTTTTTGTGCAAACGTAGTTTCCACTGCTGTGAAGAAAGGGCCAACCGGTGGATGATGTCACTTTTCCCAGTGAGACATGCATTGACCAGACTCATACACATCCTTCTGTGGAAAGTTCAGCACATCATGGACACCTAGCATGAAGCCCACAGTATACTCTGTTGGGTGTTCATTATAGTGTTTATTTTAGCATATGCCGTTTTCTTTTCTTTTTTATTAATTATAGAAAAGAAAAAATGATTCTGGGACAGTTCCAAGAGAAAATATTTGTTTCTACAATATTTAATCATTCAATTTCTCAACTAATGTTGACATTCCCAAGGCTTTCTTCAGGAACTTCCTCCCCAAAGCAGACAGTTCCTCTATAGGACACTCTCAATTCCTAGGTTTTGGATGTATTTCCATAATGTGGATGGTTCTCTACAATGACAAAAATCAGTTGTACAGAACCACATATAAGTAAATTTGAAGCAGTTAATAAAGTTCTAGTAAGTCAGCAGTAAGGGAAGGTTGTTTTTCCTGCATCCTCTTCATTTTCTTTTTTTTTTTCTTTTATTTATTATTTTTTTGTGAGACCACTACTTTAGCCAATAGAATGTTCACTAGTGCAATAACCATAGGAAATAGCCATTAGGGACATCAAAACAATGGAGAAGATACAGTCAATTCAAACGTCTTCTAAGTTTTTTTTTTTCTCCTAAAATCAAGGAGGTTTATAAAACGCACAAGCCTTCAAACACTCCCATGAAAACTACTCATGGATATTCAGATGTGAGTTTTAGACAGGAAAGAAGGCATTGACAAAGTCCATTTTCATTACGTGTCTAGTTAATGAGAATAGGAAAATAAAAATAGAATAAAAATAATACCTATCATTTTGCATTTTTACTGTGTGTTAGGAACTATTCTGAGTGATTTATATTTATTAACTTCTAAAATTCTTGCTACTCCATAAATATTCCATTTTACAAGTGAGGAAACTGAGGCACAGCAAAGTTAAGTAATCTGCCTAAGATTATAAAGACTGCAGAGCTGGGTTTTTATAACTGCCTCTGAGAAAGATAAATGGAGTTTAAGTATAGTTCTTTGGCCATATGCAAATGTGGAGAATGAGTATCACTCCATGCTAGTATATCAACTGAGAAGCAAGGATGTGAGCTAGGACATGAACTGTCTACCACAGCCTGTAAGGACTCATGTGTAATGTAGAGTTAACATGTAAAACATGACCAGGTCAGGGTCACCAGAAGAAGATTGGATGCAGCCGGAAAAACTCTCCTGCCATCACTGGGGCACTCAGTCTAGTTCTCACGTCTGTGACAGGTATTGTACTGGACTTCCTATTTTGCACCATGAACTTCTTAAGAGAAGGAGCCATGAGCATCCTTCACGGATTCTCCATAAGAAAATTCTAAGCTCCTCTAGGTCAAAAGTTATGTCTTAGTCATCTCTTTCCATCTCTTTCCTTTGAATCCAGGCCTAACAATGTGCTTGAATGGCACGTATTCGGTGGTCAGCAAATGGTAGGTTAAGTGTTGAGTGCCTATCATAGGTTCAAGAATATGTTTACTTTGCAAACATTTGATTTTCTGATAAATCAAGGAGCATGAGACATACCCTTGGGGAAATAACAGTGGCTATCCTTCACTAAGCTCTTCCTCGGCCTACCCTGATGCACATTCCTGATTATGGTGAGCTTTGTGGCTGTAAAAATGGGCGCAGTATATAAATATTTAAAGAAAACATAAAGAAAAATCATAAAGAAAAGTAAGTTAGAAAGTGATTAATGGAGTTAATTTTCTAATTATATAATAACAGAGCATTATGTCAAAAGTACATCATTAAAAAAAGGTTACCTATAATTAAATTTTAAATTTGATTGAAGAATGTTGAATTCATTGCTGCATTGAGGAGCTCCCAGGAACATTCTTTTCTCCTATTAATTCTGTTTCTTTGAGGACAAACCTTCATTTCATTTGTAAACATTTTTTTATTTTAATAAAAATTTGTATTTAAAAAATATTCAACCAAAGAATCAGCTACAGAAAAGAGATTACAATGTTAGAGGATAAAAGAATTGTTCGTTCCTATAAAAGGCAGAACTAGGAGCCGGTATCTAAGTTCAGCTCTATTCGTCATTATCTCCCTCTAAAATGGGAATGTATGGGAAGAAATGCTGAATACCACCCACCTGAGAGAGTAGAGAGACTCCAGTAACCACTGAGACAATCGAAGAGTGTGAAAAAGTATAGTTCTTATCTTTCAATGAGTACTCTTTTGTGTTTATATAAATGTAGGTGAGGTACTCTAAGTAGTTGACCCATCTGGATCCTTTACTAGTTTTCAGGTTTCCCTGGAAACTCCCTAACTATAGCTCAATGAGAATTGGTAAATAAGAAGTAATCACTGCATTTACAGTTGTAGTAGTGTGGACATCCATCACCATGCAAGAGGAAAGCACAGGACTCAGAAGAGTTTTACTCCCAACTCTCCCCAAGGTAGGTTGGCCAACGTATAACTTCTTCTCTCCACGAATTCACAACATAAGGAGTGTACCTTCCTCTCCACTTCACAGGGTGGTTCTGGTTGTCTGTCAAATGAGTAATGTTTATGACTGTCTATCTTAGAACCCAGAAGGTATTTTCCAGGTATAGGTTATCAGATCAAAAAGGCCTAACCCATAGTTGCCTTGTCCTGGACAACAGGACGCCAGCTAGCCTGACATGTATCCTTTTCAAATGCTTAAGGTATGAGACACGTGTTATGTTTTTCATAATTCCAATAGCCATCAAGAATTCTTGATGACTTAGAGAGAACACTGATTTTTCTGGTGGTGTTTACATGCATGCTTTCTGCAGCCATTAGTGGTCCTCATAGAACTGACGGCTTTTGGAAGCATGTCAGTGAGACTGTTGATTCTTGGAAGGGTCCTAATCTAGGAAAACTTTTTAAATGTTTGCTATTGGCTTTTATTAACATATAATGTAGCAATAGGATTGAAAAATTCAAGCATTGTGTGATTGCCTGGAGATCTCAAAGTAAAAATCAATGAAGCTAATCTATTTAATGTCATGAAGCACACACACACACGCACACACACACGCACACAGTGGGGGGAAGTCAGTTAAGATTCGTTATCAAGAAGGTGATCTTGTGGGAACGTGCTTTGCTGTGCCATCCAGGCTTCCAGCCCGTTCCCTGCCCTTATGTGCCCAGCTGTCTTAGCCAGAATCTAACACGCCAACCTCCCTGTGGCTCCTTTAGTGCTTTCTCAAACCCACTCTGGCCCTACTTCCCTGCCTTGTCACATATAAGTTTCCGGTCCCTTCCTCTCTTCATTCTGTAGCTTCTTCCCCTAATAACCCAGCAGACTGGAAAACACTATCAGTCAGCTCTTTACAATTCTTTGTGAAGTATGCATCCTACCATCAGGCAAGAAATTGCAGCTGTAATATCCTTATGAACACAAGCTCAGTAATGGCTTATAATGTCTAGGGCACTGGGCATGGAAAAGTGACAGACAATAATTTTAAAAACTGAGATAACTAACATTTAAATGTCCAAAGTGATAGTGAATCAGACACAGCTTACTTACCACAAAATTAACAAGCAAAAGAATGACCCACAAGTATCTCACCCCCTCCAGCACACACTTTTAGTTAACAGAAACTCGTTCACCTCTTTTTTTCCGGATCCAGAGTGAATACAGTATGTCTTAAATGGTCATATCTTTAGGCAAGAGAAATTAAATTATAGCATGGACGATAATCTAGTCACAGTGAGGAAAATCTCTCAAGTAATAATTTTGGAATTCCTACTAAGTTATCAAAAGAAGGAGAAAAATCCAATTCCATTTTTCTTTATGAATCCGTCTAGTCCTATGGAAAACAATGAAATACACTACTAAGGCAGATAAGTCTGGGTGTCCCTTGGTGATAAGAGAGCCACGAGGGGAAATGAAACAGGGCAAGAAAGTGGGATCACTTTTATATCCAAATTTCAAAATGGGTGGCTAAAGGGTAACCAGTAGTTATAATGCTGAATTTCAGAAAAGTCTGTTGAGGCAATCTCCAAAGTCTGAGGGAGTTAATCTGAGCTTTGGGCATCTTATTAATAAGAAGTTATCAAGGTATCCACCAAGCAATGTCTCTCTCCATCAGGCAATGACTTTGGAAGCTTTACCTAATACATATACACACACATAGCATATACACATTCAGTGATATTAGCAATCTAGACAAGAAGTGATTAATGATACAGTCTACAGGGTATGGAGGGCTTGGCACCGCTGTCTGGTGGATGCTAAGGCAAATGAAATGCTGCCCATGAAGGTGACCGTCTTACCTCTATACTGATCATATATATGTACATGTTCTGTATCTATACAGTATTATACTATTCTAGGTACGAAGAGGTAGAAGACGTATGGCTTGTACAGGTAGGTTTGAAAACTAGGTTTTGTGCATGGGCACATTTTTATCCTCCCCTACCAAGCATCCCGCCCCACCAACCTCATTACAGAGCACAGAAAGCTGTGAGGGCATCATCTGTCCTATTCTTGCTGACATCTTGGTACAAGTATTTATCAGTCACAGAGTGGCTAAGCAGTTGAGGCGGTTAGAGAGGAGACTTGGATGGGTGCGAGCAGTGTAGCCTGGACTAGACATACACGGCCTGCTGGGATGGTATGAGACCATTGTGAATAATGAGCTTCCTGAGAAACACTCCACCACTGCATCCAAGACCTTTCTTTCTTCTCCCTTGAAATGCCTGAAATCCAATCGTAAAATACCTCTCCTTTGAGTGGTGCATGGTGCAACCCAAGCTGCCAGTAGTTACTCCATGAGAAAGTTCTCCCATTATGGAGGTGGCAAAGCCAGGGAGAGTTCAGCCAGAGCTGTGACCTACAGCGTTCTTCATCTGCCACAAAACTATTAGTAGTTTTGTAGTAAAAATTATGATAAACATACCATAATGTGAAGTGACTTACACAATGTTCCTTGCCTCTCCATTTTCCACACTTAATCCTCATAACACCTTTATAATATAGGTATGATTTTACTCATTTTGCAGATAAAGCAACCAAAACTCAGAGTATAAGGATCGTGCTTTAAATTACCCAGTTTATTGATGGCAAAGCCAAAAATGGGACTCAGATATCTTAATCTAATTTTATCTTCAGTAATTCTAGAAATGTGGATCAGGAGACCTACATTCTTGTCCTGGATCTGATTCCAGATCACTGCTTGGCTTGGGACCAGCCACTTACCCATTCTTTGATTCTTCCCATACTTAGCAAAAATAAGATGAAACAGATAAGCACTACATTTTTTTTCCCTCCCAAATTTCCATTTGGGAGCATATATACTACTAAGAAACTGAAATCTAACCATTCACATTCTGACTTCTCTTAAGGCAATGGAGATTCTCTAATATAAATCAGACTTAAAATGAGGAGATGAAGCTCCTTTAGGAGGATGTGGGGACATCACCAGCTAATCAAGGGTTAATTAATGACTATCAGATTTTAAACAAGCTTTGGAAATTTGGAAATAATGTCACCAATTTACTTGAGGTAGGCAATAAACAATGTAAACATTCCATTTGTTTATTAATTATTACTTACAAGGAACTGAGCTAGACATTTAGAATCAGATATTAATGTAGGATACCCCCAGTGAGTGAAACCAGCCAATTAAAATGAATGTAATACAATTCATGGTACAGGAATGTATGCATGAGATTTCCACGTAGGGATTTGCTAGAAATTTTATAGAAGAGTTAATGTTTGAATTGGATATAAAATTATCAGGAGTGATTTCCGATTCGATATAGGTATGGAAATAGGGACCTCTAAGCAGAGGAGATAGCACGTGCAAATGCATGGAATATATGCATGACGATAGCTTAGAACACAGATTTAGAAAACCTCAAAACGTGATGCTAGGGAAGTATGCTAGGACTTGGTTGTAAGATACCTTTTTGCTATGCCAGAGGGTCTATCTGGCAATAGAGAGCTAGCAGAGTTTAAAAAAAAAAACAAAACATCTTAATTTAAAACAACAACAAAAACAACTTTCCATGGAATTTATTCTTTTGTCAACTTTTGTGAAGTTTCTGAAGTCTAGGTCACGTCATCTTCTCAAAACAGAGATAGATGATACACTGCAAAGTGTCCCAACCAGCCAGTTTTGGATAATCATAGAATACAAGGATTCACAAACATGATCGTAAGCCCAATTGCTGAGTTGCTTTCAATGGTTATTTTGTCAATAAGAAAATATTGCAAATATGACCAATGAAAGAAGAAAAGAAGCACGAACACACTTAAGGGAGAGAATATGAAGAAATAAACCCTACGGAAATCTGAAAAATGAATGTATTTAAGGGACTTCAGGGAGAAGAGATGATCAGACCGATTTTTACTGACCAACTGTCAATCTGTAATACTCTTTTAAAAACTGGCAAAAACAAAGCTATGACACAAACAGAGTAGAAATGATTTGAAGACGTAATGCTTTTGTAGTGGAGTTTAAAGGCTCTCGGAAATCTTTTTTGAGAAAATTGAAGACCTCACACAAAGGCAAGGTAGCCTGTGGAATGGCCAATTCTAAGTAGAAGACTGCATTTGAGTCATTTTCCAGGGAAAGGAACTGGATTCCTCTTGGACTCAGTCACCCTCTGTTTGGTCACCCCTTAGAACAGATGCCCTTTAAGCAGCTCTGGGACTTTCTTCAGACTCTGGCCATCAAGCCCCTGCTGAATGAGTCTACCCACTCCCTCTAGATCTCTGAAAGGATGATTAAATGAGTCATAATTTAAGAAAGAAAAAGGTGCTAATATTTCAGTTTGAGGTCACAGCTGTATGTAAAGGACATGGGGGGAGAACATTATCCATTGATTTCTTACATCCTTCCTGTGCACCAGCAATTTAAACAAGCATATCCAGTAGTCCTGGAAGGTCTTGCTCTTGGAAGGTGCCTAGATACCAGCAAAACCATGAATGCCGCAGGGGACATCAAGGGGGCAAGAACACAAAAGTGAGAGATTCAGGAGAGCTGGGATACAGACGCTGGCATCACCACATAGTGTCCCCATCCTGGGTAAGAAGAAACAAGAATGATTTCACTGACCTGGGGTTCACTCTCCAGCTGCAGTTAGCCCCTCGCCAACCCTTTCCACGCTAATTTCTTGAAAGGGTTTCTACTCTCCTCTGTTCAGTTTCTTCACCTTCCATTCACAACTCAGTGCACTTTGCCAGAAGTGCTTTTATCTGGGTACCAGTGACCTTCAGATTGCCAAAGCCAATGACCTTTTTAATTTCTTTGTCTTACTAGACCTTTTTGCATTACTTGATACTACACCTTTCTCCTCTTGTTTCATGATAACAGCTAGTATTATTGAGTGTTAAATATTTGCCAGGCACTGTGCTAAACATGCATTTAACACCGTACTTCTTTTTTTTCTGAAATGCAAATGTGACATATTCCCTGGTGAACAGACTAGGGCATATGTTATATAGCAGAAGCTGAGTGGAGAGTCCTCTCGGGGCTCTGTGGACCTAGGGATACCCTTTTCAAGATTCCAAACCCCCTCTGCTGGTGGTGCTGAGTCTCTGATCTTGTGCTCTGGCTGGATGGCTTTAGGAAGGGGCCAGAGCCCCCAGATAAAGTCTTCAGAGAAGCAGGGACTAACTCATCAGGCAATAACAGATGCTGGGACATGCCTGTGACCTGACGTTTATTCAGTCACTGCCTGTCTCTCATTCCCATTCTGCTTCTCTCCCTAATAATTTTGGTCTGAACTTTACGTGGTCACAAGGAGAAAAGGTCTCTTCTGTGTGGGAAGCTAAGACAGGTAATACTGTAAGGCAACCACGTTACACACAACTTCAGTTTTATTCTAAGGAGTAAGGGCCATACAGATAATCCAGCGGTGAGTCAGTAAAGGCCACAGAAAACAGAAATGGAGTGTGTTTGCTGATACTGATGGGCCACCGATAAAAGAGAAGCTAACGCCTGATGCAGCGTGAACGCCAGTGATGGTATTCTTTGGTCTGGCACATGCGCACAGCCAGAGCCCTAAAGCTCTGAGGTCACACGTCAACCACACTTGGTTCCCCACCTGCTCTGGAGTCTCCCTGTGTCTTTAAAGGCAGTTTCTTTATAGTTTTCATTAGCATGGAAAATAAGTTGCCAGTTCTCTCTCTCTTGGCCTCTAGTGATATTTACTGGAAATACCTTCAAGTCCAACTGAAATAAAATTTCCTCAGATTTATTTCTATTTAAAGACATTACTTACGTAGAAGGGTAATATATTTCCCCTCTCCTTTCATGTAATGTCACCACATTATTTCCCCCCGCAAATCTTTTTTCTTAATAGCAGAAAAATAATGAATTCAGGGAAAATTCACTTTACATAAAATTCTATGAGTCTCTTCGCTGGGCCTGGAGATATAAATTCTGCAAGACTGCACTCAAGTCAGCGGTCCTGCGCAGTACACAGGTGGGTGCCATCAAGGCAGATCTCAGGACAGTCAACATGGATGGTAATAAAAGTCTCCTTTGTTTGATTATCTCTGCTGTGCTATGACTTGGTCTACAAACGTTGTGGAACTTACCCCATTGGATCTTCATAACAACTCTTCTAGGTCAGTATTAATCAGTCCTATGTTACAGATAAAAGTTGAGCTAAAAGAAATAGAAAATGTCCAAGACCACACCATTGCTCCGAGGTAGAATCAGTGTTTACACTCATGTCTGTCTTACTCTGAAGCTCTTGTTCCCTCTTCTGTGCCACGCTGTCTCTGCCTTTACATTTCCACAGCTTGTATCTATGTTATTTATGAGTTCATGGTTTCAGCTTAGGTGGAGGGAGGAGTGAGCTAGACACACAAAAAGATAATTACCTGGGCAGAACGCATATGCATATGCTATTCTGCATGGTAAAAAAAAACATCAGATGAGTCGTACTTTAGAGAAACAAGAGCTTTGAGAACTGGAGTGGTCAGGAGTGAAGGTTGAGCAGAACCTGTTGAACACTGATACCACCCTTGTGACCAGAATATGATTATTAAATAAATGAATTAAAGAATGAAGGATACTGCTTATGATCATGGAGTGTTTATCATACCCTGAGCTTTGTAAGAAAGATTGCAGGTTAACTCTCAAATCTGAATGAAAAATATGTCAACAGTGTGAGAAATGATAACCCTGGTATTATTTAGTTCTTAAACTTGGCTGCATTTTGGAATTACCTAGGGTGTTCCAAACAACGTGCTTAGGCTACAACCTGTACCAATTATTTGAGAATCTCTAAGAATGGGACCCAAGCATCCAAGCATCAGTCATTTCTTAAACACTCCAGCTGATTGCAGTGTGAAGTCAGATTCCAGTGCAACATGGTAAGAAACGTCCTATGATAAGGGCCATAACCTGACATAGGGTAGAGATTTACTCTGAGGCAGTAGAGACCTGGAAACTGAACAATTTGGACAAAGTTGATTCTTCCCAAAATATAATCTGTAATATATGTCACAATTAGTGACTTCGACATACTAGTAAAACTTGAATATCAGAAACACAGGGCCCATTGTCAATACATTTATAAAATGCTGACTAACCGCACAGGTGTTTGTTGTTGTTGTTTTAACTTCAGGCCTTTTAAGAGCCTTGACAGTCCTAGCGTGTGTTATATCTATCAAGTATGTAGCACTTTCTAACTTTATGTCCCTGTTTGCTTTGTTTTACCTTTGGTAGAACTAGTGTTTCATGGAGCCCATTCTGGGAACAACAACTACAAAGTGTCGACAAAACTAAGAACAGCTTATTTTGAAGTCTAGGCAGCCTATGCGTTTCTTTAAATACATTTGATCCACACAACAATATTATGATTAGGAATTAGCATATGCATTTGTTGGATGAGGAAATGGATGCTCTAATACTTACCTTGGTTAAGTTCACACAATAAATAACAGAACAGGAATTCAAGTCAGGTCTATGATTGTTAATTCAACAATGTATCTTTGTATTCACAGCCTCTCAGATTTTCTCAGTAAAGTCCCTTCCCCTCCAGGTTGAGCCTAAATAGCAGTTACCATACTACGGCAATACTGACCACTGCTAAGTACTTCGCACTCTTAAACAGTTCAATGTTGAGGTTAAATTTTCCTATTAAAATCTCTCTGACTTCTGTTTATCTGACTAAATACACTTTGTCTGCACTGCAGACTTTGTGTGCATTGCAGAATCATTGCTCACGATCGCCTTTCTGCCCCTCCATGACTTCCTTAAGAAACGCCCTATCTAACGCCCTATAATGCCTCACGTTGCTTACAGCCCTTTGCCTGCTTCCCAGAGTTCTTAAATTCTTAGGTAGTGTCCTCAAACAAACAAGCAGTGGTGACACCAGCTCATTTTCTTCTTTTAATAATTGGATGACTGCGCAGGGTGCTACAGGAATATGCATGAGAGCTTAATTATATTCTCGGCCTCTCTGAGTGAATGTTGGCTAGCAAGAAGCCTCTGCCTATGGTGTAAAACATCACAGAGATCAGATTGGTTCCCCTTGCACTTGCACATGGCTGATAATCAGCTCTCTCCATACACAGGCAGACAGATGAAGCCAGTTATCTGAAAAGGTGTCAGTGTCCTGTTAGCAGCTGCATGTGTCTTGACTTTACACTCACAGCTAACTCAGTAGCAGGCTGAGCAACCCAGATCTTCTCTTGATCTGGACGAGTCAGTGATGCAGCCTCGAAAACACAAAACCACTTCATTTTTGTGGAATCACCAGAAAATCATCTAGTACTATGAGCAGCACCCTCAGATTATCAGAACACTCTTTTCAGTGCCCAGAAGTTAAGCACATTCAACGTTTTCAGATATGAAAAATCTCTCAACATGAACAAAACGCTTTCTTAATACAACATTCATATATTGGGCACCAACTATGTCCCAAGCACTACGACAATTATTAGGGACAAAAATAAGGATAGAAAGTTACATGTTATGTGAAGGCTCAAGAGCATTTCCTTTAGATAAAGCACAGATTTTAATTTGGGGGCTCATTGCTACCTCCACTCTGACTATTCAGAAGAACTTTTTCTTCTCTCTCAGCTGTGGTCTATATAGATGAGGCTGTTGGTTAAGTGACCTTGAGAAAAGAGGGTGTTTTCATAGATACACTGCCATTCATTCCATAAACATTCCCCACATAGCCCCATATCCAGCCATCTGCATACAGCACACTTTAGTCACTCTCTGTACTATGTTAAATCAAAGTGCTTTCCCTTTTAGCAGGAGAGACACAAGCTAATCAAATCATGGATAGAGGCACATACAAAGGACAGTGGGAACATCAGGACTATATCTACATTCAAATCGTCATATGTTTTTGAAATTTCCAGGTATTCAGCAGCGGCAGAGCTGTACGTGGCAACCAGAATCAAACTAGCAGAGGTCCACAGAAGCCCTGATCTGCTCCTACTTAAATCAAACTAGCAGAGGTCCACAGAAGCCCTGATCTGCTCCTACTTAAATCAAACTAGCAGAGGTCCACAGAAGCCCTGATCTGCTCCTACTTAAATCAAACTAGCAGAGGTCCACAGAAGCCCTGATCTGCTCCTACTAAAATGAGTGCGGCTGCTTCTATCGCAGAAGGGACTGACATCATTTCTATTCACTTGTACGCTCACCAGCCTCCTTAATACAGCTTCAGGAACTAAATGTTTCCCAGTAGACAATGCAGGTGTCACTTCTGAGAAATGCACACACTCTGTTAACAGTAAAGGTGGCAGCCAATTCTGGGACTATAATTGGAGCTTTTCTTCTCCATTCCAGTTGCATGATTTCTCTTTCTCTTCAGTGACTTCCTTAACTTTATAAATGAATACAAAGGCTCAACCACATGCTACAGCAAAGATATTTGCTTAATCCCTTTAGCCATCTGTAAAGCAAGAGTAATACACTCTAGCAACGCATCAGTAGTGTGCGAGCACGTGTGTGCATGTCTGCATGCATGTCTGTGTGCATTAGGGCATAATGCAGATAACATACCCAATGAAGCCCACCGGAAAGCACACTGTGTTTTTTAAAGATTTAAATAATGCCGGGCAAAGCCATGGCTTGTGAGTCCAGAACAACCCTCTAAATTGCTTATTCCATGGCTCACGCGCACATGACTGTGATCACGATCGTTAACTTTGACTGCAGGTGAACAATACTTAAAGTCTACTGTATGCAATTCTAGAATTTGCTTTAGCCAAGTTCAAATTCTATGTGCTGTTAACTCATTTGTTTTTCATTAAGTTCTTTATTAACAGCCAAATCCCTTGATTACACTTCTCTGAACTTTGTTAATCTTACTTACGAGTCACATAATGCCTGAATGCATTTCTCTGAAATGTTGCTGAGATGAAAGAGCTGACACTGACGGTAATTAACTTCTAAATAAATATTAAAATGAGAGGGCATCGTAAATACCCCCAGTGCAACGGATCCATGCCTAAGTCCCTAGGACGTTAGGCAGCCGGTCTGTCACCATTTGAGCTGAGGGCAGCTGTCACTGATTTTGGAAGATATTCCTCTATACTATTTAGCCTAATTAGCCTCTTTTAATTCTCAGTTTTAGCTAAAATACGTATTTTATACTTTGCTTTTCACACATTTGACCTCTTAGCCATATGTTCTCCTGACCAATTCTCCACAGCTTACTTGCATATAAAAGTTCTCCCTAGGTAGGGACCAAGTTCAATGGTTTCCCCTACCCACCCACCACCTACCCAATTGTGATGGATCCTTGCACACAGCTGGCTGGAAGCCCAAATGGTGTGTCCCATGTCTGTTGAATTGAGGTACATTTGCTCATAAGATATTCATCTCAAATCTGTCAAACAAAAACTGTGAAAGTGTTGTGTGATTGGCTGAGGCTGTCTGTTCCATAAAAAAGCAGAAATCACACCAGCACAAGTGTGAGGTCTGGCATCCATCCGACAGGGTTGAAATACTAGTTGTGACCCAGATTAGAAGTGTAACTTTGGGCAGGTTACTTATGTTCTCTAAATCTTAATTTCCTCACGTGTGAAATGTAGAAAACCAGTATCCTCTGTTAAAGGTGTTGTAACTAACATCTTTGTATTAAATGTACATCTATGTATTAAATGGCATACTACAAGTAAAGTGTTTCCCCAAGGGCTTGGCAAGGACTCAACAATCGACAGCTATTGCCGATCTTTATTAGGAGTTCAGATGAGAGCGTTCTGGGCTGCGGCACCTTAGAGCTTCCTGTAAAAGGTAGATACAGAGCAGTATGGTAACAGCGGTAAATGTGATGAGGCTTAAGCTGTATTCTCAAGGGAGTCTTGTCTTTTAGTTTCAATGTCTTGTCTTTTGGGCACAACGTGTTTCTCTCTGATCCTCCTCTCTAACCTGCATCTATCTTCAGGAATACAGGTGTGACAGGTGGGTGGCCAGCACCCTGCCTGCTGTTTTGTTACTCACATGGCAGTGGGTGGCTCCAGAAGGTATATGCCAAAATCCTGTTTAAAAAGACCGAGCATATATGAGAGCAAAAGTACTGAGGTTAAAGGGAGCTAAAATATAGAATATGAAGTCACAGAGTAACAGGGCATATGGGGTGAACTGCACCTTGGATGGATTGTGGAAATGACTGTGTATGTTCCTAGCTACAGGTTACAGTGTGTGGGTCAAGAGGACCCAAAGGGGTAAACTACACTTTGCCACTCGGCATCTTTGCACCTCCCTGATCCCAAAGGTCAGACAGTTTAAGAGTGATCTGCTTGCAGAGTTTAACCAGTTTAAATAGTGTGTGTGTATGTGGTTTATTTGAAGATTGAGATGCTGAAAACCAGGCAAATAGAATTAGCAAGAGGTCATAGAGCCTCCTCTGTCTTGTTTAATAATAGCTTAATTAAACCCAACTAGGAAATGCGGGACCAGGTAAATACATAGACTGATGGGTGTGCTGGCCATGGAGCATGGAGGGGGAAGGGGCATATTTCCATGGGGAGAGTTCTGTGCTGGCTGTAAGAATACCCCAGCTTCAGTCCTGGCACTGCCACTCACCACTGTATAATATCGAACAGTTGTTCTCAAGGGTCGTCCTGGACCAGAAGCATCAGCAGCTAACAAACTGGAATTCGTTAGAAATACCCATTTTCAGGGCTCCCCCTAGACCTACTGATGAAGGTGCTTTGGAGGAGGGATCCAACAAACTGCACAAGCCTTGCAGATGATTCTGATGCATAGTGAAGGTTGAAAACCATACTAAGGTGATGAGCGCCGGTGAGTTTGTAGATACTCTTTGTTTGCGTTCACGGGTCATTGTATGCTCTGCTAACGTGAAATCAAGGAGCTACGCAGAGTCAGAATTTTCCAGCCACGGATCAAAACAGGTCTTTTCATCTATTTCCTGGAACTGATGCTCTTCTTCCGTATCTAGAGCTCCACAAAGGACTGACCGGTAATCAGGGCTCAGAAACAAAGGGAGTATGCGGAAAACATATTCTCAGGTTTTGGAGAACATCTTGTTCCTTCCTTTGGAGGGGATCATGACACCAATTTTTGGAAACTCTGTGGTTAGCTAGAGTGAGGGACTGCCACATATAAGGTAGAAAGGCCTTCTTCCTTTCTTCTGCCTTTCAGGGAGCTATCAAGGAGCTAGTTTTCAAAGCTCACTGTGTCGATCCAGCAAGCAGTGGTACTAAGGCTGATACTTCCCCCATTCAGATCACACATCTATATTCTAGTAACTGGGCATTAAATTAATCTAGATTATAGTCTAAAGACTGAAATAGTACAAACAGGATTTTTTTAAAGTTAACACAGAGTTTGAACCCTCTTTGTATGTTGCAAGAGAAAATACTCCTTTAGACATGCAGTTAACAGAGCTTGGAAGATCCTGCTGGGAGGATGGAGACAAACTGAGGTGTCCCACAACTCTGGCTGTGTCCCCTTTGGTGCAGTGTGCCTGTCAGGTTTGGGGAGACCAACTCCTTCCATAAGGAGGTAAGACCGACACTGTTCAATTGCAGAGCTCTCTCTGTTCCTGCCTGGGATTTATTCCTCCATCCATCTGCTAATCTTCTTGTCTATATTCCAGTAGTTTCCCTGTCCTAACCTGCAATTTTTATGTGCAACCATTTATAATTTTTCACTTTCCTACCAACATTTTTCTTTCCTTGGTGTCATAATCCTCCCTATTTTCCTATTTCATTTAATCTTATTTATAATTTATTCTGTAAATGTGCTACTTGTGATAACCTTATATGAGATGTCATTTCTGTGATGATACTAAGGGCATCCATTCAGGAAATATAATTTCTACTTCACTTTGACACCTCCCAGATTATTCCTACATAATGTTGATTAATTTGTAACCAGCACTTTTAAAAGCAGCATTCCATCTCTAGCATGAAAAAATGCAACTTTAAATTATTTTGCACCGACACACACTCTTAAAGAATTAAATATGCTTAAAGCCAAAAGATGGAGGGGCCTTTCCAATGAAGTAGAAGGCCTGCATTCTGACATTGCCCTGCTGCCTGATGGGGGCACCTTGGTGCCAGGAGGGTCCAGATGCAAACCCAGCAGAGTGTCAAAGTCAAAGTAATTCAAGCAGCCCAGGTTTCTGCCTTGTGCTGGCGATGCAGTGTGTATTCGATGAAGTGCCCTCTCATCCATCTCCAGTCCAGGAACTGGTGCCCTCCTGAGCAGAGGTTTAAAGCCCTTGGTTCACCTGTCTGTGATGAGTCAGTACAGTGGGTTCATGAAACAAGGGGACCTGACCAGAGTCTTGCATTTTCATTTTGCACTGGGCCCTACAAATTATATAGCAGACCCTGCTGGGAGGGTGACTGATGAATTCTGATTGCTTAGATCTAATCTTTGCACAGAGTAATTACTCAATAAGTATTGCTGAATGGATGTACACCAGAGTCAGGCCATAACCTTTTCCTGCTTCAGATCTCCTGAGTCACAGCTGTGGCTAGCAATGGAAAAGAGACAGCTTTGATGCAGATATGAAATTTTAGTTTTAAACTCAAGTAGACTGACTCTTTTAATGACTAAGTGGCAAGATAGTTATGGAATCTGCCCCAAATATTATTAGGATATATATTTGCCAGTAGGAAGGCAATATTTTCATAGCATAGTTGGGAACAGCTATTGGAGAAAAGTAAGATTGTTTCATGTCCACACTTCCGCTATTGAGTTTATGAGCTGGTTAAAAACCATGATCTTCATGGTGGGTTAGTTATGCCTGGGAAGACAGCAAAACTAGAGCCCAAATAACTTGCAATCAGAATCTGAGAGAAAGTTAAGAGAATGAGGACATGGGCAAACTGAAAAGTGAGTTAGAAAGTTAGAGAAGATGAGAAGAAAGCTATCATGGGAGACTTTGGAACAAAGGAGATGGCAGCTTGAACGCCTGTGTGTAGGTCAGGATCCTGTGAGGACACTCTTTAAACAGATTCTGACATTTCCAAAATACAGAGCATTAAACTTCCAGCTGGCAGCCAGGCTAGGACACTAATTTAGACCAAAAATTGGGAAAAGTAGTGATGTTCCACTTTTCTCCAATAAGCCTTTTCAGTGCTTGGGACTGAGTGTATTGGAATCTAAGAGTTACGGTAGAGAGTGAATGATTCTGGCAAAGTTGTGTTTCATATTTGGGGACTATAATATAGTGTCAAGATTGTCATCAAAGATGGCTGCCTTTCATCCATGGCAGGGATGGCAGTATGAAAAAGCAACAAAATTGGCAGCCCCTGGGTCAATGGGCATAAGCCCTTGCATCTCAAGCTGTATAGCATGGGAATGTTTCACTGTGCTTTGCTTAGTATAGAGGCTAATATTAACTCGTGCTTGACTCTGGATTGTCTTCACAGAAGTTTTCAGGGATCTCGATATCATCTTCACTGGCTGCCCCATTTTAAGATGGATTAAGATGAACACTCACTGCTTGTGGCTTAATCCCTATAGTATCTACTGAGGACCCCATTATTGCTATTATTTTCCACTAGCAGTACTCAGGTTGGCTATTACTCTGAGTTTCATAGCATCCTACTCTCATAGTCATGAGCGAGTCCCACAGCCTAGCCCATTCCTTCTGGCTACTGAAGTGAAATAGGTCTAAAATCAGACTAAGGAATAGTAAGACCAAGAAAGAAGGCCTGCTGCCATTCTAAGGATTCTACTAGATTGATATGTAAATTAGTCAGAAACACCATGAACTCATGAACCTCACCCCTCCAGGGTCAACTACCAATGAGGCCTGAGTGCCATGAAGTCTGAACCTAAAACAGTTCTATCCTGACAGTCAAAATTATTTATGTCCACTGTTTGAATTCCTCATAATAAAGGCTCTATTTATATCCAAGCTAGCCTCCCTATTTTAAAATCTCAACAGCTTCTAATATACTTCACATTTAAGTTAATATTTACATCATAGTTTATAGTTTATATTTACAACACAGAAAATTTACCAATTTTTTTCTTCTCTTGAGGTAAGATTTCAATTTAACCATGTACACAATAGAGAATGCCATTTAAAATACGTCAACTAGGGGGTGAAAAACCAATTTAAAAGATCAGTACAACTAAAGAATCAAAATAAAAATAATCTTTGTGCAAAAAACAATTATAAAAATTAAAAGGTAATTGTAATTCTCATAAATACTAAAAATTGTTTAACTTATTAATTCAAAATAATTTTTAGTGACAAACATCTCAGTAGAAAATTGGATAGAATTTCAAACATACCATGTCAATTTCAACAGAAATCTCAAAAGGATTTTTATGGGCTTTGACAATGTGTTCTAAAAGAGAAAATGCATATGAATAATCAAAACTTAAAGAAGAACAATATATCTAAGCCTTCCCAGATGCCAAAACATATCATAATCCATAATAATTATTTTTGAATAGTTCTAGTATAGAAGTAGATCAACACAGAAATGGAATAAGAAGTCCAGCAACAGACTCATATGAATATTTTTTAAAATGTATCCCTGAATATATGTTATATAAACACAACAGAAGAGCAAAGAAAAGCTGGAAAAATCTTAAGAGGGCTTTTACGTTTATCAAAATGGTTAATACGTTTATAGGAAATGCTTACATTTCTCGAGGAATAAAGAGTGAATTAAACACAGGGAGCTCAGCTTGGTGCTCTGTGATGACCTAGACGGGTGGGGTGTATACATATAGCTGATTCACTTCATTGTACAGCATACACTAACACAACATTGTAAAGCAGTTATACTCCAATAAAAAAAATTATGGAATACAATTTTTGCCCAACACGTGAACAACGTAATTGATACTATGAAATGAAATAAATGTCAATTTATCTGACATTAATTTGTTAAGTAAAATAAACATGTCAATTTCATATACTATAAAGAGGAGTGTAAATTGATACAACTTTTCTGGAAATTAAATGTTTCATAGAATTCGCCTGTGAAGCCATCTGGTCCTGGTCTTTTGTTTGTTATAAGATTTTTAGTCACAGTTTCAATTTCAGTGCTTGTGATTGGTCTGTTTATATTTTCTATTTCTTCCTGGTTCAGTCACAGAAAGTTGTGCTTTTCTGAGAACTTGTCCATTTCTTCCAGGTTGTCCATTTTACTGGCATATAGTTGCTTGTGGCAGTCTTTCATGATCCTTTGTATTTCTGCAGTGTCAGTTGTTACTTCTCCTTTTTCATTTATAATTCTATTAATTTGAGTCATCTCCCTTTTTTTTCTTGATGAGTCTGGCTAATGGTTTACCAATTTTGTTTACCTTCTCAAAGAACCAGCTTTTAGTTTTATTGATCTTTGCTATCATTTCCTTCATTTCTTTTTCATTTATTTATGATCTGATATTTATGATTTATTTCCTTCTGCTAACTTCGGGGGTTTTTTTGTTCTGCTTTCTCTAACTGCTTTAGGTGTAAGGTTAGGTTGTTTATTTGAGATGTTTCTTGTTTTTGAGGTAGGATTGTATTGCTATAAACTTCCCTCTTAGAACTGCTTTTGCTGCATCCCATTAGTTTTGGGTTGTCGTGTTTTCCTTCTCATTTGTTTCTAGGTATTTCTTAATTTCCTCTTTGAGTTCTTCAGTCATCTCTTGGTTATTTAATAGCAGATTGTTTAGCCTCCATGTATTTGTATTGTTTAGATATTTTCCTGTAATTGATATCTATTCTCATAGCGTTGTGGTCGGAAAAGATGCTTAATATGATTTCAATTTTCTTAAATATACCAAAGCTTGATTTGTGACCTAAGATATGATCTATCTTGGAGAACGTTCCATGAGCACTTGAGAAGAAAGTGTATTCTGTTGTTTTTGGTTGGAATATCCTATAAAAGACAATTAAGGCCATCTTGTTTAATGTATCATTTAAAGCTTGTGTTCCTTATTTATTTTCATTTTGGATGATCTGTCCATTGGTGAAAGTGGGGTGTTAAAGTCCCCTACTATGTTTGTGTTACTGTCTGTTTCCCCTTTTGTGACTGTTAGCATGTGCCTTACGTATTGATGTGCTCCTATGTTGGGTGCATTAATATTTGCAATTGTTATATCTTCTTTTGGATTGATCCATTGATCATTATGTAGTGTCCTTGTTTTTCTCTCTTGTAATCATCTTTAAGTCTATTTTGTCTGATATGAGAATTGCTACTCCAGCTTTCTTTTGATTTCGATTTGCATGGAATACCTTTTTCCATCCCCTCACTTTCAGTCTGTATGTGTCCCTAGGTTTGAAGTGGGTCTCTTGTAGACAGCATATATATGGGTCTTGTTTTTGTATCCATTCACCCACTCTGTATATTTTGGTTGCAGCATTTAAACCATTTACATTTATGATAATTATCAATATGTATGTTCCTATTACCATTTTCCTAATTGTTTTGGGTTTGTTATTGTATGTCTTTTCCTTCTCTTGTGTCTCCTGCCTAGAGAAGTTCCTTTAGCATTTGTTGTAAAGCTGGTTTGGTGGTGCTGAAGTCTCTTAGCTTTTGCTTGTCTGTAAAGGTTTTAATTCTCCTTCAAATCTGAATGGGATCGTTGCTTGGTAGAGTAATCTTGGTTGTAGGTTTTTCCCTTTTATAACTTTAAATATGTCCTGCCACTCCCTTCTGGCTTGCAGAGTTTCTGCTGAATGATCAGCTGTTAACCTTATGGGGATTCCCTTGAATGTTATTTGTTGCTTTTCCTTCGCTGCTTTTAATAGTTTTTCTTTGTATTTAATTTTTGATAGTTTGATTAATATGTGTCTTGGCATGTTTCTCCTTGGATTTATCCTGTATGGGACTCTCTGCACTTCTGGACCTGATTGACTATTTCCTTTCCCATATTAGGGAAGTTTTCAACTATAATCTCTTCAAATATTTTTTCAGTCCCTTTCTTTTTTCTCTTCTTATTCTCAGACCCCTAAAATTAGAATGTTGGTGCAGTGTTGTCCCAGAGGTCTCTGAGACTGTCCTCAATTCTTTTAATTCTATATTCTGTTCTGTGGTAGTTATTTCCACTATTTTATCTTCCAGGTCACTTATCCGTTCTTCTGCCTCAGTTATTCTGCTCTTGATTTCTTCTCGAGAATTTTTTATTTCATCTATTGTGTTGTTCATCATTGTTTGTTTGCTCTTTAGTTCTTCTAAGTCCTTGTTAAACGTTTCTTGTATTTTCTCCATTCTATTGCCAAGATTTTGGATCATCTTTGCTATCATTACTCTGAATTCTTTTTCAGGTAGACTGCCTATTTCATCGTTATCTGTTTGGTCTGGTGGGTCTTTATCTTGCTCCTTCATCTGCTGTGTGTTTCTCTGTCTTCTCATTTTGCTTAACTTACTGTGTTTGGGCTTTCCATTTCACAGGCTGCATGTTTCTAGTTCCCATTGTTTTTGGTGTCTGCCCCCAGTGTGTAAGGTTGGTTCAGTGGCTTGTGTAGGCCTCCTGGTGGAGGGGACTGGTGCCTGTGTTCTGATGGATGAGGTTGGATCTTGTCTTTCTGGTGGGCAGGACTGTGTCCAGTGGTGTGTTTTGTGACCTTATGATTTTAGGCAGCCTCTCTGCTAATGGGTGAGGTTGTGTTCCTGTCTTGCAAGTTGTTTGGCATAGGGTGTCTAGCACTGTAGCTTGCTGGTCATTGAGTGGAGCTGGGTCTTAGTGTTGAGATAGAGATCTCTGGGAGAGCTTTCGCTGTTTGATATTACATGGGGCCGGGAGGTCTCTGGTGGAGCAATGTCCTGAACTTGGCTCTCCCACCTCAGAGGCTCAGGCCTGACACCTGGCTGGAGCACTAAGACCCTGTCAGCCACACGGCTCAGAAGAGAAGGGAGGAAAAGAAAGAAGGAAAAAATAAATTAAAATAAAATTGAATAAATAAAGTGCTTAAAGTAAAAAATTAAAAAAAATATATTAAAAATAAAAAAAATTAATAAAAAAAAGAAAGAAGAGAGGAACCAAATCAGGAAACAAATTCACCAATGATAACAAGCACTAAAAACTGTACTTAAAAAAAAAAAAATGGACAGAGAGAACCCTAGGACAAATGGTAAAACCAAACGTATACAGGCAAAATCAAAGAAACATACACACAGAAAGAGAAAAAAGGAAAAAATATATATATATTTAAAAAAAAGGAAGAGAGCAACCAAATTGATAAACAAATCTACCAGTTATAATAAGCTCTAAATACTAAATTAAGATAAACATTTAACCAGAAACAAATTAGATGCAGAAAGCAAACCCCAAGTCTGCAGTTGCTCCCAAAGTCCACTGCCTCAATTTTGGGATGATTTGTTGTCTATTCAAATGTATTCCAGAGATGCAGGTACATCAAGTTGATTGTGAGATTTAATCCGCTGCTCCTGAGGCTGCTAGGAGAGATTTCCCTTTCTTTTCTTTGTCCGCACAGCTCCTGGGGTTCAGCTTTGGATTTGGCCCCACCTCTGCATGTAGGTCGCCTAAGGGTGTCTGTTCCCTGCCCAGACAGGATGAGGTTAAAGTAGCAGCTGATTAGTGGGCTCTGGCTCACTCAGGCCTGGGGAGGGAGGGGGAGCGTGACGTTGCAGCAGCCTGAAGCGCGCCGTGCGTTCTCCCAGGGAGGTCGTCCCTGGATCACGGGACCCTGGCAGTGGCGGGCTGCACAGGCTCCCGGGAGGGGAGGTGTGGAGAGTGACCTGTGCTTGCACACTGGCTTCTTGGTGGCTGCAGCAGCAGCCTTAGTGTTTCGTGCCCGTCTCTCGTATCTGCGCTGATAGCCACAGCTCGTGCCCATCTCTGGAGCTTGTTTAGGTGATGCTCTGAATCTCCTCTCCTCTTGCACCCCAAAAGAAGGGTCTCTTGCCTGTTGGGCAGGTCCAGACTTTTTCCCAGACTCCCTCCCAGCCACCTGAGGCACACTAGCCCCCTTCAGGATGTGTTCACGCAGCCAACCGCAGTCCTCTCCCTGGGATCTGACCTCCGAAGTGAAGCTGGAGCCTCAGCTTCCAGCCCTCACCTGCCCCAGTGGGTGAGCAGACAAGCCCCTCATGCTGGTGAGTGCCAGTTGGCACCAATCCTCTGTGCGGGAATCTCTCTGCTTTGCCCTCTGCACCCCTGTTGCTGCTTTCTCCTCCGTGGCTCTGAAGCTTCCCCTCCACCCATCCCCTGTCTCCGGCAGTGAAGGGGCTTCCTAGTGTGTGGAAACTTTTCCTCTTTTACAGCTCCATCCCAGAGGTACAGGTCCTGTCCCTATTCTTTTGTCTCTGTTTTTTCTTTTGCCCCACCCAGGTACCTGGGGAGTTTCTTGCCTTTTGGGAAGTCTGAGGTCTTCTGCCAGTGTTCGGTATGTGTTCTGTAGGAGTTGTTCCACATGTAGATGTATTTTTGATGTATTTGTGGGGAGGAGGGTGATCTCCACATTTTACTGTTCCGCCATCTTGAAGGTCCCCCGGCCATATTATAGTCTTTGCTGCAACTGTTTTAGCTCAAAAACAGTTACAGACATTATGTAAATATATGCACATGACTGTGTTCCAATAAAACTTTATTTTAAAAAACAGCCTGTGATGGACCATTCATGGCTCTATTTAATTACAATGTAATCTGTGTAAAACACGTTTTTTATTTGCCTGTGCATGATCTAGTCTCCCTAATAAGCCTCTACTGAGTATATTCAATATGTTTTAATATTTAGCCTAATATAGTAATTTAAAAATTATTTTAGGTAATATTTAGCATTTGGGAAAAATAAAAAAGGTTCATCTTTCTTTGCCTATTCCATACTCCTGCTCTACTTGAAAATGCATTTAGGAAAATGGTTTACATAGCCTCTTGCCTACATGGTGAAAGAATCCTCAGACCAAAATGCCCTTTTCCAGATCCACTGTGAGGTTGGCTTCAGAGGCATCTATTGGGGTGTGTTTGGACTGCTTGCTGCATTACACACCACCCCAAAACACAGTGACTTAGAACAAACATTGAAAGTTAAACTTTCACAGTTCTGTGGATGGATTGGGCTCAGCTGGGTGGTTCTATCTTCAGATCTCAGGATTGCAGCTATAGTGTTGGAATCATCTAAAGACTGATCTGGGCTGGATATTCAAGATGGCTGACGGCTGATGCTATCCATGGATGAGAGTTCACTTTATGTTATCAGGTGGAGAGCCCACACTTGACCTCTCCATGTGCCTTGGGCTTCTCATGCCTGGTGTTCCCAGAGAACTTCATGGAAGCCTTTAGGCTTTTAATGATTTAGCCTCAGAAATCCCAAACATTACTTTTAACACATTCTATTGGTGAAGGAGGTCCCAAAGAGAAATTCAGATTCAAAGGGAAGAGTCATAGACCCTACTTCTTGATAGAGGAATGTCATGCACATACAGGATAAAGAAATACATTGTGGCCACTTTGAACACAAGCTACCAAATTATCCACTGCATTCTGCTGGCCTCTACTGATACATTTAGCTGATAATACACAAATCAATTGCTCTTATTTCAATGAAAGGCTAATGAATCTCTCTTGGCTAACCCAATGGCCACACAACTCTCATTCAGGTTCTGACTATTTCTGATTCTATGTCATTTCCTCCCTCAGGCAACCTACCATAGTAGTTCATTTCCAGCTTATGTTGTAAGGTCACCTTAACTCTGTCACACAGTGTCCAGGCCACTTAAGAATTAAGAGAAGCTTAGGAAAACAAACTAGAATCCTCACTTTTGGACACAAAACAACAGCCATTAATTATGCAGGCCCCCCCTCATGTTTATACATGACCAAATGTAGAATAGTTGTGTTCTGAGCCCCCATTTAAAAAAATTAATATGACACATTTTGACCCCTTTAGGTTTAAGTTTGATAAAGAAATATTGGGACACCCATCTAATCAGGCACTTCTTCTGTGGCCTTTTTATTGTTCCACAATAATTGAGGACAAGGAGTGTCGAAGATGGCAGAAGAGTAAGACGTGGAGATCGCCTTCCTCCTAAAACTATCAGACTCTTAGAGGAGAACATGGGAGGAACACTCTATGACATAAATCACAGCAAGATCCTTTCTGACCCACCTCCTGGAGTAATGGAAATGGGAACAGGGATGAACAAATGGGACCTGATGAGGCTTCGGGGCTTTTGCACAGCAAAGGAAACCATAATCAGGACCAGAGGACAACCCTCAGAGTGGGAGAAAACATTTGCAAATGAAGCAACTGACAAAGGATTAATCTCCGAAGTTTACAAACAGCTCATGCAGCTCAATAAAAAAAAAACAAACAACCCCATCCAAAAATGGGCAGAAGACCTAAACAGAACATGGACATATACACACTAACAAATGTAGTAAGGTAGATAGCTAGTGGGAAGCAGCCGCAAGGCACAGGGATATTAGCTCGGAGCTTTGTGACAGCCTGGAGGGGTGGGATAGGGAGAGTGGGAGGGAGGGAGACGCAAGAGGGAAGACATATGGGAACATATGTATATGTATGGCTGATTCACTTTGTTATGAAGCAGAAACTAACACACCATTGTAAAGCAATTATACCCCAATAAAGATGTTAAAAAAAAAAATAATTGAGGACAAGACAGATAGGGTTCTCTTTTACTTTCTTTATGTTATGTTCTCCTTCCTGAATCCATCCTTGTGGTTAAGCATTGGTGAGGGTAAATATATCATCTTGAACTAAGTGAGGGGTTATATATGATTTCATTAAGTCAAGCTTATTTCACAACATACCAAAGGAATTTCAAGCATTTTCTTTCTCCATTAAACATTGCTTACAAGCCAATTATCATGCTAAAATACCTTTACTTTCTTGCTCTGGGAGTATATATACCTCTTGCTCAGATTCTGAAGTGGAATGCTGAGACTAGATTAGAGGAGCAGATAAAAAAAAAAAAAAAAACTGTAAGTAAGTAAATATCTACCACAAAGGAATGATTAAGTAAATAATGGTTCAGCCACTTGATGGAACATTTACAATTTTTTAAATGCTATTTACTTATAGAGAAGAAAAAGGATGAAGGATGTTAATAATTCAGTGTGGAGTTTAAGAGTCTATATTTGCAATGGAGTAACACTGGCTTTTTAAAAAATAATATTTATTTTGTTTCCACTTGTACCTTCTCCATTTATGCATCTCTTTGTACTAATTAGAAATGATTCCTAATGCTCAGTCTTTGTTCTTTTCCAGTCATTGTACTCACTTCCATGACAATGATACCATATTTATGAAAAAGTTTTCAGGACCCAGTCTGTATTCTGGCTGCTCTTTCGTGCTTCAAATCTTTGTAACTATGTGCCTGAAATTCCTTTTGAAAAATCCCATCTCTTTGACCAACTTGAGCCAAACTAGAGCTATCATCTTTCCATCAAGACTGACATCTCTTTGTTCTTTTCCTGTTTCTCTCAATAATAATCTATTTTCCCCATTTCACAGAATGTATGGTTTGTAATAGTTTTTGACTCATCCTCTCTCGCTCTTATCTCCAATATCTGTATCTGTCTCACAGACACTGTCACCTACCCAAAGCCACCCCCTTGCCTTATTTTTGACAATAGAAATGATTTTTTTTCTTTTTCAACATCAGAGGTCACCTTCTCAGGTCTCAATCTTGATAAGTATAAACTAATTTCAGTAATTTCATTTTCCTTGTTATAATTGGTTATGACTGGGAATGTGATACAATTCTGGAAGTGAGCTCTGAGGGGATATCTGCTGAGGAGTATCTTAGGAAAGTTTTCTTCATTCTTAAAAAGTGACACAAATAAGGGAAACTGTTTCCTTTTTGTGGAGAAGGAGACTCTTTAGACATTATTGTATGAGAATGTGATACTTATAGCCATGACAGCTCTCTTGAGAACATAAGGGGTTAAGCCTGAGGACAAAAGTCACCTTTTCTGATAATAATGAAGGGGAAAAATGGAAATAACCTGAGGCCCAAGTGAGCTACTGAATTAAACAAACCTCTGGCCTTTTGCACAATTTTGACTTTTTTTTTTCTATTAATTTAGTAACAAGACCTTTTAATTATGTAGACAATTCCAATGTTGTGGGAAGACAATTAATATTCATTACAGGGCTTCCCTGGTGGCACAGCGGTTGGGAGTCCGCCTGCCGATGCAGGGGACACGGTTTCGTGCCCCGGTCCGGGAAGATCCTACATGCCGTGGAGTGGCTGGGCCCGTGAGCCATGGCCGCTGAGCCTGCGCGTCCGGAGCCTGTGCTCCGCAACGAGAGAGGCCACAGCAGTGAGAGGCCTGCGTACCGCAAAATAATAATAATAATAATATTCATTACAGTGTAGTTCAAGCTTTAGCTCTGCTACTTAAAAGTTGTGGGATGTTAGGGAAACTGCTTAGTTTCTATAGGCTTCTGCATCTTTGAATTAGGGACTGTATTACCCAAAAGTTTAGTTGTTCTAAATACAGGATAAAATGCATACAAAATAACTTTGGTAGGGTAAAACGTTATATATATCAATATAAAATTAATATTTCATCTTTTTAGTTTGATGATTTATTGATTGCTTGAGTCACTGTTTCACTGCTACCACTCTTATATAGGACTTTAATCTATCCTATTTTAAGACAGAGGTCTAAATGTTAGCTCTTCCTCCATTTTTTTCTGGTCTCTAAGTCACCTAGTCAACAGGTTAATATTTATAATAATTTCCTTTTGTTGAGAAATGTGGTAAGTAAAAATAAAGATATAGAGAATTGGAACCAATGACTGGACTTGATTTAATTGGTAAATGTTCAACTCTATGTCTTATAAACAAAATTGCCTTTGAAATATTTATAAATAACACTGATCATATTCTACTCAATAAAGAATACTTAAATAAACTTCAAACAGTACCTTACACATAATGAAATACTAATAGTAATTATTTACTATCAGATAGCCCAGTAACAGATCACTAGGGGGGATAAAAAAAAAAGCTCTGCTAAATAATGGTTTCATTAAAAAAAAAAAAACCCTGATAAAAATCTGTTTATCAATAAGCACTGTGAAAAACTTCTACAAAAATGTATGAGATAAAAACAAAGGTGTAACTAGGAGAAATTTTATAGATTTACATACTTTTATTTTTAAAGCTTATAAAATATTTAAGCTTAAGTAAGGTTATAAAAGAGCAACACAGTAGATCTTATAACACTAGAAGAAATGAGTTTAAGAAAAATAGAAACATGATTAGTACAATTAGAAAAAGAAGTCACAGTAGAATTGATTTCATCAATAACTAAAATTTTTAAAACACCCATACAACAGAACAAATTCTAGCAAGCATCATCTGTGAAATGAGAGAGAGAATATACTGTTCCTGGCACTATAAATGAGAAAGAAGCTATAACCATAGCTACAGAAACATATATCCCAAGATTGAAAACACTAGGAGTCCTGCACTTCGTTCTAATGTAGAAAATTGCAAGAAACTATAGAGCTCACTCCAAACATCAAAACAAGCTTGAGAAGCTATAATATCATAGTTTTTGAAAAACCCTCAAGGGCTAAGGACTCAAAGAAACTGAAATGGACTAAACAACAGAAAGTGAATTTCTTCATATAAGCAAGTTGAGACCATTTCTCTCATGCTTGCCATTACGGAAGGAGGAGGAATCTGCTAAGAAGGGGTAAACCAGCAGAACATCCATGAGGCTTTGAACTAACTATCTAAGAGCTGACAAGGGTTGACAGTGTAGAATCCCAAAAAGGCAAACCACCAAGCAGGTGTCTGTCACATTGCCAGTAAATTTCTACATGCCTTCACGGCATGTAGAATTGAGTATGCCAAAGGTAGAAGAGTAGTGCTGAAAGATCCTCCTTCCCTAGAGTGATGGGAGTGAGGGGCAGCTAAGAGAAGTCTGTTATGAACCTTCTGGGTTTCCAGACTGAGGGTGGAGCAGAAGGGCTGCAGGTGCAGCCCCCAAACTCCAGGCCTCTAAGAAAAATGGGGGGTGGGCATGGGCAGGGAAGCTGAGACAAACCTGAGAGTAGATAGAGCCTGAGTGGTACAGGCAGGATGGAGCCTCCTGTGTGGTGATTGCATGGGCTGGTATGTAAGTAGAATCTCAAAAGCAGTACACTTAAGGTGTAGGCACCTCACTGCATATTAAATTATTCCTTAATTTAAAACAGTGCTTCAGAAAGAGGATTTTGGTTGCGGTATGTTATACAGAATGAAGGGGAAGAATGTTAGAACTCCCCAGAAAACCTATGTTTTAGCTTCTTACAATCAAACGTATCTTTCCACAAAGATTTTGATATATGAGTGTTATATTATTGTTTGTCAGCAACACTGAAAAGTAACTGAATATAAGACAATCTGTGACTCATTGCATAAACTTCAGCACAATATTTTTTTTGGTGCCAAACTATGTAGTCATTACACTTGATGTTATAGATGTATATTTAAACAGAGAAAATTTTCTGCTGTTATTGAATTTAAAAATAGATTACAAATCAAGATGTATAATATCTTGAAAAATGCATGTCAAAAACAGCCACCAACAGAGATGAAAGGATCTAACCTAAACACCTAATAGCAATTATTACCTGTTTTTTTTCCTACTGTGTGTTTGATTTGTTTCTGCAATAAGTCTATCATTTGTATAATTAAAAACAGGTTATTTTCTAATAAAACAAAAAAAAGTATGATAAGTAAGATGAAGATCTCAAGGAAAAGAGCTGATTCATATTAGCACATAAATTAATGAAGTTCTATGACATTACTCAATCTATTAATATTATATGTTAATAGTATAATTCATGTTAATTGTATGAATAAAATTATGATTCTAATGACACTACTGGCTGAAAAGTAACTTGATAAACTTAAGACAAGTGGCTAATTACCTGAGGAAAAACAAAAAACAATCTACCTACTTCATTTCATTTCATTCATTGAAAAAAATCACAGATAATTTTTTTTTTATTAAAGCCATAAAGACCAATACAAAATAAGAGGAAAAATTATATAATATTGAAGGTAGGGAAAGCTTTTCTAAGGATCAAACTAAATGCTGATTAAAAAAAAAAAACTATCGATATATTTGACTGTGTAAATTTTAAAGCTCACTTACATCTAAAAAGTATAAAATTAGATCTCTAGGGAAAATATTTTCAATAATATAATAAAAGGAGTGATAATTGTACTCTACAAAACATTATTGCATATAAATTAAGCAACAATGGGATCATTTAATTCACAAAAGAAACGTAGATCAGTGTTAAATGTATGAAAATAGTCAACTTTTTTGATTAGCAATCAAAAATTCAAATTAAAACCATGTTGAGTTATATTGAGATTATCAAACTGTCAAAGATAAAGAAAAGATAATAATAACTTCTGGTGAGAGTGTAGGGATATTGATTGTCTCAGTCTCTGATGGTGCAATGCAAACTGGGAAAAATCTTTCTGGAGAGTGATTTACAATAGCATATGTCAAAACCCTTAAAAATGCATACCCTTTGATCCAGTCATTTCACTGCTAAGCACTAATTTTTCCTGGGGGTGTGTCTGCAAAGATAAAAATTCACACAGCTTTGTTTATCACAGCATTTTTCAAAAATGGAAAACAAACTGGTTACCAAAAAGAGAACTGAGTAAATGTCTTTTGATATATTCCTACCAAACAATAATATGAAACTATTAAAAGTTATTTTGTTGTAAAAACTTTACTGTATTTTAAAGATATATGACAAACAAGCTATTAAGAAAACAGAAATCATAGCATAGCAATTCAGCAGACTCTGGAGTCCAAATGTCCAGATTTGGTTTCCCTACTCTGCCTTCTATTGCGTGTGTGTTGTTGGGGGAAGTTATTTAACTTTTCTAATTCTCAGTTTACGCATCTGAAAAACAGAGGTAGTAGTAGCAATCTCATCAAATTGTTCTGAGGTTTAAATTAGTTCATAAATATAAAGGAACAGTGCCTAGCATAAACTAAGTGCTAAAAAAAAAAGCTAGCTGTTATCAATAAGTATTGCAAATTTAATTTAAAACATTACTTTTATCATAATACTTTTCCATATCAAGGACACAGAATGGCTTTTAAATGTGTAGAGATCAAGTCTAAGCATTTCCACTTAGCAGAAAACCTGCCTTATTGTAAAAAGTAAGCAGAAAATTCCTTGTGTACAGACACATCCAGAGGCCCCTGCCTCCTTTGTGGCACTTCTCCTGGGTACTCTTGCTAGATTAGACGTGGCTCCTCTAGTGCCTTCTCATCCATCTTGGATCTCTGCTCCAATGCAGAGTATTCTACCACTAGAGTACCACGGCCCTTCCTCTATTCATCTAAAATATACCAGGCCTTCTTGCTTCCTTTCACCAGCATCCTGCGTAAATCTTTCTCTCCCCTCTCCAGCCCATGGAAGTTATCAGAAAGAAAAATTCTGACATGTCAATCCTATATCAAATTTTCTGGCCCTTAACATATATACTTCCCTAGACTTCGCTAAAAACTCCCCAAGTGTGAGCTCAGTGTCCTTTCTCTCCTGAAGCCCATCAGTGCCCCAAACAAATACTCTATATACAAATCTAGCCATGCAATTTACAATATAATTTTAAGGCACACCAATACCTTTGACCTCTGTGGTCCAATCTGCAGGAGTATTAATTTCTCATGAAGTCATCTCCAAATGCTTCCAGACTGATCTTAATAAGAGGCCAGCCTCACACAATAGCAGGAATTGACCAGGAAATTTATGAGATAAGATGCCTTCCTGAGATTTATGTCACACATTTCCTGTGTCTACAGAACCCACAGATGTCTTCATATATTTCAGAACTGCGCTTTCACGCTCATGTCAAAACTAAGGTGGAGAACATTTCAGAGAGAAACGTGTGCAGTGTGCATTCGTTCCTAAGTCCTCTGGAGGTTTAGAAAGTCAAGAACAGTCTCAGTTTAATCAGAACAAGTTTTCTCACCTCCCCCTCAAATAAGTTGGTGTACTTGGGTGGTTGCAGGGATCCCAAGGACTTCAGAGTGTAGCAAAATCTGATCAACTCTCCAAAAAGACTCCTTCAGAACCTCTCAGACTAACGGCAAATAACTTCCCATTTATTCGAACCGGGTGACAATATCAAATCACATTATGTTCATGTAGGAAGTACTTGAAAGGCAACTCTTTAGTTCTGAATTTGGAAGTTGGTCAGAAGTCTAATATTATCAAAAGCTATATCATTTTGAGAAAGTGAAGAAAATTGCATTTTTCTATCTTTCAAAAATATCTGACAGTATCTTTTATTGTATTTTTAAGGCACCTCCGTCGCTGCTATGATGTTGAAGGAACAAATCAAGGACACAAGGCTGAGAGATACAATGTGGCCGATTTCAGACAGAAATGCTGCTGAGTACTTCATCACCTGTTTTGCTGTGGTTCAAGTAAGGGCTGAAATAATAGTAGAAAAACGAGTAAACGAGTGGCGACGTAAAGCAGTATATTTACATATGAAGATTGGTCAGGGATGCACTCATCTATTCATCCAGCCATTCACCTACTCACCCTTCCATCCATCTGTTAATTCTTTTTTTTTTTTTTCAAAAATGTTTTCTTGGGACTTCCCTGTTGGCGCAGTGGTTAGGAGTCCGCCTGCCGATGCAGGGGTTGCGGCTTCAAACCCTGGTCTGGGAAGATCCCACATGCTGCAGAGCAACTAAGCCCATGCACCACAACTACTGAGCCTGTGTTCTAGAGCCCATGAGCCACAACTACTGAGCCTGCGTGCTGCAACCACCGAAGCCCGCGCACCGCAACAAGAGAAGCCACCGCAATGAGAAGCCTGCGCATCGCAACAAAGAGTAGCCCTCGCTCACCACAACTAGAGAAAAGCCCATGGGCAGCAACGAGACCCAACACAGCCAAAAATAAATAATAACATAAAATAAATTAATTAAACAGCAGTGTTTTCTTGAGGAGCTCTTGTGCCCAGTTCTGTTCTAGGTGCTGAGGAAGTATCATGAACAAAGCCAGCATGGTCTCTGACCTTGTGGAGCTTACAGCCTAGCAAAGGAAGGGTGTTTTTTATGCTCTCATTAATTCCTTAGAAATTAATGAAGAAGCACCAAATGTCACTAAAATGTGAATGACTTTGCAGAAAAGGCAAAATTGTTGTTTTCTTTGACACTTCTGCTCTTCCACTTGTTTGAGCTCCCTCAGAAAAATGCAAGTCCCTCAAGGACAGGTAGTATCTAAGGTTCACTTCAGTACTACCTTAGCACCTGGCAGAGTTGCCTGCCTTGTGAACTGCAATACCTACATCCATGGAATGGCTTCTCACTATTATATTTGCTGTACTTACTATAAGAGACATTCAATAAATATGACTTTCTTAAAATGCAAAATTGCTCACATATTCCAGAGTTCCTTGTACTCTGGCTACCACACTGACCACTCTGTGTTTCCATTTCCAGCATCTTCTTTCCAGCCCTTGCCCTGCCTAGCCTATGGGATACCTTCCTGCTCCTCCTGTACTTCTGTAACACTACAGCTTCACTACCTTAGTTTCCTTCTGATGGTTTGACTGCTTTTTCTCTGTTGTACTTGATAACCCTGTTCAATTCAATTCAGTTCAGTGCAAGTTAATTCAGTTTAATTAATTTGAACAATTACTATGTACTAGATACAATTTATCACCTCTATTTAGAATACTCTAAAATTCAACCTTCAGCTGTCTAAGGGATCTAAACCTACATTGTCTATTGGACACCATCTCCTGGGTAATCTATAATCTTCTCATTCTAAGCATATCTAAAATTAAACTTATCACTTTACTCTGAAAATAAGAATCTACCTACTTCTTACTTAGGTTAATGTGATCATATTAATAATGTGAATATTATTTTAGCCACTCATATATAAATCTCCAGGTTGTATTTAACTAATTCTTCAAAATTCCCTTGAATCAAGCTTAATTTTATTCCACATACAGATCACCTCCAATCACAAAATGCTTGAACTTGCCTTTATCACTTTTACACCCTCTTCTACTCCAAGCTATACAGCATGCTTTGCTAGCTTACAAAAATAAGTCAACTTTAATGATGATGAACTCTTACAGAAGCAGGTGTAATTTCTTCAGTTTGGGGTATAATAGTTTGAGGTGCAGTACCTTCACCATCATTGCCTTATTTGCCACTAATGTTCTACATATGTTCTATACTCCAGGGAAAGTAGACGCCTTCCTGAATGTTATGTAATTTCTTGCTTCTGAATTGTTCTCCAACTTTTCTCATCCTTTGGTATGCCTAATTCTGTCATTCTGGGTGTTAAAACTCTTTCTACCTTGTAAGCCCCAGTTTAAATCAACTGTCTTGTTGGTTTATTCTATGATGAAAATAAATTTAAAAAGAAGAAATAAAGAGGATGGCCTTCAGTAACATACAGACTTGAATTAAATCCTGAATCCACCACTTTACATGCTGTTCGATCATCGACGAATTTCTTAAAATTGCTACACTGCTCTAAGGGGGGGAAATTCTGTCTCTTCAGAATGCAGATAATCCTCCCTTGGACTTTGAAATGAAGAACGTGGCTAAATAACATTATTTGATTAAAATAAGTATGAAAATGTACAAGGGATGCCGGATTTCAACCATCCTGAAATTTAGGAGATCATTGGTTAAAAATTTACCAGGACCCAGGATGAGATTCAACCATTCAAGGCATGAATGTGGTCCTGAGAAAGAAGAGTTTGTCCAGACAGAAAACATTTGCATATTTTCACTCACCTTCAATGTGATTTGATAAATTTGCAAGCCAGTAGGCTAGTAATCAAACTCCATATTTCCACCCCTACTACATGGGAAAAATAATTTCTGAAGTATCCAGGGCCATTTCACTCCTGAATACCGCCCCCCTTCCACCCTCTAACTTAGACATCAACTTATAAATTTATTCTGGGACAACAATTCCAAGTAAAAATCATGGCTGATGGCTGAAATTAAGGGGGTGGCTCTTTAGTGAGTTGTAGGAGTGATGCATTTTGGCAGTTTTAGATCTAGACACGTTAATTCTGGCAAGGAACTAAATACACATTCCTTAGATTCCCTTCTGTATATTAAAAAACAAACAAACAGGCAAAAAACCCAAAAGAAGCATACAAACAAAACCATATAGCAAGAACAGTTTCCATCAAGGTTACAGGACACTGGAAATTTGGTAAACGTTATTCTTATCCGCCCACCCTCCAGCCAGTGATCCTAGAAGTTGGACAAGTTAAAAAGACCCAGTCAAATCCATGCCCCTACTCAACCATGTACTGCCAAATATTAACCCAGATTGATCTCTTTCAATTGAACGACTAAATTAAAATATAAGTATGTAAGAAAATATTTGATAACATACAATTGTACTCAGATTATAAAGGATAATCCAGCTTAAAAATATTTACATTAAGAAGCAGAAGAAATCTCAGTGTCAATGTTGGTTTCTCAATAAAATTAAAACATGCATACACACAGTATATAGGAAAAAAGAAACAGAATAAGTAGGAGAGCTGGAAGCATCCAGCCTGCTCAGCTAATCCAAATACAGTAATTTTACTATCCTATGGGCCTCTACTGGTTTTGCATTTGTGGTCATAAAGCTTGGATTTTCTCAAACTTGTATTAAAGGGGAGTTCTTATTATTTGTATTAGGCAACTTTCTACGTTCTGATTCCTCTGAAAATTTATCCCAACTCCTAAAAGTTTATGCTTTGAATCCTTTCTTATTTTCTAGTGTTTATATAAAATTATTCTTTCTTAATAGCATTTCTGTCATTTCAGTTAACTTTCAGTGGGAAGGGAAGTAGAAAAACGACGTCAGTTTGCAATCGTGATCCAACTCCTCCATAAGATATTAAATTTTTTTGTATGCAGGAAAACAATAAATGTTACCCTTAAAACATTACAATGATTAAAAATAAATTAAAAAGACAGTCTCTGCTTATGTGAAAAAAACCAGCTAAATGGAGCACCTCATTTTGCCAATGATGATCAATATAATAAGGCAGCTCTGTGCCATGTGAAAAAAGAGCTTGCTCTAGAAAATTCTTTTTGAGACTCAAATGTAAATTCTTTCATTTTTCATAATTTGTCTTTTTTCTACATTATGCTGCTCTAAAAAGAGAAATGTGGTGTTCTGTAAGATTTATAGTAACGTATTAAACGTGTATCTCTCTTCCATGGTTATTAGGGTCAATCTTTAATTTAAATATCAAATATTTATTGTTTATAAGTTGAGGAGACAGTAAATAGCAAAACACCAGTTCTAACCCACTATTGCACATCCGTTCCAAACTTTAAGAAATATAGTGCTAAAATTATTTGCAAACACTTTGGCAAGTAGGATTAAAGTTAAATAATATGATATGCCCTGTAGCTAAATAGGTCGTATCTTTAGATAATGTTGCATTCTCTGCATCCCACTAGTAATAATACATGTCACGTATTATTGTCCAATTCCACATAGATGAAGGTAGCTAACAACAAACACATTTTTACCCGAGATTTACCTCCAGTTTGTAAGTAATATCCTTGCTTTGTTTTACTTTCATCAAAATAACTACAGCATAATATGTTAAACATTGTCTTCTTGTACTAAGCTCCATCCCTGTTCCACCCTATACCCTTTACCTGTCCTCAGCTCTGTATTTCAGGGGTTGGAAGACTGGAAACTACATTTGTTGGACTCATTGTCTGATGGATCCTGGGTTTGGGTTCTAGCAACAGAAATAGCAGATAAAGGATGAAAAAAAACTGGGCTCCAATAGTATTTGTGGGTTGGGGTGAGGAATTGGTTCCACTTCCTCACTTTTCCTTCTCTAGCCCTGGGAGGAGGGGGGTAGTTGACTCCTCTACTTTCTGATCTCTGGGCAGTACCACCATTCCCTATAGTTCCCTGTAACCCTTTCCAACAATTTTAAACTATGTTTCTGTACTAAATTTTCTTCTGTTTGAAATTCTTAGAGTGGTTTCTATATTTCTGACTGCTTCCAGGCTGATACATGTAATAAATACATGGACTCTATTAATTAAAGGAGGAAATGAACTTGGACCAAGTTGTGAAACTCTCTGTAATGGAGTCTCAATGGTACAGATTAATGCTTTCTCAACAGCATCCACTCCACCTGATCCACTTCAGGAACAACCTGACCGCTTTCTTGTAGATGCCAGTCTTGGAAACCGAGTGGTGGCGGAGGTAGCTCATCTTCATGCTCACTGCCTAATTACACCTCCTCTGACTGAGTTCTGGAGCACATCAGCTCTCCAGGATTGCCTTTTGTCACTACCTGGATACTGCTTATTGCTTACAGATGTGGCCTTTATATGGCCCTCATATTATCCAGAAGTTTGAAGGATGTGGACAGAAGCAATGTGCCCTTTGAGGTGGTATCTTTGCTGAAAGCAGGACTGGTTTCAGATGAGATGTCATATTTTTCAAGTGCAGCATTGCCTGCTTGATCTACTTTGTCACATTACTTCTTCTAGTACGTGTCACATTATGTTAGGTCATGCCATCGGAGTTAACAATGAGACGTGCTATTGCCAGAGCAGCTGCATATAGACCTCCACAGATTCAAAAAAGCCCTTGGTTTTTACACAGTCTTGGGAGGTACATGAGCTGGATTTTATACCATCAAGTCCTATAGTCAACCATGAAAAATACATTTTTTCCAAGAAAAGAAAACAGTCAATTGTCTTGAAGAAGTCATGAGGTAACATTCTGGAGAAAACACCATCATCGGTACTGAGGTCTGAGCTCCAGTACCTTAGCAAGGCAGTGTCCCTTTACATTCAACATTCAGCTCTTGACTCCTAGCAATGGCAGTCATTTTGGATAAATTGTGTCTTGATGCTACAGCACCACACATATTCAGAGGAGTATCTTTACAGATTTCAAAAAGAGCTTACATTTAGAAAGACAGGACAGTCTGGGTCTTGCCTTTTTGATTCATATTTAGAACCAGAACAAATTTCTCTTTCTGTTGCCTATGGAAGACGCATTCGCCAAATCGATGTCTGGAATTGCTAAATAAATTTCAAGGAATAGATTTTTTTCCTGACCTCATTTGAATGTCTAGACATTTGTGGATTATTGGATCTAAACCATCTGAAACATCGAGCCAATATTCCCCAAACCAAATTTAACCTATAGATTAAGAATGCAATCAAAAATTATAAAAGCAGAGCCTCAGTGCCAGGCTTGTTGGGAGAAAACTGAGAAGTGAAAGAAAAGAAATGATCACTTAAAATCCTTCCAACTAGATGGAAGAACAAAGGGGATACAGACAATCAGAGAATAATCACTGACCAATATATTGGTGCTGATATTAGGGCAAGAAAAGCACAGAGAAGAGAGGGGAGAATCAAAGAAATTTAAAGTAATTGGGAAAACTGCTCACTGTACCTATTCTCGGATAATACACATTTACACGGAAACGTGTTTCACATTCACAGGGTTCTTATACATTTTTCTTTATTTGAAATCCAAACTGTTTTAAAACTGTTTTATTCTATTAGCAATTGCTATTAGATGGTATTTTAAAGAAAAAATAATATGATATTATGGCCCATAGTAGGAGTCTGTATCAGCAGAGCCGGAACTAGAGAAAAGGCTTCCTTCCCCACTTTCTCCTTGTTAGGAGCAAATTGCTATAGGGACAAGTCCACTGGGGGTGGACCTCTTAAAGGGGTGAGGGTCCCAGCTTGTTGGAAACCTTCAGGAGTTATTTCCTGTTTTTAACAAGATTTTCCTTTAGTCATGAAAAAAAAAAAAAAAAAAAACGTATTTCCCTTCCAGCCCATATTTAATCATCATATTTGTGCATATGATTGCAGCTCTTCTGAAAGGACTTGGAATGAGCTGCCAGGCTGCAAGGGATAGAATCGAAAACCCCTTAACAGTTAAAGTGTCCATTAGTTCCTCTACACTTAGCATCCGTCAGAGAGAAGAAGGGCTGGGAGCCCCGGGCGAATTTCTAACCAGCCTAATGAGGAGACAGATTCTGGGAGCAAAAAAAGTTCATTTGCTGAATTTCCAGCAAGAAGTCACTTCAATATTGCTTCTAGGAAACACTGACAGGCTTTGTTTGTAAGAAATCATTATGCTGAGAAAGAAATGGGATATTGTTATATGAGGTTTTTAAGGAAAATTCATTTTGATAGATGTCTAACTGTGCATTCAATTAAATTTCCTTCTCTTTCTTAAAAAATATATGTCAGGTAATTGTACTCAACTTCTGTAAGCTGAAAAGTGTTATCCTTTCCTTCCAGTTATTAAAAGTTCTTTATCAATATGTGTCTTTCTTGTCTTTATCCTTTGACTAAGGGGGGCCCTCAATGAAAATATGTGGAGTTCTCCCTTCCTTTCCTGTAGGTGTGTGTGCGCCTCCCAGAAGGATTAGTAAGGACTGCTCTTTTTGGTGAAAATTGACTTCCATATTTAAATTACGTAGGCTCTATGCCCCTAAAAATTCCTCTTCTTAAAAATCAATGTGCATGACCACTTGCTAGACACAAAGTCCATTTAGTTATGCAATCACAAATTGTCACTGTTTACTGTGATGCCCCACTAGTTCCTAACTATGTATCGTGCCATTTTGTGATGGTCCTTTTGAAGCTTCTAATAACGATCAACAAACTGCTATTCAAAGCACTTACCCCCTTCAGTCCATCCTCTTACTCCCACCAAATCCATCATTCTAAAATATGGCTTTGCACGTAATACATTCCTCTTTCTAAAACATCTAGACCTCCAAGTGGCTCTGCATCCATCACCTGGGACAACCAGCTTCTCCTCCTGATTATCTAGTTTCCAGTGTGGCACTCCCATGTTCCTAATCAACCAGACACGCATTCTTAGAGTCACATTCACTCAGCCTTCCAATTTCCCTTATATTCATCAGAACCACTCACTACGTTCTAAATTGTGTATGCCAAGTCACGCAAGATTCTACCTTCACGACATGGGTCTCATTTACCCACTCTTCTCCCTGCCCATTGCCATCTAATTAATTCAGACTTTTGTTATATTTTGCTGACTCATTTAATGGCTCATTAATTGGTTTCTCTAACACTGACTTGCCTTATTCTAGATAATTCACATTTGACAGCCATACTAATTTTGCTAATATAAACTTCAACTGTATTGCTATCTCCAACAAAGCCTCTATGAGTTTCCCACTGTCTACTGGATTTTTTACACATCTTAGCATTTAAAGCTTTACAAAATGTGGTTGACACCTACATTCCAGGATTGACTTCATAATTTTTCATCAATATAGGCTAAGATCTCACAAAATATAACTACACACTGTCCCTATCATGTCTCATGCTGTTTGATTTTCGTGTCTCCACTCAGTCTCTGCAAGTGGAATTTCCTCCCTCAGCTCTCTCCCCCGTAAGATTCTTAATCTGTATTTAGATTTCTTTTTGAACTCCAACTACCCTCTGAAGTCTTTCCTGATATACAAACCAAGCATAATTTCTCACTTCTCTGAGAAAGAATACTTAATAGTATTTTGTTGGCATGTCAAGTAGAGCAGTGAGGTTTCCAAACTCTTTCTTTCCAGTTCTCATCCTTTGTGAACAAAAGGTCTTTTGAATAATAAAGGACAGAAAAAGGAACATTTCCTATAGGAATGAGATTTCAAAAAGACTTGAGAGGCTTAGAGAGAAAACCAAGTCACTTATCAGATTAAGCTGACTCAGTCCATCACTTTCCCAATTTTCCATATGGAATCATGTAGAAATACTGGGAAATTCGGACCTTTCATTTAGGAAAGCAATGGTATTAGGTTTAAAATGTTGCATGTGGGCTGTTTTCACACTAGAGCTAACTTTAACTCATTTCCAATTCCCCCATAATAAAAATAACAGCCCACCTTCTAACCTATACTTTTATTTTCATTTTTCTATTTGTCCAATCTTTTTTTTTTAAGATTTTTAAGCAAGCAGAGAACTGGGCTGTGATGGATTTGTCTTGGTGTCCTAAGTGTTCAGAAAGAGACAGGAGAGGTCTTTGATAAATATTTACTGAACTGAAGTCTCCACCGTCAGGCCTGCTAACCTTTAGGTAATTTACAGTGCACTACATCTGTAATCGATACTGCAGCATTTCCTTTTTTATTTTTACAACACACCTCAGCATAACATTAATTCCTCAAGCTCAAGACGCAGGATTTATTCTTATACTGTTATTGTAGCATACACCTCCAAGTATGGTGCAACATGCCTAGCACAAAGCAGAGATAGATTCAAGAAAGCCTAATGTTTGGGGCTTCCCTGGTGGCGCAGTGGTTGAGAGTCCGCCTGCCGATGCAGGGGACGCGGGTTCGTGCCCCGGTCTGGGAAGATCCCACATGCCGCAGAGCGGCTGGGCCCGTGAGCCATGGCCGCTGAGCCTGCGCGTCCGGAGCCTGTGCTCCGCAACGGGAGAGGCCACAGCAGTGAGAGGCCCGCGTACCGCAAAAAAAAAAAGAAAAAAAGAAAGAAAGCTTAATGTTTAAATATAGTGTTAAACTATTATAGATTATATCTATTTTCATATTAAGGTGAACAGAGAAGAGAACAACAATCAAGGAGTTGCCTATATGTTTCTGAGAACTTCCAAATGGCTCCTTCCTGTAGAACAGTCAAGAACATTGAACCCCTCCCACCTCCCACCAGCACATTCAAAGATCAAGGTAAATGTATTTTGAAGCTCGAAGGGGTCACAGGGACTCTGAAAGCCGTTAATGGCCATTGCACTGCAAGTCTCCGTATTCTAACAGACAAGTGCGTACCAAGTACCTTCTTACCTGAAAAGAATGACATTTTTCTTAAGATTCCACTGCAACCACTCACTTCCCTTTCCTAATGGTTCTCCCAGTGTTTCTTTTCAACCTAGAAATAACAGAAACAACCAGAATGATGTCAGAATGATGTCAGTTGCGGCCTCTCTTCTTTATCACTGGTGCTTCTTTTACCCACATTTTCTCTCCTGATCCCATCCATCAATAAGCCCAATGTAAATCACCTGCCATCTTTCCAAAACCTACAGGATTGTTTAATTTCTTGCTATCCCAGATTTTATCTTAAACGAATGGAATAGAGCTGCAGAGAGAACCACTTTCAGAAACACTAGCATCTGGTTATACTGTCCCTGGTTTTCCAAAAGGAAACACACATACAAACCACACACACACACAGCAAACTCAATACCAAAAAGCCATTCACTGGGATGCAATGAACTCCTTCATATGCTTGCAGTAAGACTGGCTGGTCTACTCAAATCCTTTTCAAGACTCACTTTACAAAGTAATGTTTAAAACCCAGGAAGATGCAGAGATTTGACTGATAAGTGACCACAAGCCTCATCTCTCAAATATTACTCAGTAGTTAAAATTCAAAAACGACTACTGCTTTTCATCTCAGAACTTAGCCCAGGCGTGAGCCATTGCTGGGGCAGAGGAGAAGCTGGTTTGGAATGTTTTGGGGAAGTCTGTAACCCTTGGGTCTTGCTGAGTCTTTGTTTCTGCCATTTTTCTTCAGCATGGTTCTCTGTTTCTAAAAGTGTTCTATGATGTCAGTGTTTGTAGCATAGAAAGCTCCCAATTATTTGGCTTCGACGCACAGTCAAGAGAGTCCTGCCAACTCTCATTAAATCCTTCCACCTTATCATCCAGTCAATATATTGAGCATCCTCTGGATGCTATTCTTGCTATAGATTTAATCATCTTGATTAGATTCTTGCTTCTGCTCCAAAGTACAATATGGGTTAGTATAATGACACAGTAATAGCAACAGTCTTACAAATCTGTGTAATATTTCATAGGTTTTGAAGTTCTCTATCCATCAGCCATGTATTCATCAAAACCACCACGTGAGATAAATCAGCTACTGCCTTCTTTCAAGTAAGAGGACAAGGGATCAGAAAAATAAAGGGACTTACTCTGAGAGCCACGGATAATAAGTGACGTGTACAGTTTAATGGCAGAGGTTTTGTATGAGACTTTAGTAAATTAAAGTAAAAAAGTTAAAAAAAATCAGATTTTAAAATAAGAAAGGTTGGCTTAAGAATGACCTCCACCAATGCATCATGAATGAATCTTGAGTAATTAGCAATGCCTAAGCTATTACTTACATAAGGAGGGAAGGAAAAGAAAGAATATGTGTAAAGATGTGAACTTCAGAGATAAATAAAAACACTAAGAAAAGGGGCCTTTAGTTTTTTAGTGCTAAATAAACTCTAGATTTAATACTGCATTAATTCATTGAACACTTTACCATTAAATGATATTCTGTATCACTAAAAAATATGTGGATTTCTTTAGAGTATTTCATTACTAGACGCACTGACCAATTTCTTGACATTTTGACTAATTGACAAGAACGTTGTGAAAATGGAGGGGCCCAGGTCACACTGTTAAAATATCAATAGCATTTTGAGCTAGGGAAAATATGTAGCATTGAGATCATGAGTTATAAAAACTATTTTTAAAAGTCTCAGCATCACAGGAAACTGCTGGCTTCATCAGTCTGTGTCGGGGATTAATTGTCAGCCATACATCCCTGCTGACACATCTGCAACCTGAGAAAGTCCAACTTCCTTCTTTCATGCGTGTCTAGTAGAGTATGAATAGTTCAAGTGTCTGAGCAAAATCAGAGGCCAAGCCACAGAGCCACTTCCTCAGTAACAAGGACAGTGACTTCAACCTGCTGCTGATAGAGAGGCTTGCATCTTCCTCTCCCCAGAAAAGGTTTTCACACCTGGGTGAGGTGAAAATTGCAGTCAGAATAGAAGAGACCGATGGAAATAGGGTGGACTACTGGGCATAGGATGGCTTTCTGTCCATCCTTTCATCCCTGAGCTAATCTCCCTGTCTTTCCACCCTGACAGAGCCCCAGGGTAGCAAACAGGTCCAAAGGGGGAAACCTTCCATTTAAGAGTTTAAACGAAAATAGGAGAAAGGGCATGTGCAGTTTGTAGGACACCCCAAATTCCTTTCCTGCTGTCCACCTTTGAAAGGGGGGAGGGGACCTCACTTGAAGAATTTCTAATTTCAGGTAATGCACACATGAGGGTCAGCTATAAAGTGGCTCATCCATGAATAAGTCCTAAATGCGTTTTGATGTGTGCCCTGCTCAGGGCTCATGTACTCTACAATAGTGAGCATAAAAACTACTCATGTGCACATTTGTGAAAATTATTGAACAATGACATAGTCCATATCATAATAGTGACTGCCTTTTCAGTATATCACCTCATGCTAGAACTCATTCAGATTCCTCCAGCTGGTTGTATGTATGCAGAAGGAGGGAGCTGGGTATGGTCATTGAAAGAACTACTTTGTCCTTTTTTTAAAATATTTTTTTGAAGTATAGTTGATTTACAATGTTATGTTAGTTTCGGGGGTACTGCAAAGTGACTTCGTTATACACATATATATATATATATATATATATATATAAATACATGTGTGTATATATTCTTTTTCAGATTCTTTTCTATTATAGGTTATTACAAGATATTACTATACAGTAGGACCTTGTTTATCTATTTTACATATAGTAGTGTGTATCTATTAATCCCAAATTCCTAATTTATCCCTCCCCGCCTTCCCCTTTGGTAACCATAAGATTGTTTTCTATGTCTGTGAGTCTGCATCTGTTTTGTAAATAAGTTCATTTGTATCATTTTTTTTTAGATTCCACATTAAGTGATACCATCTGATATTTGTCTTTGTCTGGCTTACTTCACTTAATATGATAATCTCTAAATCCATCCATGTTACTGCTAATGGCATTATTTCATTCTTTTTGAAGGCTGAGTAGTATTCCATTTTATATCTATATACCTATATATAGATATAGATATATCTATATATACTTTTGGTTGGCCAAAAAGTTCGTTCTGGATTTTCTATAAGATGTTACGGAAAATCCAGAATGAACTTTTTGGCCAACCCAATATATATACCACATCTTCTTTATCCATTCATCTGTCAATGGACACTTAGGTTGCTTCCAAGTCCTGGCTATTGTAGATAGTGCTGCTTTGAACATTGGGGTGCATGTATCTTCTCTAATTAAGAGTTTTTGTCTTTTTCAGATATATGCCCAGGAGTGGGATTACTGGATCATATGGCATCTCTATTTTTAGCTTTTTAAGGAAACTCCATACTGTTCTCCCTAGTGGCTGAATCAATTTACATTTTCACCAGCAGAGTAGGAGGGTTCCTTTTTCTCCACACCCTCTCTAGAATTATTTGTGGACTTTTTGATGATGGCCATTCTGACCAGTGTGAGGTGGTACCTCACTGTAGTTTTGATTTGAAAGAGCTGTGCTTTGAAGTGCAAAAAACTTTGCTCTGATTCCCATTTGAGCAGAGCCAGGGCACATTGTTCTACTCACTTCCTGAAATCAGCAGTGCACGTGGGTGTCTAGAGGCAGTGATGATGATGGATGCAAAATTCTGACCTGCCTGGGTGTCACCCAGCACGGCCAGGAGTCCCTGGGCTACCTGGGATCATCAGGTGTCAGCACCATGTCAATAACCATTGTAATTCTTCCAATTTAGGCAATTCTTTTTGTGGAGCCCCAGCTACCAGTAATAATGGAAAACCATTGCCTCCTTTTGCCTGGGTAGTGAAAGGTTTCTCTTATATCAAGGTCTATTTGTAGTGTGTTTTCATCATCAACTTAGGAGTATGTTCTGGAAGATGTGAGAGTGAAAAATATACATATATATACACTACCAAATGTAAAATAGCTCGTGGGAAGCAGCCGCATAGCACAGGGAGATCAGCTCGGTGCTTTATGACCCCCTAGAGGGGTGGGATAGGGAGGGTGGGAGGAAGACGCAAGAGTGAGGAGATATGGGGATGTACATATATCTAATTCACTTTGTTTTAAAGCAGAAACTAACACACCATTGTAAAGCAATTATACTCCAATAAAGATGCTAAAAAAAAAAAAGATAACTGAGCAGAGGTACTGCCCTTCCCCACTACCTTGGCGGCACCCTCAGGACAGGGGGCTTAAGTGAAAGCCGTGAATAACAAGGAGAGGGCACACCTTTGCTTCGGAGAATTTATGAGTCTTAACTCTGCGTTTCCTGTACTAAAGCAGGCAGGGCACTGGGAACAGTGAGTATCAAATACAAACGATGATGGGTCTATTTCTGTTTTCTCCACTAGAGCCGGTGACTATCACGTTACCCAAGGAAGCAGCTATTTCAACACAGGTTGGCACAAGGCCCCCAGTGACCTGAAACACAGAAAGGAATAATAGTATCTACCTTGTAGGAGGACATGTTCTATCTTAAACAACGTATCTGTTAATTTCTCACAACTCTTGAAGGTAATATATTAACTATTATGATATTTATCTTATGGCTCACAGATGTCAAGATTGGCCCATCAGTTTCCTGTGTGTAAGTGGCAGAACCAAGACTTGAACTCCAACCTGCCTCATCCCAGAGCTCCTTCTCCTTCTAGTCAGTAGGTCTCACTGGTCCTTAAATATCCATGGAAAGTGCCCAGGGAGTGGATAGGAAAGGACTGAGTTAACCTTATGACCTCCCTCAATGCTCCCTCATGGGCCAGCTACCAATCACTCTTTTCTCTCTCTCACTTTTGTTTATGTACTTGGTTCTCAGCATAAAATTTTATCAGAAGAAAGAGGTGCATAGGTAAAAAATAAATAATATATTAAAAATGGAACAGAAAAGTCATTTGAAAGCCTCTGCAGTGCCTTAACAATGGAAGAAACATCTCTGTGCATACTTCCAACTTCAGTTTATGGTTTGCTAAATACATAATTATGCTTAGAAAACTACACAGCGATAGTTCTATAAACGGGGTTTAGCCATTGTTGCTTAATCTTTATTGCCTTTATATACAGTTCTAAGCACCACTTCAGGGATTGCTAAATGTAAGTTTTAGGGTAAGGAGGATACAACCTGCAATTATCGTTGAATTCTGGTGCCCCGACTGGTAAGGAGAAGTAATAAACCCCCAAAGTAGCACTGCCTCACTCACACTCGTATACTTCCCACCAGGTACTGCCTTAACAAGCCTTAATCTACCCTGCATGCGTGAGCCACGACAATAAGGAATTTCAAGTTATATAAAACGCCAAGGACTGGTAGAGCCTCACAGCCGGTGGGACAGCAGGGCAGAGACATGCACAACTAAGAAATGAAATGGTGATCTGTACTGTGCAGACGACCTGCATCAGGGATCAGTGTAGCCTGGGCTGGGCAGGAAAGTTTCAGGGAGAAGATGGGTTCACTGTTCCCCATTAAGTGAATGGCTCTGGAGAAGAGACTTACTGAAGAGGAATTAAGAAAATGACCGTCAAGCTCCTGGTCTCTAAGGATTCAGGAGTTTCTCTGTCTCCATTCTTCTAGTGGTACAGCAGGTCTCCAACAAACTCCATATTGGAGTCCCAGTGAATAATGTCAGCAGCCTGACTTAGATATATCGGATGCTACATAGTTGTCAGGGAGTGTTTGAAGACCTTAGCACATGCTTACTCATTTAATCTTCACAACAGTCCCCTAAGATTGCTACCTCATTGGCCCCATTTTACAGATCAGTCAACTGAGCTGCAGAGAGGTTTTGTAAACTGCCCAAGATCACTGTGCTGGCTTCACTGCCGTGGTCAGCAGAGATGGTTTATTTTAAGGTCTCTGAACAGTTGGATTCATGAATCCGAACAAACTCGGGGTTCTATTCCTTGAATTCTTCACTGCGTGGGCTCTGCCAAAAACTTTACACGAAGATGAGAAAGAGTTTTGTGAGGAGGCAGGAGGAGTGTGCCATGCCCCGATCTCCTATGTTCTCAACGCAATACCCGTAACAAGAAAAACCAAGAATATGCACCAGATCATGCTCTTTTAGCACAATCCGAGTTCAACAAAAGATCTGGGGGTCCATTTTCTGATTCCCAGTGAGCTTCACTTTATAAAAGAGCAAATCATGGGGGGATTTGCTAGGTGGTCAGTTACTGCTGTGAATTTCAACTTACTGTAAAACACGGTACCTTCCAGAAGCCTGATACCACTGCTTCTTTGTGCACTTCTTCTGGCCTAGTTCCTGGGAAGGGTTTTCTCACCCTCAGTCACACACACTCACATTCACACTTACACATACATACACACAAATGTGATGGAAGAAGGATTTCAGCTGATTCATACAGAACTCAACGTGAAGTGCTTGGAAATGATAATGCAGGACTTAACCTTACTAAGCACTGAAACGTGACCAGTTTCAGAAAAAAAGCACTTTGATTTGTGATGTTTGCAATTCTACTCTAATTGCATTTACAGCCCCACCTTTCCAAAATAGGGGCCTCTTTTCCCCACCCCAATAAAGGAGCAAGACAGATATGCAAATATAGCAGAAAAGTAAACAAAGTCCACTTCATTTCTTGCAATTATTTCATGCCTATTACTGTTCTTGGCTTTTTTATTTTTTTATTCATTTATTTTTTTAACATACTCATTGGGGTATAATTGCTTTACAATGGTGTGTTAGTTCCTGCTGTATAACAAAGTGAATCAGCTATACATGTACATATATCCCCATATCTCCTCCCTCTTGCATCTCCCTCCCTCCCACCTTCCCTATCCCACCCCTCTAGGTGGTCACAAAGCACCGCGTTGATCTCCCTGTGCTAGGCTTTAATATATAACATAGAGTGTTGATCCTTTCAATCATTCATTCAATACATGACTATATTTTACTTCTGTAGAGCTCTCAGTTTATTTGAAAATGAAGTATTTGAAGATATAAAATATTCAGAGTATTATTAAATTGCTGAATTGACTTCTTCCCTTGCCAAACACCTTGTTCCTTTTGAACAAGCTGAACAATTTCTAAGAGAACAGCTGCCTCCTGACCTCTGTGTGTTATTCCCACTGAGGTACCAGTCACACGATGAGAAGAAAAACATGGATATAAATCTGTTGATCTCACCATACAGGTTGGCTATATGAGGCACTTACTAGCTTGCAGAACTACAACAAAGAAAATCAGAAGAGAAATTTCTAGAGAATATCCTTTTGGATAAATGTCTGATAATATGATTTTCTTCGTAGGACTTGCTGGGAATGGAGACACAAGAGGAAATAAAAACGTAGATCTTGTAGTCAAAGAGCTTACGAATTCAACAAGGTGTGTAACAATCCTAAATTTCAGGTAACAACAAGTCTATTGCGAGTTTATTTAAAACTCTTTTCATTCTATCTTGTTTCTATTTTTCCTTCCAGCTTAAACCTATATCTGTTTTCTCCAAAAATGTACCTTGAGGACAGTGCTTTATTCTACATATTTTTGCATCCTCAATGACTTGATCATAGTAGGTCCTCAAAAATAAATGTTTAGTAAAATGAAGCAAAATCGTTCTCCTAAGTATGCTTTTCTATAGGAGAGCCTTATAGGGCTATCTGCTATTACTGTGTATTCTGAACAAAATCAGGAACTGGAAATATATAATACATCATTTCTACTTAAACGTACTGTAAGCAGGTGTGCTTTTATATTTGCAGAGAAAAACTAAAAAAAGAAAGAAAGAAAAAACAAAGAAAGAAACCTTGCTGGCTTGTCCTTAAATTGATTTGTCATTCAAATACCAATCAGTCAACTTGTCTTTTTTTGTGGACCTATTATTGTATAAAGACATTGTAAAAAGACACTATCCCAGGCTCAGATACTGGTCATACACAGATGAATTAGACATAGTTTCCTGTCCTGCCTCATTCCACTAGAAAAGACAAGCCTGAACCATGTCAACAGATAATTAGCTATAAAGACAGTGGGAGATCAGTGTGAAAACAGCAGCCGGAAATGTCAGAGCTGCTGGGAAGACAGGGTTCTGGGGACTTGAGGTACCCCAGTTACAGTCCCTGATCTCAGAAGCTGGAGCCAAAAGTCAGGGAAAAAGAAATATGAGGCATCATTTTGGTCCAAGAAAACCTGAGGGACACACACATGGCTATTTGAAAACTCCTTTTCCTTTTCTTTCTTAGTTAAAAAAAAATACTAATGACAGTTGTGGAAAATAAAATGCTCTGTGTTAGTTTTTCACTGATAACATTTGCTAATTAGAGCAATTACTTTTACAGTGCTAATGTATGCCACAATAATTCTTACTAAAGAATAAATTCAATTGAAGCTATTTTCCAAATTTCAGCAACACGCAGGTTCTATTTTTGTAGGTAAATGATTAAAGAAGCTACAAACACCTGTATGCCGTGATACCAGCCATGATACTAAAAAGATAACCTCGTTCACTCTTCCTAAATATGAATTATCTCTTCTAGTTCATATCATTTAGTCACTGATAGTGACCAAATGTATTACTATGTGGGTTGATTGTTACATCTCAGTATAATCATCTATTACTGGGGGCTACCAATTTAAGCCTAGTTTATAAGACCTAAGGGGATATTGTATTAACAGGATGAGCAAACCATAACGAGGGCTACTCTGGTTCACATTAAAATGCTGTTTTGTCGTTGTTCATCATTATGTGTGTTGAATATTGTGTCTTTACCTAAGGGATTACGTGAGGTTTGTAATATTTATAAAGAGAACAGCTACTCATCTCAGGGCCATTTCAAGAGTATGTATTATTTATTTCCTGATCTACCCCCTCCAATGTTCAATATCTTTTAAGAACTGTGATTAATAAAACATTCCAATTTGAACAGTGTGGTTTCTATTCACAAAACATGGTTATTCAGCCCATTTCTATGCAGACATCACTAGGGAGAGCACTTATCACCAAAAACGCATAATCAACATCAGGTATTTTGAATTAATGATTTTAGGAAGGCTGTTCATTAAACTCTTTGCTTCATCCCTAAGTGGGACTTCTCAATTAAGTCTGAAGAGATTGGGAAATAGAAGGGACTTGCACATTAAAAATGGTGTGTCAAGCTCAGTTAACGCTGTGCTAAAGCCTTTCATTCAAGATCTGTCAAGAAATCATTATCATCTTTTCTTTCTCTTTTTTCTCTGTTTTTTATAACTGAGGTTTAATGTATTATTAATAGAAGAAAAGGGATAAGGAAATCTAGACAGTTATTGTGTACTGCAGCAGCAATTTTAGGTTTGGGTGGAATCACTCAGAGTTATTTCTTCCATCTATAATAAATGTAGGTGCCTGAGAATGGGGTCTGCGCTAATGTGAGCACACAAAGGCAGGTCAGAGCCACTGCCCTGCGTGGGCGTGTGTCCTGAGAGCAATTTACTTGGCCCTCATTTCACAAGATACATGGTACCACATCCATAAAAATATTTAATGTTGCCATTTCAGGCATCAAATGGCATTTTGCCTTCTATTTAGAGATGGAACAGAAATGAAGCGAGCAAATCAATCAACAGGCTGCTATCAAACATCTACCTTGTGCCCTCTACTGTTCTGCTTCAGGAGAGATGAAACGACCCCTGCCCATAAGACCACTGCCATCCAGTTGGAATGCAATGCGATGCAAAAGTTGTCAGTTTTGTAACATTTCCGTCAGAGATTAAAAGTCAAGCTTAAAAAATTTAGAAACCTTGAATTCCCTCTTTGCTGACCTCGAAGCTCTTAATCTACATGCTGAGGCTGGGCTAAGAGTCCCACCCCCATCCTCAAGTCTTAGCGAACCTTAGAATCTTAGAATAATTTGAATTCCGTTTATCCAATCACCCAAAAAATGCTTAAATGATTATTTTTCCTAGTCCGTCAACATTAAATCCCTTCAACTCGCCTCTGTTTACATATTAGTCTGTTCTGAATATTCAACAAAGGATGCCTGCTGCTATTTTGTAGCCTAACGTTTTATCTAAAAATGCTACTGTCATAATAGTTTTTTTTTAAAGTATAAGTAAAGGCTTAATATTTGCGAAAAGTATTAAAAGTGCTTTTCCATGAATATCTCATTTCAAATACACTACAGGATGAATTAATATAAATAATACATTTTGTTATTATAATCTTTTGATAGATGAAGACAGTGAATAATTTTTTTAACATCTTTATTGGAATATAATTGCTTTACAATGGTGTTAGTTTGTGCTTTCAACAAAGTGAATCAGCTATACATATACATATGTTCCCGTATCCCCTCCCTCTTGCATCTCCCTCCTACCCTCCCTATCCCACCCCTCTAGGTGGTCACAAAGAACCGAGCTGATTTCCCTGTGCTATGCGGCTGCTTCCCACTAACTATCTATTTTACGTTTGGTAGTGTATATATGTCCATGTCACTCTTTCACTTCGTCCCAGTTTCCCCTTCCCTGTCCCCGTGTCCTCAAGTCCATTCTCTACGTCTGCGTCTTTACTCCTGTCCTGCCCCTAGGTTCTTCAGAACCATTTTTTTTTTTTTTTAGATTCCATATATATGTGTTAGCATATGGTATTTGTTTTTCTCTTTCTGACTTACTTCACTCCATATGACAGACTCTAGGTCCATCCACCTCACTACAAATAACCCAATTTCGGTTTTTTTATGGCTGAGTAATATTCCATTGTATATATGTGCCACATCTTCTTTATCCATTCATCTGTCGATGGACACTTAGGTTGCTTCCATGTCCTGGCTATTGTAAATAGAGTTGCAATGAACACTGAGGTACATGACTCTTTTTGAATTATGGTTTCCTCAGGGCATAATTTGAAGCAGTTTTCATTGCCAGTCAATAGAGGGGGCAGGACTCAGACTCAGCTCTCAGTCCCTCCATCCTGATTCTTTAATGTGCTATCAGGTGTTTTAATTAATTTCTTCAAATAATCAAATAGAAACCTAAAAATAAATAATATTCTTGGAGCAGCCACTATGGAGAACAGTATGGAGGTTCCTCAAAAAATTAAAAACATAACTACCATATGGTCCAGCAATCTCACTTCTGGATATATATCCAAAGGAAATTAAAACAGGATATCAAAGAACTATCTGCACTCAGATGTTCACCGCAGCATTTTTCACAGCAGCCATGATATGCAAAGATCCTAAGTGCCCATCAATAATGGATGAATGGATAAAGAAGACATGGTATATATATGTATGGTATATAATCCATTATATGTATGTGTGTGTGTGTGTGTGTGTGTGTATATATATATATATAATTCAGCTATGAAGAAAGAAGGAAATCCTACCATTTGTAATAATATGCATGGATGGACCTTGAGGATATTATGCTAAGTAAAATAAGCCAGTCAGAGAAAAACAAATAATGCCTGGAATCTTAAATAAAAGTTCAAACTCATAGAAACAGTAGAAAAGTGGTTGCCAGGGTTTGCAGGGGAGAGAATTCGAGAGAGGCTGGTAAAAGGGTACAGACTTTCAGCTGTAAGATGAATAAGGTCTGAGGACATAATATATAACATGCAGACTATAGTCGATAACACTGTATTGAATAACTGAAATGTTAAGAGTGTCAAACTTTAATGTTCTCACCAAAAAAGAAAAAGGTAAATATGTAAGGTGATAAACTTGTTAATTAACTAGATGGGAGGAATCTTTTTACAATGTATATCAAGCCATCACGATGTACACCTTAAATATCTTACAATTTTATATGTCAATTATGCCTCAATAAAGCTGAAAAAATAAATATTGTTACATGCTTAGCATTAAGAAAATAAATAAATAATACTTATTATTTGGCAAAATTGAATATTCAACACACACACATATATATATAGATAGATAGATAGATAGATAGATAGATATATAAAATGCATGAACTAAAGTCTGCCAGATTGGTGCAGGTGCTATGCCATAGCTTCTATAAGAGGGAAAAGGAGGAAATTTTACACATAGATCAATGCCACCTCACTCAATTTACCCAGGACTGGTTTGTTTGTTGGCTAGATAGTAACAGCTCAGAGAAATGGCCTGGGGCAAACTCATCACTGACAAGATATTTAGTTTTTATGATTTCAGAGATAGTCCTCCTAAGCATCCATTTTGCGAAATAAGTTTAATTCAACAATTCAACGTATTTTCTGCATTCAGACAGCACCTTCTATGGTGTGAGGATTTAACACAGCCATGGTGAATAAGAACTTCAGCTTCTGGCTGAAGCGAATGTGGCTGGAGAGCCATGTTATGTAAAATCAATCACAGGCACACCTGGGACTCCTTGGAGCTGTCAGAAAATGGAATGGAGTCAGTGTTGCTTTGAAGAGCTTCTGACTTGGAAGTCAAGCCCCATCAGTCTGAGTCTGTTAGGGCAAACTCACAGCCGAGTGGTTTGATCCCTAGTCACTCCAGCACTTTTAGAGAAGGTCTTGAACACTATCACTGGACATCAGAGAGCTGCAAGTCTATGTCTGCACAAGATCTGGTGTAAAACCCACATGGAAATGTCTATCAACCTTTCCCACATGGTCAAGTTTGCATCACCCTGTCACAGGCAGGTACATGAGACCAGACAGGAGGGAGACTGCCCATCTCTTCACTTTGGCTGTTCCTTGCTCTAACTGGTTTTGTCAGTTCAGCCAGCACTTCCGACCTGCCACAGGAACATGGCCCACATGGTCCAGGGGGCTTGAGTGAGCAGAACAGGCAGCAGAGAACATCCAAGTCCATGACTTTAGATTGCTTTTGTTCTTAGACAACCACATTCAAAATAAAACAAACATAGACCCTAGTGTTCTTTTCCCTTAAGACACTGAAGAGTCCAAAAGCAGGTGGAGACCCACGCCAAGACTGTAGCCTTGAGTCATTTCTCCCCCTTCATCTTCTAAGCAGGGACAGATGCTTTGATTTTTGAAAGTATTTGCACATGTGACTTTGGAACTAAATGGGATTAGCTAATATCATAGCAAATGTGTGGGAATTATAAAGTTACCTCCAATTCTGAATAGACATTTATCACAGCCAAGAAGCCTGCACTGAGGAAGCAGGGGAAATAAATACCCCAACCTCTTTCCTCTTACTCTCCAACCTCTTGCTGATTCCACCTAATGGTTCCATCCAAACTGAAGCAAGAGGGCAGGGGTTCTGGTTGAAGCATTCCTTAGACATTAGTCTCTTGGAGTTCAGGGAAGGACAAAAAAGAGTGAAGTATGGCAAACTGATATGGCACACATACCCCAAAGGTCTTTGTAAGGCTTGATTAAACTGGGATGATTTCATCAATGTTAATACATCTGTGATTGACTGTCTAGAAGCTCAAGCCTCAAATTTCTTTTTCTCTGCTCACTTCCTACATGTGTCATCCAAGCTCTTGGCTTTAAATACCATCTATATTCTGATGACTCTCAAATTTTCCCTGAACTTTTCCTGAGTTCCAGCTGTGAATTTGACATCTCCACAAAGATGTCTCAAGTGTCACCCACTCACGACAGGGATCTAATCTATCATCCCTGGTCCACCAACATCTGGCTGGTTCATCCTTTCTTGTTCCCCATTTCAGTAAGTGATAACATCATTCCTCCAGTTGCTCATGTCACAAATCAGTGTCATCCTTAAATTCTTTCTTTTTCTCACTCCTCATTTCCATTTCATTTGCAAGACTACATTCAAAATATACCCTAAATTTATCTACGTCTTCCCTCCTATACAACTACTGAGTTCAAGATTAGATCATGGCAAATGCCACCAAGCCTCTCTCCCTGCTCCACTTTTGTTCCCACCCACACCCAGCAGAGTTACTTCTCCACAGAGCAGTAACTATTGTCTTTCAAAAGATCCTCTTGGCTTCTCATTGTACTCAGAATAAATTATAAACTTCTGATCCTGGGCTTCCAAGGGCTCATGTGATCTGGCCTTTTCTTATCTCTAAAACCTCATCTTTACTTTTCTCTTCATTTATTCCACTTCCATCCCAGTGGCCTTCTTGCTGTTTCTCAACACCACCAAGCTTATTCCAGTTTCAGGGTGTTTTTACAGGTCTTCTGCCTACTATTCTTTGCCCTCAGATTTCTTTTCGTTCACTCTCTTTATTCATATCTCCTCTCAAATGTTACCTCTGGGTCCTTCCTCACTTCCTTTATTTAAAAACAACCTCTCCTCTTGCATTATTTTTTTCTGATATTACTATTTGAAATTATGTCGTATCAAATCATATTGTACATTTAATGCCTGTTTCTCAGTTACGAGGCAAGCTCAATCTGCTGATCCACATAAGTCAGTAAATAGTAGCTGCTCTAAATATATTTTTCACTGACTAAATGAAATAATTTTGCATATTTAGTGATTTATATATATATATATATTCACAAGATACTTCTGCAACAACACACTTTAATCCCAGCATCAGCCTGGCCAAAACCAGGCTCAGATATCCTCCACACCCATTACCACATTTGTCCTAGAGAAGCTGGAAAAACTGTTAAAAACCAGACTATTTCAGGAAAGCGTGCATCTCTCTTTTTTAACTTTTTCCACACAACTCCATAATAATATCTTATTGGGCTGAAAACAAAATCCTTATTTACGAGGACACAAGTTTACTGGGGCAGAGAGCAGTAAGTTCTAATATTCTAGTATTTGTAATAACAAATGCCAAATCTTGGTGTATGTGTGTGATTATTCTTCGTGAATGAGATAGGATTATAGACATGTACAGGTAGCAAATAGTACTTGTGGGCATTTCTGAGAGGGCAGATGGATCAGAGGGTGGGGGAGGAACGGTCAGCATGCCTGTGAACACACAGCTTTGGTGGGGATGGACTGTAAGAACCTAAGCTGATAGACCCCATCAGGACCAAGGTTTGAGTCAAGCTTTGCTAAGCCCACTCCATACAAGCTTGCCTGTTTCCCACCAAAGTCACTCAGTACTACCTTCCTAGGAGCCACTAAAGTGACACTTTTACAGCAGTGCTTCCCTCAATTCTAATGTGGTAGTGAGTTTCAGTGAAAATAAATGGAAACCTCACTACAACTGAGTCAGGAGACCAGAAAGGGGAGTTCTCACACGTGTACAATGCAGGTCTCAGCAGGAAGAGACAAACCTTGCATCTCCAGCAAGAAGTGACACTTTACTAGCTCCAGCAGGAGGAGGAAAGATTTCCTCCTTGCCCGGTGAGAGTTCAGCCCATGAGAGACTGTTACAACCCAGCCAATGAAAAGCCATTATACTTGGAACTCACAGTTTCCTCCAATGGACTTTTTGTTTGTATCAGCTCCTCTCAACTTACCTTTCTCCTCTATAAAAGAGTTTCCTATCAGTAGCTTTACTGAACTTGAATGTGGTTTGTCATAGGTGCATGTCCCAAATTGTAATTCTTTGCCGCTGTTGAGGAAACCCATTTTTCTGGTAAAATAACTGGCTGCTTTATTGTTTTAGGTTAACATTTTCTTTCTCAGTATTCCCACAGTGTTTTGTTTGTACCTCTTTTAAGGCCTGTATCACATTTTAGTAGCTACATGCAACCATCCCTGGCCTAATGGATAATAAATTTGATGGCAGGGACTGTCTCATGGTTTCCCCATCCGTCAAGCATAAAGCCTTGTCCATTGGGAATGCTCAAAAAACACTTACAAAATAAATAAATGATTCCAGAGGTATAACTTGTCTCTATGAAAATTAATAAGCATGGAGTGCCTAACTTCAAGACTAAACCCGAGTTACAGACAGAGAAATCAGTTTCACAGAGGCAAACAGTATTGCCTCCTTCAACAAGATTTCACTTTTAGAAGAGAAAACGGCACTATATCCAGTATATCTCGCCTAGCAGAGTGCTTAGCCCTCATGTCGAGTCACCGCTGATTTTTCAGATCAATGTACACAACACTGTTAACATACCCAAAAAGTTAATCAACATCTGAAGGCATCTGTATTAAAGAATGAAGGGAATTATTCATGCCTTGGCTCTAGTCTCTACTAGCCGTTTGAATCACGTTAGGTTTCTTATTCTCTCTGAGCTTTGGTTTCCTCATCTGTAAAATGAGAATAATATCCTTTAAATCACAAGGATTGTGCATGAAATAAATTAGAAAATAGCTGTGAATTCCTTTTATAAAAACAGCTCTGTAAGCTATGAAGGATACCACACACGTGTGCAGGGTCATCGTTGTAGTGGATAGCTATTCTCCTTCTGCTAGCACACTCCCTCCCTCTTTAATCTGGTAAATAAATCTCCCCATTCAACGCCCAAATGTTACCTCTGACCTGCCGTGATAGTGCAACTTAACTGCCTCCTGAATTTTTTTTTTTTTGCCTATGGGAGGTACTTGACTCATAACTTACCAGTCAAAATTCTTCCCCAGGATTTTGTAAATAAAATTAAAGGGAAGTGTATTTTGTTCTGGCAGCTGAAACTCAGGTTATTTAAATTTGGGATCTGCTATAGACTAAATGTTTGTGTCCTCTCCCCCCCCCGCCCCAATGAATATTTTAAAATGTAACACCCAGTGTAATGGTATTTGGATATGGGCCTTTGGGAGCTGATTAGGTCATGAGGGTGATGCCCCCATGAATGCAATTTGTGCCCTGATAAAAGAGATATTCCTCACCCTTCTGCCATGTAAAGACACAGAGAGAAGATGGTCGCCTATGAACCAGAAGTGGGCTCTCAGCAGACAATGAATCTGCTGGCACCTTCCGGCCTCAAGAACTGTGAAAAATACACTTCTGTTGTTAATAAGGCAGCCAGTCTATGGTATTTTGTTTATCAGCCCAAATAGACTAAGATAAGATCTCTGACAGTGAGTTCCTTCCTGTGGACTAAGAAGTAGGAAAAAAGAGCTGGCGCAGGAGAAAAGAATGACGTGACTAAAAAGAGTAAGTAGACGTGAAAATGAAGACGACTATAGAACATCCTAGGATACCCACGTTAACTAGCCCCTGGTTCCCCTAAACCCTGTATCCTGTTTTCAAATTTAATTTGTATGTTTGATTTTTTACTATAGTGTATTTATGGTAGGCGTGGGAATTCTAACTCACAGTTATCATTTGTATCAGGTTACCTATTTAGGGAAATATACAAACAGGCCAAAACTCAAGGGCTACCTGGAACAGCCTCCTTGACCTCCTCCTAGCCATTGGCTTCAATGTTCATAGGCCATAGTACATAAGAAGTGCCCAGAACAGATTTTCTGAAAAGATAAAAATTAGAAGATAACTAGGGTGTGGGGTTGTACTATCTTTGGACAACTTCTTTGTCCTTAGTGAGTTCAGAGTCAGGTGGTGGCCACTGGTGAGTAAATACAGTGTAATCAGAAGATACACAGAGGATACTACAATTAACAAAGGAAAATAAATATCCACTCTGGAGAATTCCAGGAAAGTTTCTCAGAGGAAGTGCTAATTGAGCTATGTCTTGAAAGTAGAGTAGCAGCTCCTTAGGTTAGAAAGAGCATACAGCAAAGGGAAGGACATTAAAGGCACCTGAGTAGCATGGCCATAGCGTGAGACCACATGGAGTGTGCAGGCATCTATACTGGTTCCATATTATTGGAATGCAATGGGAGAAGATGGGGCATACATATGTGCCTGAAGACGTAGGAATCCCTGAATAGTTATACACGTGAGAAAGAAACACTGTGTGACTTCATTTTGAATGATACCATCTTGGCAACTATGTAAAGAAAATGTGTCAGAAATTGGAGCAAGGGGAAGTGGAAGGAAATATGCTCAGGAATGCAGCCAAAGGTGACTGTTTACTAAACTAGAGACTATGTCATAAGTAACAGAAAACTACGATAAAACCCCAAACTACGAGGTTATTAGTTATCACTGACTAAACTCAAGAAAACATACAAAATTGCAATCCATGAGATTTGTTTGATTCTGTTTTGGGTGTGAGCAAGATAAAAGTTTAAAAATGACTGCCAGGCTTCTGCTTGGGCGCTCAGATGAATAATGGTGTTATTCACTGAATCAAGGAACACGAAAAGAAAGTCACATTTGGGGATGCATGGAAAGTAGAATTTAAATATGTTCATTTTAAAGCTCCTGTGATATATCCAATTAGAAATGATTATCAGCAATTTACACAAAAGTCTGAAGCTCAGAAGACAAGTTAGGGCTAGAAATATTGATAGAGCTGTCATTACCATGTAGGTGATATTAAAGTCAGAAGATTGTATAGCATATAGGCCTGTGGACTGCAGATCAAACTCTTGGGATACTAGTATTTAAGGCATGGGCGTGAAAATAGATGCCGGTGAAAAAGGGAATAATCAAGAGCATTAAATCTATCAGAGTTTAGTTGGATAAAGTCTTCATTGCATTTACTGATTAGCAAGTCACTGAGACTGTAGCCAAAGGGCAGCATCAGTGGAGTGAGGAGAGAAGAACCCAACTGCTTTGGGTGGCAAAGTGAAGGTGAGGTAAACAAATGAGTTCAGTAAATGGCATATACTATTCCTAGAAGATTGGCAACAGAAAAAACACAGAGATATTAAACAGGCTTTGAGAGAAAAATGTCACAGAGAGAATAGCCTCCTGGGCAGGGGTGACAGGGATCCTGATGGTGGCTTCCGGTGTCCAGGGTTGGCAGTGTGGGTGGTATAAACTGCAGTGCTTAGTGCCCAGGGGTGGTATCTGCTGGTGGTGGTGTCCTCGCCCTGTCAGGTCCTGCAGGTGATTTGAACATGTTCTTGGTTTTGTAACCCTGACTCTGGCTCTTAACTCACCTGTGTTTTCTGAGTAAATCATCCAGCGTTAGTTGATTTCACTTACAAATGAATATGCCTACCGATAGTTTGGTCTTCAGTGTGTAGACCAGGGAAAGCTAAAGGAGTGATTAATTTAGGATTCTAGAACTCCAGATTCAGACTCTGAGATCTAAGAAGCTCAAAAGGAAATCTGTGTTCTTACCAGTCTGGGTTGCTTTCCTTTGTCTATTTCACTGCTTTTCAACTGCCTATGTAACTTACCAATAAATTAATCAACCAAGTGTACTTAATAACACGTTGCTCCTTCTCTTGCTCAGGGCTGTGAGGAACGTGGGGGAGTAACAGATTCAAGTTCACATCATCCAGGAGTTCACAGAGCAGTAGGTAGGCTACTTAAAATCATGAGCGTAGGGCTTCCCTGGTGGCGCAGTGGTTGGGAGTCCGCCTGCCGATGCAGGGGACACGGGTTCGTGCCCCGGTCCGGGAAGATCCCACATGCCCGCGGAGCGGCTGGGCCCGTGAGCCATGGCCGCTGAGCCTGCGCGTCCGGAGCCTGTGCTCCGCAATGGGAGAGGCCACAACAGTGAGAGGCCCGCGTACCACAAAAAAAAAAAAAAAAAAAAAATGAGCGTAAACTCTCATTAAAATCTCAAAGAAACTTAGTTGGGGGCTCTCTACCTTAGGGTCTCCAGAAGTCACATTGGGTATCTTTGGAAAAGTCCTTTAACTTCCCAGAACTGACCTGACACAGATACGACTTTTCAACGAACCAGAGTCTCACTGTAATTACTGAGACCTCCCAGTGTACTCAGTCCTAGTTCTGCTACACTTTAATAACTGATGCCTAAAAGGACTGGTTACACACTCTCTGCAGTTATATGCTCACACTCTCGCTTGGAAAGAAGAGACTAGACAATGTTATGGTGACAAACAATTTCTAAACTCTTAGTAACTTAACAAAATTAATTTTTCTCTCATAAAATCTTCTACTAGTTCATGGGACTCTTCTCCATGCAGCAATTCAGGGTACTCTATTTTTGACATTTCCATTTCAGCACGTGGTCTTCAAGGTTGCCACAGTAGGGGAAGAGAATGCTGGAGGGTCACGCATTGTCTCTTAAATGCCTTGGCTCGGAAGTGATATATGTCACTTCTGCTCATGTTTTATTGGATAAAGCTAGTCATCTGTCCCTGATAACTGTAAAGGGGGCTGAGAATGATGGAGGAGCTCATGAAATACCCAGCTTACATCACCATCTCTTCCGTACCATTATTTTAGGCGGGAGCTGAGACTTAAAAGCTGTAGAAAATATAGAAGAGCATTCATTTGCTCATGCCTTCAACTCTTCTCCCCTTCTCTTCTCAGCAAGAGAATATGCCTGACTCTGCATTGGGTGCTAAAGATAAAAATAATAAGTAGGCTTCCCTCTTAAGCTGTTTAAAATCTAACAATACTAATTTCGTAGGATGGAAATCACAGAGAGAAAAGAGACCTATTTCTATTTATTTACTTGTTTATTATTTATGTTTATTATTTATTTAACAATCCCAGGGAGTAGCACAATAACAGCTGCTTGATAAATGCTGTCTAATTACACCTCCTTCAGATTTTTGCTCAAATATTTCCTTCTCCATGAAGCATTCCCTGAACATCCTCTTTAATACTGCATAGTACTCAAGCCCTCCTTCTCTTTGTTACAATTTAGTTTTCTCCAAAGTACATATCACTCTATCTGAGGCTTCCCTATTGTCTCATTCCCCACAATACATTGTACACTTAAAGAAGGCAAAGGTATTTGTCTTTTGAATTTGGTGCTGTTTCAAAGCTTCCACAGTAATACCTAAAATACAGTAGGCTCAATAAATATTATTGAGTTATATGAGTGAAGAAAATGATCAAAGCATAAGAAGTATAAGTGAGGGAAGCTGAGATGTTAGGAGAGTGCCTTACTTTCAAAGGCATGCAGGTCAGGGAACGGTTGCCGGTAAACTGGACAGTAGGCATGCGGGTGTGCATAAAGGCTTTGCAGAAAGTGCCCACCAAAACATGGCATCACCATCAAGGTGAGTGGGCAACTGGTTGGCTGAGAGCTCGGTGGATGAGCGTGGGCAGACGGAAGTTACTCTGGACCCTCAATGACCGCACACTTTGCTCGCCAGCTCTGGAGTGTGACATGAAATTCTTGTCTTAGCATCAGTCATAAAGCTTCAAGAAACTGCAAGATCCCAGGATGGTGGGAAGACTGGAAATACACACACCCTTCTGTTTTGCAGAGACAAGTGCTATAGGAATTCACCAGAGTGCGTAAGCTCAAGGTCGGGACGCAGGTTACGAAGGCGATTGTTTTTATTTTTGTTTGTTTCTTTGTTTCTGTGAGAACTCAGCCAAGTAAGTGAAGCAGAACAAAAACACACTAATAGGATGGCTAGAAATGATAAAAACTTAAGCATCCTTCAAGAGCCAGCACAAATATCACCTTTCTTGATCATTTCATTGTCTCTCTTTCTGAGGCACATGTAGCATACTCTATGCACTTCTGTTTAGGGTACAGAGGAGTTTGCCTAAAGTTAATTAACTGAGTACTCAATGTAAAAAGTGAATGATTTATTTAAAGTATAAATACACTGATTATAACCTGTAACAGGAATGTATAGCAGTACTAACAGTTTTTAACAAATTGTCCTGCTTTTGGTGACCCAGTGCCTAGCATGTATTCTCATTGTATTCAGGGCCTAGAACACAGGCACTGAATACAATGAGAATACATGCTCATTGGCTGAAATGTGGACTTCAGATTTGCAGACAAAAATATCCTCATTATTGTTTCCTTTGAAAGCAATCTTCCTAAATCAGAAGCCTGAATAGCAGCCTCCCATAAGATGGTAATAAACATGGCAAAGCACCAAGTGGTGTGTTCATTTTTTGTTTCTGATTTATTGTTCATAGACAGTAGTTATGCATTAACTGGTTTTATTTTTATACTAGAATTCTGTGCCCTTTGTGCAAGATGTAGAAGTTAATTGGCAGCTAACTCACTTTGATGACAACTTTGGTGTGCTTGAGGGACATGTTTTCTTAAATTGCCACCTTTTTGATAGATTTTACCATGACTGGTTTACTTATAGATCGTTATTACGCTCCAGCAGGATTCACTGCCTCTGCTCTGCGCAGATGATGGGGTAGAAACTCATGCTCTCTTACTTCTTAGCAACAATGATAATAACTGTGTATGCAGCGTGTGTTTTCACAGCATGGCAAAGAAAGAGGAAACCCAAGAGAGCCCACACAGCCATCGGAGCATTTACTTTGAAACTAGAACAAAGTAGTATAATTTCAAAGACGCTGTTAAAGGCATCTTGCCTTACAGAGAGGCACTGAAGAACACATCAATTAGACATGAACTTTTGTTAGAACTACGAGCAGGCTTCTCTCTAACAGAGGTCAATAATGTTGTTTTCAGGCTGCTTTCTGCCTGAAAGCAGTTACAACAGCTTTGCTAAATCCCAAGGAGCTGTATTCCCAGTGGTTGCACGAGCCTGATTCTGAGAGCACTCAAATAGTTTTCATTTCCAATTCCAATGCTGACTCGAGACTTGAGACTTGGAAGAATACTTATCCTTCTCAGGGGCTCTGTTTTCTAAACTTTAAAAAAAAGAACTGTATGATTAGGTGACAGTTGGGCTCCCAATTAAATTCCTCTTTGATAACTGTGAAGTCTCAGGCAGTGTGTGTGCTAAGGAGGTGGGTGTTAGAAAAGCACATTGTTTCAAGGTGTTAATGGTAGAGTGCGGCAACTTGGTCTTTCTCAGACGTGCGTAAAGCACTGACTATGCAGAGCTTACTAACTTGACCAGAGGAGCTGGTAGAGGTGGCAGAAGAGCTCCCTGCTCTAAGCTTCCCGAGTGCAGAAGGGAACCCTGGGCAGGTGGTCTTTTCATTTACAGAAGTTCCTTATTCAACTCACTACCAAGGAATGAACTATCATTATAATAAAAAAGCATTTTTACTAGTAAAGCTTGCTCTATAAAGCTTAATTAAGAACAGTTATCTTGGCTGAAAAAATTAACTAAACGTCGAATCACCCATCTATCTACCTGCTGTCTTAAGAAAGGACAAAAGACATGGTTTAATCTCGCTTACTGACTAGGGATCATCATTATGAACATCCACAACTGTGGCGGCTGGTGATGCAGCTGCGTCACTAGTCAGCTTGCCCCTGCACCAGGCATTCCTATTCTGGGATCCATCAGAGCAGAGACCCAAGGATCCCCTACATCCTCTCTCCAATTTGTTCACAAGTTCTAGCGTACGTATGCTTATACGCATATGATGAGAAAGGATTCCACATTTCCCTTAGACTTTTCAAGAGGTCTGCATCCAAGTTATTAGGAAGCACTGAACTATGCTAAGTGGCCCAGATAGTGATGTTTATGTGACTAAAAATGTGTTAAACCAATGCCATCACCTTCATCTGCTAGCAAGGTGCTAGGCACAAAATGCAAGGAAAATAGATGGTGTTTTAAAAACATACAGACTTGGAAATATGCTAGAGTTATCTTCCTTAGTGACTTAAAGAAGTTGTCTGATAAACAGAACTGATTTTCATGCTGGTTAATTGATTAGCAAAAATCCACATGTTAACTTTCCATGATCTTATTTCTTTTCTATACCCTCCTGAATTTCCCATGCTGCATATTTGCTTCCTTGGGTCTCATTAGTCACCTTGAAGTTTGCCTTATTATCCATCATTTCAAGCAACCTAAACTGTGTATATACTTCCTTGGGCAGAGGCACAGCATAATATCTGGACCTGACATTTGAGGCTTCATTGTTTAAAAATTCAATTACATTGTAACCGGAAAGAATAACGGCAATTAGCAATGTAAAATGTAAAAGTAATTAATAACCATAAGCATGTTTCAGACCCATGAAAGGCCAGTCCCCACCCCTAGTCACTCTCGCCACTTGCCAGCCCCTCAATCTTAGTTATTACATGCCACTAAAATCCAAAACTACAAACATGGCACTTACCTACAGTATGATTTATTACACCAAACCCAAGCTCTGCTGAGCCCTTATGGTTTATTATTAATAAGGTACCTGTGAGGTCACCATCAAATCTCAACAAGATACAAGGTTCCAGAGTGTTAGCAATGAAAAAAACATCTTGGCTGACAGAAAAAATGGAATTCTCTTCCAAAGCTGAGCCCAGTCCATTTGGCAAAATTAAACAAACAAACAAAAAATGTACATTGACAGTTTTGTGTGTCGAGTATCATGTTTTATAATTTAAAAAAATCCAAGTGAAAAATTATGTGGTCATGAATGAAAACCGTTTAGACAATAGCTACCTGTTTTCCAGTGGAATTTCAGAGTTCATTCTCATTATTATGGGGAATGAATGTGATCACAAATTAATGGAATCCTTCCACCTGGTATTAGGAGGTCCTGGACAAAATTGGAGACCAGATGTTTACCAGGAGGTAAGGGAGGACCCATATAGCTGGGAGGATGCCAATTATATCCTTTGTTTTTTTTTTTGTGGTACGCGGGCCTCTCACTGTTGTGGCCTCTCCCGTTTGCAGAGCACAGGCTCCAGACGTGCAGGCTCAGCAGCCATGGCTCACGGGCCCAGCCGCTCCGCGACATGTGGGATCTTCCCGGACCAGGGCACGAACCCGTGTCCCCTGCATCGGCAGGCGGACTCTCAACCACTGCGCCACCAGGGAAGCCCAATTATATCCATTTTTTGAACAAAGGATTAGTCTTGAGAGGAGTCAATTTAAGTGATGCCCCAATAAGGTACTGCTAAATTTCAAGAAATACATCTAGCTGAAAATTACACTGAATTTATTTAGCACTTATTATGGGTCCAGTATTGTTTTTAATAACAGAGAAAAATGTTTTATCCACAGATCTTGTTGTCCATACCATTTGGAAAAATCAAACAAACAGAATATTTCGGGAACAGTTAATCACTGGACTGCATCACATGTTAAGTATCTGAGGAGGACAGGTGTGCTCAGCACAGGGTTTCCGGAGGAGATGAGGCTTGAACTCCAGCTGGAGGTTAATCATTAGCGGATAAGGGAGGCAAGTGGTCCAGTCCAGGGAGCAAAGAACAGGAATAGCCATAAAGAAATTGAGGAAGGGAAGGAGAGAGAACTGTAAAAGCAAAATGCCAGTGATTGAAAGGATGCATTTCTGAGTTATTTGAAGTCATGAACTATGATTAATATATGTGTCTGTGACCAACTGCTCATTACAAAGTGAAGCTAAATATACATGATGAATGGACAAATAAAAGAATTAATGATTGAATGAAAAGCGAGCTGAACTTTATTTCATCTTGATTTGTCTACCACCTCACCCTTTCCTTAGATGACCATTGCTGCATGAGTAAGACTTCAGGATCCATAGTGTGATATCAAGAACCATACCCCAGAGTCCAGCAGATCTGACACAAAATTCTAGTTCTTCTGACTGCCAGTTGGGTGACCTTGGGTAGTTCATTTTAAAACCCTAAGCCTCATTTTTTTCTCATCTGTAAAATAGGATATTATTCATCTTACCATTTTATTGTGGAACCTGAATAAAAAACAATTGGTGGGGCTTCCCTGGTGGTGCAATGGTTCAGAATCTGCCTGCCAATGCAGGGGACACAGGTTCAAGCCCTGGTCCGGGGAGATCCCACATGCCACAGAACAACTAAGCCCGTGCACCACAGCTACTAAAGCTGCACTCTAGAGCCTGTGAGCCACAACTACTGAGCCCGCGTGCCACAACTACTGAAGCCCGTGCACCGCAATGAAGAGTAGCCCCCGCTCGCTGCAACTAGAGAAAGCCCGCACGCAGCAACGAAGACCCAATGCAGCCAAAAATAAATAAATAAAATTTAAAAATAATTGGTGAAGTACTTACTCTAGGGCTTGAGACATTATAATTTGATATTAAACTTAGACATACTAGGAAAGAGGAACGCTGCTGGGAAAAAATGTCTATCCACAAGTGACTTTTATTAATAAATGTAAATTATTTTAATGACATAGATCCTTGTTTATGGGAATAATTGATATTGGATTCTGGTGGTCCTCACTGGGATATGCTGGGAGACACATTCTGAATTCTCTCTAAGCTCCTGAGATACCAGTACTTGTGTTAGGTTTTCATCATCATGTCTAAACATATAGAGCCAAGGGGAGCACAATCTAAGCACTGTTTCTTTAATATTCTATCTTCTTCCTACACGTCTTTTTAGCAAACCTGGAATGCAGTGCTGCTTTCCAGAATTGTTGGCTTTATCACCGGAAATAATACACAGCACGAAAGCTATTTGAGTTAGAGTCAAACATCTACTTGCATTAGGGAAGAACGTTGCTGAAAAGTTTGGAATGTTTCACTTGGTGGAAACTAGGAATGGTCTAGATACACAGGCAAACACATTGGCTGTGAGAGTTCCTTAAGACTGTTACTTTCTGCTGGAGTTAATTGTGCACAAGTTCCCATCCTTCACTGGCTTCTTAACTCCCGAAGGTAAGGTCCTATTTCTTACTATCTTAGTGACATTACTTCACTGAAATATTGGCTTGTATAAAGCAAGGCACTCTTCCTCTCTCCCTCCCTTTCTGCCTTCCAGCTTTCCCACCTTCCTTCCTCCCCTTTCCAATATTTACTGAGTCATACTACATCATATTACTGTTGGTTTGTTGAAATGTTTGGGTTTTACTCTCCTTCTTGGATGAAAAGAATGAGGGCTTCTGGGTCTGTACAGAAATCTGCTATGGGATTATTTCTGGATACACTTGCCATTATTCTGTGCGTGATGTTAGGCATTTGGGGAGCTAGCAGGAATCCGGTTATAGAGTCTTGATGTCTACATAAAAAATTCTGGCTTTATAATGAGTTAACGGAGATATCCCTTTGTCAGGGCAGAGGAGAACTAAGGAAGAAGCAGAGGAAGGAGAGAGCCTTATGAAAGCTGAGAAACGTGCCTGTCCCCTCATACCCACTGTCCTCTTCTTCAAAATACGCAGACCAGCCCTCAGACAGAGCTTCTTGGGTGCTGTGTTAGTCAGGGCTCCTGAGAAACAGAACCAACAGGAGAGAGAGAGAGAAGATGGATGGTAGGTAGATAGATAGATGATAGTTAATAGATATGTAGATGGATAAATAGATAGATGATAGGTAGATAATATTTTGTAGAAGAAAGTGGCTCACATGATTATGGAGGCTGATAAGTTCTAAGACCTGCAAGCAGCTTGCTGGAAACCTGGAAAGAGCCGATGTTTCAGTTTGAGTCCAAAGGCAGGAAAGAACTGATGTCCCATTCAAGGCAGTAGTCAGGAGCATTTCCTCTTACTCGTGGGAGGGTCAACTTTTCTGTTCTATTCGGGGCTTGTTTCAACTCACGTGATGAGACCCACCCACATTAGAGAGGGCAATCTGCTCTACCTACTCTTCAGATTCACAAATTTATCTCATCTAGAAACCCCCTCACAGCCGTACCCAGGATGACGCTTAACCAGATGTCTGGACACCCCGTGGTCTAGTCAGGTTGACACAAAAAGTGAACTGTCACAGGTATAAAGAGGTGTGGACATCAGACAGTAGCGGGCGATGTAAGTACTGAGTGGGGGAGAAGAAATTCTACTCCTTCAGTGCCTGCTTTGTGTCAATACCTCCAGAGATGTTTGCCTTAGGTCAACCATGTGTTCTGAGAAAAGCCCAGGGAGGAACTGATGTTTGTGAAATATGTCTCTGCTACAAGCCTACAATACACTTTTTATTTCCACCTATTCCTGCACATAAGCCTGACTACGGGACTTTAGCTAAACACTCAATATTCTCATTTTGTGTCTTATTAATCTTTTGCCGACCACTACAGGCCTATTGTGAGTCTCAGGTGGAAATGTAAAACCTGTCTCAGCAGTGGCTCATTAAAGCCCAGAGAGAAATGTCCAGAAAATGCTTTATAATGTCTGGTTTGGGGTTGTCATCTCTCAGGGTCCGCATGTTATCTCTGCTGAAGGGTTTTCTTCTTCCGCTACGTGGACCTGGCTCATGTCGGAGCCAGAGGTGATAAAAGAAGGCCGTACACCTACATCTGAGCATACTGGTACCATCTCGATTTCTTTGCCAAGGGCTTTTATTCACTATTAGCGAAATAAGAGATGAAAAAAATAGCTTTCTGAAACCATTCAAATCTTTCCCATTGACAGAAACACAGGAGGCAGAAACACAGATGGTAGGAAGGCAAAATGTGGTTGAACAAGCCAGAGATTTGATCCTCATCTTGGTGCATAGTTGATTCAACTGATTTTTGAATTTGCCAAATTAACCATGTGAGTGATATAGATACTGCATTCTTCCAGTGTGAAGTCCTTTCTCCTCAAAAGGTGTGTTTTCTTAAAGACGCTCCTTTGCTTCATCTATCACTAGACCTCGTTTGACACCGAGATGTGACGCTAGGGCCCACAGGTATGGGCCCTCCTACAAACGCTTGGCATGGCTGAGAAACCAAAGGTCCATGCCAAGAATGGGTGGGGAGGTACCCATACGTAAGAGGGCTTTTATCCCAACTTAGCTTAATGAAATGAAATAGGATGTCAATACTCTGAAACCTAGATTGACACATGGATGTGAAAACAAAACACAACCCTTGAAGTAGCACACAATCTGGGTGATCTTAGGGAAGAGTTTCTCAAAGTCGAAGATGATCACATTGTTCTACACAACCTTGGCTATACAGATGAGCTGTGCTGAGGTCCACAGACCATACCTACAGAGATGAAAAGACTGGAAGCACAGAGGTGTGAAAACACTGTTCAGGCAGAATGAAACAGCAAAGACAAAATGATTTTAGCTACCCCCACCTAGCCCTAGCGCCTTTAAAAAAATCTATGAAGCAGCCACATAGCACAGGGAGATCAGCTTGGTGCTTTGTGACCACCTAGAGGGGTGGGATAGGGAGGGTGGGAGGGAGACACCAGAGGGAAGAGATATGGGAACATATGTATATGTATAACTGATTCACTTTGTTATAAAGCAGAAACTAACACACCATTGTAAAGCAATTATACTCCAATAAAGATGTTAAAAAAAAACTATGTATTTTTTTTTAAATTGTGTATTGCCTGTTTCCATGCTATTCACTCCTTCCCCACTCTCTGAAATGAAAGCCCCACAAGTGCAGGAACATTGTCTCTCTTATTCATATTTATATTTTCAGAATCTAGAATAGTACACAGAATGAAGTAGGTTTCTGGGAAACGTATTTGGATTAATTCACCAAAAACATACGAAAACTGAGAAATATTCATTAGCCCTTGAAATCAGGAATAAACAAAGTGCAAGCAGGTTTCAGATTGAGAAATAAAACAGTCAATTGAGGGAATTGCCTGGTGGTCCAGCGGTTAGGACTCGGTGCTGTCACTGCTGAGAGGGCATGGGTTCAACCCCTGGTGGGGGAACTGAGATCCCCACAAGCCACACAGCACAGCCAAAAAAAAAGAAAGAAAAGGGTCAACTGAGGTAAATGAATAGGGTTACTTAATGTTATGTCATCTGCACCCTCAGGCTCCAAGTGGCAGGGTTGGAAGTCAAGATCTAGCTGTGACACAGTGACAGGGAAATTAATGGATAACTTATGGAAATTAATCAGATGTTTATAAATGTAGCAGCATGTGGTGGTCCTCACTCACAGGGAATTTTTAACATTCGTGCCATGTGAATTGAAGAGCGATGCTTTTTTTCTGTGTTGGTATCCAACAGTACTGGGAGCAGAGGAAAAATGGAAAAAAGTCTCTTCAACTGAGGAAAACAGCTCACTGCTTCCTCCCTGCATAAGGTAAAATGCTAATCTAGCAAAGCAACCCTCCCTGGTGCTGCTAGGCTTGATTTTAGAATATGGTCTCAAATAATATAAGCTAAAGTGAGTAAAATGGAGATAAGAAATTGAAATTCTGAGAGAACATGAGTGAGTGAGGGGAAAGTATGGGGATCTGGGGTTACAGGTAAAAGTGGATAGGATTTTCTCCTAAAGGAGACAGGACATCTTGTCTCTGACCCCTGGGGGCAGGAGGTAAAGACAGTTATAAATAAATAACACTTTTTATCTTGGTGGGAGAGAGGAAGAATTTAGAGAAATTATTCATGGCCTCTCCAATATTCTTCAAGAACTAAAAGGCAAATTTGTCCGCTGAGGATAAAAGTATGTACTTGGGGGCTTCCCTGGTGGCGCAGTGGTTGAGAGTCCGCCTGCCGGTGCAGGGGACATGGGTTCGTGCCCTGGTCCGGGAAGATCCCACATGCCGCGGAGCGGATGGGCCCATGAGCCATGGCCGCTGAGCCTGCGCATCCAGAGCCTGTGCTCCGCAACGGGAGAGGCCACAACAGTGAGAGGCCCGCGTACCGCAAACAAACAAACAAACAAACAAACAAACAAACAAACAAATAAATAAATAAATAAATAAATAAATGTATGTACTTGGATAACAGGTTTAAGAGACTATCAAATTTTAAAATAGTAATTGAGAAGAATCAGAGCAATCCTACCTAGGAAGAAAACCCCAAATGATTGCTGAGCGATGCTGAGACTCTTACAACAGTGGATGGACATGTTTTTACTGTGTCACCCACAGGCACGAGGATGGTGTCCTCTTCAAAATCCCCAGTCACCCAGGTATGCAAATGGAGAGATCACAGCATCCACCCAGGCCTCGTCCACCTAGAGAGGTGGCAGGTAGCGAGGTAACTGACAGTTCTAGTGAGAGAGGAGTTCGGGTGCATCACCTCACTCAGTTGGTGGCACCACTAGTCCCCTGGTCACTGTCACTTCACACCTAGAGGGCAGAATCATCTTTCAAATTCTTTAGGCACCTTGCCAACAACAGAAGAAAATCCAATCTATTTTCCATGGACACTGTGTGATGTGTCCTTCATGAAATGGCCCCAACCTGCCTCCTCAGCCTTACACTTTTAATGCCTCTTTGTCAAATCCGTCTCAGTGCTTGGTGGATTCTTTTTCGAATGGGGACCGATTTCTGCCTTATACATTACAATATTGTGACTTCTACCCGAACCTGCTAGAACATTTCAATTCTCTGTGGTTTTGCACAATCTGTTCCTTCTTCTTAAATTCCTTCCCCTCCACCCCCCACCTGGGGATTCAGAGTCATGGTTCCCAACAATCATCATATATCACTCTGACTGTCAAGCTCTCATTTCATAATTTCAATGAGTTTGATATATGCAAAGTGAATCACTCTTTTCTTTATACAAATTTTATAACCTGTCCACCATATTTCCAAACTTACTTTATTGTAATTATGCATTTAAAAAATGTTTCTCCTACTTGGTTATGATCACATTAATAACAAAGACTTCCCGGTACGTTTTGTTTTTTTGTTTTTTTTTACCCTCAGAACTTAGATATTATGTGAAGCACAGGAGTTACTCAATAAATACACATGGGTCTGAAGACATAGTGGCTGTAGAGTTAGGTATCGGGGATAATATAGATTTGAATAGCAAAGGGGCACCAAGAAGGCAATTCTCAGAGAAGGAAAGATGCAAAGAGACTTAGGTTTGGAAGATAATGACAGACCTGCCTTCAGAAACTGCTTCAGAGAGTAAGACATAATATGGTTGCAAAGGTCAGATGAACTAAATTATAGAAAACTTTTTAAACTATATGATGGAGATTAGATGAGATATTATAGACAATTATAATTTGAATGATTAAAAGGCCTTCATTCTCTTTTATGAAAAACAGTTTAGGAGATGAAATTACTAAAAAGTATTAATATTATGCTAAGATATTTACCAGTCCATCCTTTTCTACAGCCATATGTAAAAGTAGTTTCTTTATTCACTTAGCTGAGTTGAGGGATTAAATTATTTAAAACATCAAAAAACAAAACTATTCTAAAATGAAAGGTGTCATACTTAATATTAAATTGCAGATGACGGAAGCCATACACAAAAGAGTACAATTCCCTACAATTCCATTACTCGAAGCACAAAAACATGAAAACACATTGATTTATTTTGTCAGCAATCAGGATAGTGGTTATACTATTGGATGTGGTAGAGACTAGGATGGACCAGGAAGAGAGCTTCTGTGCTGCTGGATTATTCTCCCTCTTTTTTTTTTTTTTTTTTTTTTACAATTTAAGTGCTAGCTACGTAGATGTGTTCAGATTATGAAAGTGTATCAAACTGTACCTTTTCCTGAATGTATATCACTTTAATAAAAACATTTTAAAAGTGTAAGTGAGGCTGAGAGTAAAGTGTACAAAAATATATATAATACACAGAAAAGGTTACTGTGTCTAATGTCAAAAGACCTCCAGCCAATTCATTCAAAAAAGACAAATAACTAAAGAGAAAAATGGGCAAAGAATAATAACAAAAAACTCCTAGAAAGCATACAAATGACTAATAAACCTTTTTTTAAAGATCTGCATTTCATTATTGATCTGGAAGGTGCAAATTCAAACAACTAGCTACCATTTTTCATCTAGCAGGTTAGCAAACATTAAGAAGATGGATAATACCATTATGGCAGCCTTTACAGAGTACATAGTGTGTGATGACACTCTTCTATATGCTTTATTTATTTTTTTCTTATAATCCTCACTTAACTTGTGGTCTCATTTTTAAGCTCCATTTTATAGGAAATATTAGTACTTTTCTCACATAGTAAGTGCTAAAGTTAGGCTTCAAAGCGGGCAGTCTGACCTCAAAGCCCATTCATTTAACTACCATTTTATGTTGTTTCTCTATTGGAATTCTGCATGTTAGTAATGAACATCTCTCCTCCTTGACATACTCACTTATTCACAAACTGGACACAACAGTAATGTGGGAAGTTTTAAAATTATATATTAGTTCTATTACAGTGGTTATTAAAATTGCTATTTTAATACTTTTCTCTGTTAGGGAACTGAGCACAAGTACCCTAAAACAACTTTAAAGACAATTCTTCCTGGTCCTTTTAAAAAAATTAAAATTATACATTATAATATTTATATAACAATATATAAATAAATATGTGTATACAAATATAATATTATATTTGACATATGTTGTTTAAATTTAATGTGTGCAAGTTGTTGATTTGATACATTTATATATTATAATATGATTGCTATTGTAGTGATAGTTAGCGTTGAAGTCATTTAATTGAACAACTGAGGTGGAACAAATATTGGGCTTATGTTTCAAGAACAGAGTATTTATAAATACTGAGAGAGTAGGAATGCTATAACTAAACAAATATTGGGAAATAGAATAATTTCTTCATCTCTTGTAAGCTAAGGTCAATGAAAAATAGGTTGTTAAGAGAACAAGAAACATAAAAACTAAGTATTACAAATTTTTTCATTGCTAAATAGATACTACTTTTCAAAAAACCTAATGGTTAATTACATAAAGTTAAAGTTACCTTTATGAAACCACCAGAAGAAAATACACAACCCTTCAAAATTATCAGAACTCATATGTAAAACATAGCAAGGAAAGTCACCATATAAAGATCTAAAAAGCACAGAAAAATATCATGAAAAATCTAAAGCCAAACCTATCTGTCATATGCATGCATGTGTAGATTGGCTAAAACCACCAACTGAAAGAATCAGTATCAGCTGGACCACAAATCAAAACCTCATATACTCTATATGAGACACTGGAATATTACTCAGCCATAAAAAGAAATGAAATTGAGTTATTTGTAGTGAGGTGGATGGACCTAGAATCTGTCATACAGAGTGAAGTAAGTCAGAAAGAGAAAAACAAATATCATATGCTAACACATATATATGGAATCTAAAAAAAAAAAAAAAATTGTTCTGAAGAACCTAGGGGCAGGACAGGAATAAAGATACAGACGTAGAGAATGGACTTGAGGACACGGAGAAGGGGAAGAGTAAGCTGGGACGATGTGAGAGAGTGGCATGGACACATATACACTACCAAATGTAAAATAGATAGCTAGTGGGAAGCAGCCCCATAGCACAGGGAGATCACCTCGGTGCTTTCTGACCACCTAGAGGGGTGGGATAGGGAGGGTGGGAGGGAGACGCAAGAGGGAGGAGATATGAGGATATAGGTATATGTGTAACTGATTCACTTTGTTATGAAGCAGAAACTAACACACCGCTGTAAAGCAATTATACTCCAATAAAGATTAAAAAAGATTAAAAATTTAAGATTAAAAGATTTAAAAAATTAAAAAAGAAAGAGACATGCTTAAATCACTCAGAAAGGCTATCAAAGTTTTAAATTATAGTGAGTTGGTAAAATGTCCTTCACCTACACAGGCAGAAACTACAGATAATGATGTGATTTAAGGAAGTAGAGATTAATCATAAGAAGCTGCCTCTTGTTTCTGAACCACATTGAGAACTTAATTCAAGAATACAGATGAAGCAGAATACTGTGGCTATTTTGGTAAAATTACATTGGGGACATGGTTTGGACTCAAGGTTCATTCTTCAATCCCTGAATTGAATTAATTCACTCAAGGAAAACATTTGTAGGAGCCCTGGCCCTGGCCCTGGTCTTGGCTCTCCTGAAACTTGTAGACCTTTTGTAAAAATTCACTATGGCTGTTGAGAATTAGAAAGTGAGCCTGATTTTTTTTTTTTTTTTCATTTTGAAAGAGTTGTTTTCTTCTGACTAGATGACTGAAAATGTCTTTATTCATTCATGAAGTTCAATAATTTAATGAGGATATGTTGTGATGGTAGCTGCTCTGTATGAATTCTTCTGTAAAAGGCACATGCTGTATTTGTTAAAATCAAGTTCAGCTGCAATTATCAGCAAACCCCCAAATAACAGTAAGTTAACAAGATAATAGTTTATTCTCCACTCAGATTCAAGATATCTGGAGGAAGCCACTGTGTTACTATTCCAGGCACCATAAGGAGAAATGCTGGGAAATGAGCAAACTGTGTTCCTTTGATAATACTTCTTAAAAATCGAACATACTTTTCTTGCTTACATCCTGTTGGCCAAAACTTAGTTATATGATCACAACAGAGTAGCAAAGGCAGTGGGGAAATGCTGTTTTTATTCCAAGTAAGCTTTTCCCAAATCCTCTGTTTGCACTGATATGGTTTGATATGACTTGAATTGTCTTTGAGTCTTTCCCACCTCATGTGAGAGTCATTTGCCTACCTCTCTGGGCTGCCATTTGAAGACGAGATAGTATAGTTACTATCTTTTCTGTATCCTGAGGGCACAGATGGATTTGGGGAAAAGGGGATTGCAGAGAGAACACAACTAGGGAGATGTATAACCTATCTCGGAAGCTGTGGACTTGCAATCTTTTCTGAGATCATTTAGTCTACTCAGGAATTGATCCTATTCCCATTGAGTAATACCCTTGGGTCTCAGTCCAAAGAAGGCCCTTAGTTTCCATCAGAGAGAACCAGTCATGCTATTCATCATTCTTTTCACTCACTGGTAACATTGTAACAGTTGTTTCCACTCTGCCACTAAGAAGTCATAAGAGGCAGAATATACTAAAGACTGTGGAGAAGACCCATTTTTGATATTTCAAATGAAAATCTAGGGTAACTTCCCCAAGGCTCTCAGGAAATATGTATGGAAAAACTGAGCAAATTTGCTGAGGTCCATGAAAAAGACTTGAATAAAATAAAGATATAGCCCTAAGTTAAATGGCAAGAATATTGTAAAATTTGTAAAAAGATCTCTAAGTATTAATTTGCAGACCTAATGCAAACCAATCTTATCCTGGCATAATTTCCTTAAGAAATGAAAACATAAGTCAAATTATATGAATGATTTATATGGAATAATAAATGTCTAAGAATTGCAAATAAGTTTTTATTTTAAGTAAAGAGTGATGAGAATAGATTTTCTCTACCAGAGAGTAAAATATATTTTAAAGCTGTAATAACTAAAATATGTGGTATCAGGCCAAGAAAAAGCAGATGCATTAGTGCCATATGCTGGAAAATTCAGAGGAATGATTATCTATAAAATCATAGTATATGAACAAGTAAGTCTTTCAAATCCAAGGAAAAGGGCATTAAAAAAAAAGTCTAAACACGTAGAAAAGAGCTAAATAAAATCCCTAAACCGTATACGACACCAAAAAGCATAAAATGCATTGAATATTGCAACTTAGAAAATGTGTACAAATAGTAAGAATATTTTACTAAATATTCATTAGTGAAAAATATGATTGTGCCTACTTACAAAACACACCAGTAAAAGTAAAACTTAGGAGATCTGAGTAAGATCAGTGAATTGTATTAATGTCAATATCCTGGTCATAATAATATACTAGTTTTGCAAAATGTCACTTTTGGGGGAAACTAGGCAAAATGTACAAAGGATCTCTCTGTATTATTTTTTTTTTTTGCGGTACGCGGGCCTCTCACTGTTGCGGCCTCTCCCGTTGCGGAGCACAGGCTCCGGACGCACAGGCTCAGCGGCCATGGCTCACGGGCCCAGCCGCTCCGCGGCACGTGGGATCTTCCCGGACCGGTGCAGGAACCCGTGTCACCTGCATCGGCAGGCGGACTCTCAACCACTGCACCACCAGGGAAGCCCTCTCTGTATTCTTTTTTTACACCTGAATGTTAATCTATAATTATCTCAATAAAAATTTCAAATAAAAGCCTATAAATCTGAAACAGACCCTGCAAGTAGGCAATGACACAGAAAAATTTCAGGCTCCAGACCCAACAAACCCTGAACCCTTCCTTCCAACCTACATTGTTAATGTTTGTATTTGTTCATCACAGACTTTGAGTGTCATAGTAAGGAGTATGGGCAGAATTGGGATTAGAATGGAGCAAAAGCTGTAATATTGATGCCCGTTAAACCATGATCTTGGGTCATTGTACCTTTAGTTCCAATGATGATCTATCAGATGTCACAAGATCAATGCAATTAACTAATGATCTACAAATCAAATAGCATTTTTCTTGTTAAAGAGGAATGAATATGAATTTAAATTTCAATCTTTACATGGAAAGTATACTGGTAAATGAGAAAAGCATACTACAAAAGAGTACTAGGAGCAAGATACTATTTGGGGGGAATCACACATTTAGACAAATGTACCTGTATATAAAAGAAAGTGCTCGTGTGACTGTTACGGTCTTCGTGTGAATCTTTTATGCTTTCTCTGAGTGCATGCATAAGATTCTGCTTCCTGAACACAATGAAGACCTGTAACAGAGAGTGTTCATCACAGAATGTTTTCTGCACCAGCCCTTGCAGCTTGATTTCTCTATCAACTTCACTGACTCTTCAAAGAAATACATTGTGATTGTAATATCTGCCATCTTCAGGCTCCTCAAGGTCACATTATTTAAAACTTGACCTCTGGCCTGCACTCATTATTTTCTGATTTCAATTTATTTAATAACCATCCCCTATCTGCCCTCATTTAATTTCTGATTGCAATTCGTTTGTAAAAACTCACAACAGGCAAAGGTATGGCCTCAGTAGTGAGGTGGATGGACCTAGAGTCTGTCATACAGAGTGAAGTAAGTCAGAAAGAGAAAGACAAATACCGTATGCTAACACATATATATGGAATCTAAGAAAAAAAAAAATGTCATGAAGAACCTAGGGGTAAGACGTTAATAAAGACACAGACCTACTAGAGAATGGACTTGAGGATATGGGGAGGGGGAATGGTAAGCTGGGACAAAGGGAGAGAGTGGCATGGACATATATACACTACCAAACGTAAAACAGATAGCTAGTGGGAAGCAGCCGCATAGCACAGGGAGATCAGCTCGGTTCTTTGTGACCACCTAGAGGGGTGGGATAGGGAGGGTGGGAGGGAGGGAGACGCAAGAGGGAAGAGATATGGGAACATATGTATATGTATAACTGATTCACTTTGTTATAAAGCAGAAACTAACACACCATTGTAAAGCAATTATACTCCAATAAAGATGTTAAAAAAAAAAAGGTATGGCCTCAGACGAACAGGTTTCCTTTTAAAGAATTTAAGAACCAAGTCAATGTGATTCTCCTTCCCTTATAACCTGTAACAGGAGGAGGAGGAAGGCCCATTACCCTGCTCGATGAAATGCTGCGGACTCAGCATGTGCTTTAGTTTGTTTTAAATGTTTATTATTCCTTCCTTTCCTTCCTTCCTTATTACTTATTAGCATCTCCTCTCTTATGGCTTCTGTTTGCTTAAAAGGAAATATACCCAACAGCTCTGGGCGAGTAAAGTGTACCAACTCTATCTTTTACACGATGCTGACACACGCTCAGCTAGAAAATTATCCCCATTTCAACTGCTTGTCTTAACAGATCAATGTGGATGTAAATGAAGGAAATGAGTGAAGAGAGATTTATATTTTTACCAAAGGGAAAAAAATGTGCTAAATAAACTGTATCCAGTGTCCTACTTAACCAGTCTCAGACGCTGCGCCTGGGTTTACAGAGACAAAGCCATGCTCTCTGTCGGAGGAAGACATAAATATATCCCTTCCCACTGTCTCATCTTTATTTTTCATCCCAAACAGATATGTGGGCTTGGAATGTTTTTCTCACCCCATTCAGATATTTGACATTTCTCAAGGCTAAGCCTCCAATACTGGTCCTTTGTTCACAAATACTCCTGCCTGATGACCATTCTGCAATCAACAGCCTGGCTTCCCCAGCCTTACAGACCTCATGATCTTTAGTTGTAGCTTCCTATTGTTATCTCAGTGCAGAGCAGACCACACCTGCAAGTCTTCTTTGCAGAAATCACAGCCTTGAGCCTCTCAGAGATTTGGTTGCATTGCTAATCAACTAGAAGCCCACTGAAGACATCTGTGTCATCTTAATCATTCTATGTGCCACAAAGGAACAGAAAAAAATTGTTGATGTGGCCACTTAGAAGTCACAGTCAAATTCAGGAGTCCCAAAATTGCAGAGTCTATGGGTAATGCAAAGATTAGCAATCAAATGGTTAACCTGAATTTAATGTTATAAACACTAACTGGCGGGCTTCCCTGGTGGCGCAGTGGTTGAGAGTCCGCAAGTGTGGAAGCAATTAGACATACTGAAGAATTAAAATCAATCAGTTTCACTGAATTTACTTTGGATTGTATGGCAGACAGCTAAGTGCCTTGTGGCAGATTTATTTTTCCCTGTTAATATAATCAGTGGATCAGTTTCCACCAATCTCAATGCCTGGCACAGTGGATGACAGGTCCCATGGGTGTGAACACCAGGAAATACATTTCAAGGAGAATGAATGGAAGAAAGTTATAACTATACTCAGTATAGTTACAACGGTAGATTGACAGTAGATTCAATCCATTCTTCAGTTAATAATTCAATGTAATTTACAGACACACTCTCCCCATCTAACTTCATCATGCAATAGTTACTTAGACAATGAGGTACAAGATTTTTTAAAGTCCAAAATTCTGTGATATTCATAATAGCATTGCTGATTTTGAGGGGAGAATAGAATCACATCCAGTAATAGCTCTTGTCTCTAGAAAAAAATGTTTTTAGCTAGTCTCTTTGGGCCCCTTAAATCCTCAGAACTATAATTTTGTGATACTTTTGTCACTGGCGACATTAAGGGCAGAATCACTTATGAGATTCATCTGTGACTCAGTGGCCCTTGTGATTGATATCACATATGCAATGAAAGTTTATGGAAATGTCATATAATTACGATGATAGTGAAAAGATGCAGCTGCTTTTTATGGAGTATTTACTCTATGCTAGTTGCATCTAGACATTATTTTAAGTATCATCATCAAGTGAGGAAAATAAAGGGACCCTGGATATCTAAGGCACTACATTCAGATATGGGCTTCATTAATTGCCCCTAAAGTAAACTGTGCTTTAAAACTCATAGTCATAATAGTATCTGCAATTGTGAAAGTGGGCTTCAGAGACAGAACTGAGTTGAAATCAAGACTCCTTTACTAACTTTTCAGTCTTTTCTACACTTCAGTTTCCTTAACTGCAAAACAAGGATGGCAATGGTGTGTGCCTCACAGAATTGTTGCATAGATGACGTAAGCATCCTGATTCTAACAGTGCCTGATTCAAACAAATGTTAGCTGATACTGTTAACTGTATCATTTGTTATCATTACTATGCGTTCAATCATATATTCATTCTTTAAATGTCTTATTATTGCCTAGGATAATGGACACTAGAAATGGTCAGTTCTACTTTTTCAGGTGGCAATGGTGCCATTTCAGTAATGCCAGGATAATTCAGCCCTCCTCAAAAATACTCCCTTCATTTGAAATACTTGAGAGCTTTAAAGGTCATCATTAACTATTTCTGCACTTCCAATATGGTAGGCACTAGCCACACATGGCTGTTTAAAATTAAGACAATGAAATAAAATAAATGAGATAAAAATTAAGTTCCTTGATCACACTAGCCACATTTCATCTGGAACATTTGCATCATCACAGAAAGTTGTATTGGACAGAGATAGATACCTTTAATTGTTTCCTGCTAAAGTTCAGGTAACCAAGCAATCATTCATTATTTATACCTGTGAGTCAAAGTATGCTTAGAACCTTTTCTAAAACCATGTTTTCATATGGAGAATAGGGGAAGGGAACATGAAGGCACTGGGGAAAAATCTTCAGGACTTTTCCATTTTAAACATATTCAATTTCTGTGCTATGTGCACACCTGTAGCTTATAAAATTGTCTATAGATTCGACACCTCTGAAAGAAGACCCTCAGTATTTCCAGATCCTACCATTTAATTAGCACTCTACTGTTTGGCATTACCCAAGGATATTGGTGTGAGCTAACCTCACTCAGGAGGAAAAGATATCAGCCTGAGAACAAACACTCTTGAGTCAAGATGAGAAATCAATCTCAGAGAGCTTGGTATGAGTGAGATTGTCTGAAATGCTCCTCTGCCCTCGTGTTGATCTCTCCCTCCCATATATCAGCACAGACCTTGGAAGACTCCAGATATTATGCTCTAGTAAGTTTAGAACCTGCTGTCAAAAAAGGACCCAAATACCACCGCATGTGCATATACACAAAGCTACAAAAACAAACACAAAAATCAAACACTCACACCCAAAGAAGCCAGCAACTCTATTTGAACAGATCTTACTTTCCCAGTGAAAGCAAAACTCATCACTTCCCAAGTTAGAACAGCTGAGACCCATCAACCAACGGAAAATAATTTGTTCATAGTAGAAGCTGTCACCGGCTATTACCACGTGGAACGTGAAGCAGACCTCGGCTCCCAGACTTGGGCAGGCCCACTCCCATTTCACTTGACAGCTGTGGACACTGGAATAATATAAAGCATAACCTAATCAACAGACTGTGAAAAATCTGAAAGCTAAAGACAGATGTTCAACTGCTATCACCACCTTTCATATTTAATTATATTTATGTGGGGAAAACAAGTGATAAGTCCACTCCTCTAAGGAGGCCTACTTTACTATTAACTTAATGACAGGGTGGGTATGGAGTTCTCCATCAAACAATGGTCCTCAAATGGCCTCAATCTAGGCCCTGGAGGCAGATGATCCTCTGCCGAATCAGCCTGAGTTTCATACAACAACCTGCAGCCTTCCCCTTATTTTTCCGCTCTCTCCTTCCACTTCATTGTTCTTCCCCAGACTAGCCTGCCAACATCACATCTACACGTAGGAGTGACTGAATGTAGTTAGCATATACAAATCACTGCCAAGCAGGCTAAAGGTAACGACATTTTTTTTCCATCTAACTTGAAAACAACCAAACAGATTTTCCCTTTGCTATTTTGAATCTACAAAGATCTCAAAGAATCGCAGAAAGTAAAAGAAAAGAAAAAGGTGATATAGCATCTGCTCCAGTGTCTAGTATCAGGAAATGACTTTGTTATAAGTTAATGGCGGGGAGGGGGCACAAACTGACTTGCCTACAGAGAGAAGGCACACAAGTCAACTGAGGCGAAAAGGGGCCAATGTTCGCTTCTCTGTTAAGGGCCCTGCAGGGAATTCAGAGGATTGTGGAAAACTGAAGAATTCCTGCTTAGTCTTTAGTACAGACCCTTCATTCCATTCAGGAATGCGGTCCAAGTATAGATGGATACATTATTTGTTTGTTTGCAAGAAAAGCTGGAAATATTGGGTTTTATTTAACATCTGATGTTTAAATATTGACAATTATTTATATTTTTCAACATTGCATGGGCCTATGGTGTGGAGGTCAAACAAAACTCTTACATTATAGATCTACAATTTTGCAAGCTTTGACTTAAAAGAGTTCAAAGTTACTAAATTTTACAAAACACTGTTCTCATGAGAGGTAATGAAAAACCTGTTTCTAGATGGTAACAAGGGTCAGTGAAATGATCATTGGGCTAAAATTGGGAAAACTAGTGCTCTGCCCCAGCTCTTTCGTTTATAAGTCGAGTGACTTTTGGCAAATCATATAAAGAGAGACTCAGTTTCCTCCTACTTACATTGAGGTCTCACTTGCCACGTCTGTTTCCTATTTTTTGAATATCAAATATGAATATATTTTTAAATTGAGAAGGGTGCTATTACAAGAGAATATTATCTATTGTTAATTTTTCAATGAGTAATCAACAAATAGTACCACTGCTTATTATTTTTGCTTCTCCCTCTATCCTTCTGAAGGAAGGAGTGGCTTCTGAGTACTAATATATGATATTCAAATCATACTGCAAGATTTGAAGTAAAAATACAAGTTCTGACATTAATTTAGGTAATTCCCTTCAATTCTATGGAGATCTGTTTTCCTGTTTGTAAAATATGATAATGATACTTGCCGTACTTATTTAGAGGTATATTATAAGGCTAAAACAAGTTAAAAGGTATTAAGAATTGAACACAATAAAAGTATAAGGTAGGGGATGAGGGGAAGATGGCGGAAGAGTAAGACGCGAAGATCACCTTCCTCCCCACAGATACACCAGAAATACATCTACACGTGGAACAGCTCCTACAGAACACCTACTGAACGCTGGCAGAAGGGCTCAGACCTCCCAAAAGGCAAGAAACTCCCCACGTACCTGGGTAGGGCAAAAGAAAAAAACAGAGACAAAAGAATAGGGACGGGACCTGCAACAGTGGCAGGGAGCTGTGAAGGAGGAAAGGTTTCTACACACTAGAAGCCCCTTCGCGGGCGGAGACTGCGGGTGGCGGAGCGGGGCAGCTTCGGAGCCGCGGGGGAGCTTCGGAGCCGCGGAGGAGAGCACAGCAACAGGGGTGCGGAGGGCAATGCGGGGAGATTCCCGCACAGCGAATCGGTGCCGACCAGCACTCACCAGCCCGAGAGGCTTCTCTGCTCACCCGCCGAGGCGGGCGGGGCTGGGAGCTGAGGCTCGGGCTTCGGTTGGAGCGCAGGGAGAGGACTGGGGTTGGCGGCGTGAACACAGCCTGCAGGGCGTTAGTGCACCGCGGCTAGCTGGGAGGGAGTCCGATGAAAAGTCTAGACCTGCCGAAGAGGCAAGAGACTTTTTCTTACCTCTTTGTTTCCTGGTGCGCGAGGAGAGGGGATTAAGAACGCTGCTCAAAGGAGCTCCAGAAACGGGCGCGAGCCGCGGCTAACAGCGCGGACCCCAGAGACGGACAAGACTTTGTCTGTATGGCTTTGCTTCCACCATTTGTCCTAGGGTTCTATCCGTCCGTTTCTTTTTCTTAATAATTAATATTAAGTTTAATAACTTTATTTCACTTTATCTTATTTCTTTCTTTTTTCCTTCCTTCCTTCCTCCCACCATCCCTCCCTCCCTCCTTTCTTTCATTTTTTCAAAGGTGCTTCTTGTCTATGAATAATGAAAACAATACTATGATCATGTTATCAATATTAATACCAAAATATTACCCATAATACAATTTATTACATACTTATTACACAGAATTTGCACTGAATAAAATATCCCTAAAAGCTATGTGAGACAGACACACTTGCTAGCTTTGCTAAAATCTAACCCCCCCTTTTTTTTAACTAAGAGTGATCTAGTTTTATTTGGGCAGCAACATTACCAGCCCAAGGCTCAATATTCTCTTTCCCATAGTCCCTTGCAGCATGTAGCCATGGAACAGTTCACACTGTGATAGAGCAGCAAAGTCCATGGATGGTTATAGGAAGCAAAGACTTTGCTTTATCTATGAAAGGAGACAGAGAGACTGAAACTTTCATCTTTCTTATTTCTACCCCAGATACAGGCACCATGCCTGAAGCTCCAGAGGAGGTGACCAGGGCAGGAAAAAGCCAAGGGAATCACAGATTGGTTATCAATGCATTATCAAAGAGGGAAACCAATCCAGGCAGTTGACAAAGTCTGTATTTTCTGTGTATGTGTGAGTTTGAGATCTATAGTCCCCAACTCGGTTACATCTCTGTAAATTGGCTTTCTGGTACTCGCAGCCAAACACATTTGCAATTTATAAAAGAGGTAACTAGCAAACTCAGATGAAAACCAGTCTTTTTGATTCCAAACTTGATGCAGCTAAGCCGTATGCTACAAGGCATGAGAGCCCTTGGTTTTAAAATGAAGTGAGAAGCCATTAATCTTTCTGGAAACCAATTCTTCCATCTAGAAAGTAGGGATTGTAACAAATACTTCATTCATTTTTGCAAGGGCCAACAGAAAGGGTTATATAAAAGTAGTCTATAAAACCTGAAAAGAGTAACAGAAATTAGGTCTATATTATTATGAATGCAGATTTAAAACTTCACAGATTCTGCTGATGATAAAATATGATTGTAGAACACTGAGTGGCACATTTCACAAATATTCCACCCAGGGAAAGTCCCTGATTGCTGATTATATTTCATGGTGCTGTCAAAGAAGCCAGAGATGACTCAACAGCTCTCCATACTGTCGGGTTCTCCTTGGAAGTTTTTCCAATGGAAGCTGCTTTCTTTTGCAAATCCAAAGACCAGTTAAAATATTACAGTATTGCCTCTTTAGCTTTCCTGTGCAGAGAATTTAGGGAGGTGTGTGGGTTCTTACGTTTTACTCACTTATGACAGAAGCTACAGTTTGGCAGCAGAAGATACACGGGCAGCAGACTGAAGAGCCACACAATTAGAGGAGAAGCTCTAAGCTGGATGATAATCCTAAAATCTTTGAGGGAGAAACACCAGTTTAAGCCACCCTTTGAGATAATTTGAACAAACTGTTCTTGACATTTTGGTGAGCAATTCAGTATTAAGCATACCCTCACTCCCTTGCACCTTTCCCCTGACATAGAGATTGCTATGGGATACATACAGAAGTTTTGCAGTTCTCTGTTAGAACAGTAATAATCAAAGGGAGTGCTAGGCATGAGAGTGATATGAAACCCACAGATCATAAAGATGCCTCCAAATTATTATTATAATCTACACCTAAAATCATTTTGGTTTCATACCTCCCTCTGGTAAAAAGACTCATGTTAGGTAGTTTCTGGACGTGGTTGCTTTTGAAAGAAACTCAAAACATATTCCCTAAGACCCTCTTATGGGTAAGACTGACATAATCATAAAAAATAAAAATGCTATTAAATAGACTATAAATTTCAAAATGATACAGGAATGCAATAACCAGCCAGAGAGTTGAAGGAAATAATAAAAGCAAATAAAACCTAAATAGAACCCTGCCCCCCTTTTCTCAACAGAGATAATGCCAAAGACAAAATGTACTGATCCACAAGCTTCTGCCTTACTCAATTAAAGATTTAGTGTTTTAGAGAAGGCCGGATAAAATGCTACATGGGCAGCCAAATTACAGTGCCCATAAATCATTAGAATTTAAATAAAAGCATTCTAAAATAGATATATAATTAGTCTGTATATGAAATAAATGTACTTTGTTAGAACTAGAAGAAAATCTATGTTTACAACATATGCAAACTCTTCCCATAAATCTAAATCAGGGATGATTTCTGGCTCTGAAGCTATGTGGTAATGTGCAAAGCATTGCAAAATGAGATTTTGGTGAAACAAGTAATAAAATCAATTAAGAAAGTTTAGTCTTCACTGTAAAACCTAACTAAGCAAATAAAAAAGTTCGTTATAAAACCTTCAAAGATGAGCTGATCATTGCATTTGTGGCATTATTATTAAAAGCGTTTATTTCACTGTAGGGACTTCTCCATGCCACTTAGAAGTAAATCTTGGCCAGAATTTATGACCAGTTATACAAGCTGAGCTATAATGTAAAGAGTGACACTTGCAATATCTTTTCCAAAAAAACAGGGCAAAATATGCCGCAGTGTTAATCATGTGACATTCACCAGCCATGCCCCGCACTGAATAAAAAGCTCCCAGGGTCAATGACCCAAAATACCAGCCATGGTGGTGCTGAGATTCCATGTTCAATTAAATCTTTCTGCGACAGATACTACATACCCAAGGTTCCACACCCATCCTCTTCTGCCCATGCTCAAGACACATTTACTTTGTTCAGACAACAAGGTACTCAGCTCCAGAGAAAGAATCATGCAATCAAGTTTTCTTTTTTTTTTTTTTTTTTTTTTTTTTTTTTTTTGCTTTTGGGATTCTCTCACAGTTATGGGTGGCTGCATAGTCTATTTCTAGGAAATAAGACATAAAGTAAAATCTTTGGGGTGAAGGGTGGGGTCTGTTCCTAGGAAAATTTTTCCATACAAACAAGTTTGCTACCACATCTGCCTTTAGCTTAGAGCTGCAAAATAGATCATTCATGGGACAAAAATGATATTTGTAGATAACTGAGCAAAAAGGTGGGAAGCTCCTGAGTCCTTTGTGTCATTTATGAGCTTCTGAACCAACCCTGGAAATGCTACCCCCAGACCACTTAAAAATGAGATATTAAATGTTGACATTGTTTATGCTTCTATTCTTTTACTTGTCATTAAGTTAATCTTTTTAATTATTAATGCAATGTCTTTCTCTGTCCTCCTCAGAACTGTCATGGGCTTGGGCTGGCAATCAAGTCATCAGACCTGAGCTTGATAAGGAACTTAAACATTTATTTATGCTCACTCTGCATTATCTCATAGACTCTTCACCAAACCCTAGGAGATAGGTACCACAATTCTGTACCTTAAAGCACAGAAGTGTTGAAATACTTGCCTGAAGTCACAAAACTAGAAAATGGGAAGGCTGAGTTTTGAATCTGAGGAAGTGTTCAGAGTTCTGGCTCCAAAGTTTTTCCTCCTTTCCCTCCTAAGTTCCATCGACACTTCTGTTTTTCAGGATCAGTTCTCAGCAATCTGTTGCAAAGGAAAAGGAACTCTGCATAGTAGAATACCTAGAAAAGGGCTTCCAGTGATCAATGAAGTGCAAAATGCTTTTCTTCTGGTATAATTCTGCATGACATTGAAGTTATTGGGACTCTAGCCCTAAAATCATATTGCTAGCTCTACATATGTTATCGCCTCAGAAATAAAATGATCAGGAAAAAGCAGCCTTCTATTTGGGATGGTGAAATATATGAGATTAAAAAATTATTTTAATGAATGGATCAAGAAAATGTGATATTATATATATATATATATATGTATTATTAAGCCTTGACAAAGGACACTGTCATTTGTGGACTACATGAATGAAACTAGAGGACGTTATGCTAAATGAAATAAATCGAACGGAGAAAGACAAATACTGTATGTATCACTTATATGTGGAATCTTAAAAAAAAATTGAACTCATAGAAACAGAGTATAAAAGCAGTTGCCAGGGATTGGGTTGGGGGTGGATGAAATAGAGAGAGGTTGGTAAAAGGGTGCAAACTTTCAGTTGTATGATGAATAAGGTCAGAACATCTAATGTATAATACGGTGACTATAGCTGATAACACTGTATTGTATAATTGAAATTTGCTAAAAGAGTGTAAATGTCCACACACACACACACACACACACACACACAGATAAATATGTGAGAAAAACAAAAACCCATCATCCAACCACTCCAACATAACTGCTATTAAATGTCTATGCTGTTTTCACAATGTACTTGCAATAGATCAAATCATTACAATGTATACTTTAAATATTTTACAATTTTATTTGCCAATTTTACTTCAATAAAGCTGAAGAAAATTATTCATGCTGCTCTTTCAGATTTTTTTCTATTGTTAAATGTTACATATAAATAAATATATGTATTTTAAACAGAAACATATTCTATTTCATAATCTTTTTCCCTAAAAATATATAATGAACATCATTCTATCATTCTATATTTGAAAAAGCAAAATTAGTATGTTATTCTAAAAGTACAAAAATGTTTTACTCTTTAAGTCTTATAAATTCAAATCGTTACTGTGAGTTTCTAGTATTGGCTAATTTCAGCTTTTACATATTCAGATTCTGATAACTACAGTTACATTTAATTCATTTCAAGGGAACAAAAATGTACTTTTTCTTTTCTTCCACTGAGTTGCATTACCCTAGATTATTTTTCCGGATTGAATTTAAGATAAACCTGCCTAAGAAAACAACAACCCTCTAGACTCTGTTGACCATTTTTTTTCATAACCCTAATTGCCACAGAGAACTTATTTAATTTATGGAATGACCTTGGATCCTGAAACTGTTTCTTTATCCATAACTTGGGATAAAAATACACCCCCCTGTTTTCTTTTCACAAGTAATCTACGATTCAGTCTTTTATTGGTCATAAAAAATCTTTAAAATATGCAGAGTGTTAAAAAATGTCAGGTGTTATTATCCATTGTTAATCAGTTTTTAAAATGCCTTTCATGTGTTCTACTAAATATTGTCATTCATATTTTCTCAATTTTTTTTTTCAGTAAAAAAGTACCAGATCTAAATGTAACTGTATTAATTAAAACTTGATTCTCTTGTTTGTTTAGTAGAATTTATCCTTATTATATCTGTCTGGGCTTGTGCCCTGTGTCTGCTCTCTTCCTTCTACTTCATATCCTTTGGGCTTAACAAAAGAAAGGATAGAAATACTGAAAAAGAGGACATGGTATAAATAAACAAAAAACAAAGCTCTTGTATCGACAGGAATAAATCCGAGTCTTTTATCTTTCAGTTCAGGATAGTGCCCCCAGCTGAGGGAACTGTATGTTTGAATGGTACTTTTAAAATCTATTATTTCCTGGCATCAGATCTTTCTGTTACTGAGAGAAAGGGAAACCATTGGTGCCCCAAATTATTATGGCAGCAATAACTACACTAGGTTCTAGAGTCACACATGTTTTAAAACACGTCAGCAGGACTAGGACTTCTACCACCTGACTTTCTAAAACACACAATGACATTTGTAGGAGGAGGGGGAAACTTGAAGTTCTGGAAGGCTGTAACTGTAGCAGTGGCATGGTAAAAAAGTAAAAAATTACCTGTTCTTACCTCTCCTGTTAAGATTAGAATGCATTAAATATTTCTATTACACTCTCCACCAAAAAGTGGGTAGTGGGAGGTGTATGTCATAAAAAACACCACTTCACAAATCCCCTCAGATCTGCATACAGTTTTAGAAGTTCTTGCTGCCCAGGTCTGTACTCCCACCTAGGATAAATCACTACAAAGTGCCATGTCCCCAACAGGGGGTTGTTAATTAGTTTTAAAGGCTCCTGCAGTTCCTCTGGTGCTTCAAGGAAGTACACAAGCCCAGCATTCTACAAAAATACCCTTTTTTTATGGTCAGCACAGGCTGAGATTTTATGAGCTTCTCATGGCTGCATGAGAGTTGAGCAATATGCAGCGGTACAAAGAGAAGGCTGTTAAAATTGACTGGGATAAATGCTTTGTTTATTTTGCAGCTGGAATGCAGCAGAACTCTACCTAAATAGAAGGGAAAGGAGGCAAACACAGTGTGCATTCGGCTGCAAGGACTGGGGTAAGATGGCAAAGCTCTGCAACTCCACACTCATGCCACTGTGGACATGGCCTGGCTTTGGTGCTGCCCTTTGTATTCCCAGAGAGGAAAATTTTGTCATAGTTGACTAGGACAGAAAGTCTGAGAATTTTAGCATTGTAGAACTGGCATGAAGCTTAAAGGGTATCCTCTCCTTCCCTACCATATGACACATATGGAAAATGAGATCCACAGAGCCAACCTCAAAACAGTCATGACTGCACCCCTTGCTGCATAGTAGAGCCAGCAGAGACCCTAGAAGTGATATTTCACCAAGGTCGAAACATATGGGATTTGATTCCCTGTTTAACAAATATTTGTTAATCATCTGTTAGGGACAAGGGACTGTGTCCTGAACACTGGAAGCTCTGACTAGCCTCACCTCTTAAAGAACGTATACATCAACTTTTAATCTTGCTGTGATAAAATGCTGTTCCTTGTGAGGCCATATAATCTTTCTTCCACATCCCAGTAAGACAACACCCAACATTCCCCAGAGAGTAGGACATTAATATTATAATAGTTGAGGTACAGTGAGGGTTTTCTCCATGCCCAGTACTGGAATAAGAACTGTACCAGGGATATCACTGAATCCTCCCCCTACCTGCCCCCCAAAAAACCTGAAATAGATACAAGGATTACCTCTCCCATTTTACAGAGTGCCCTGAGACATAGAGAGTTTAATTGCCTGGTCAGGTAGGTGGTACAAGAATATATTGAACCCCTATTTTCTGACCCTACATTAAAACTCCTTGTATTCACACAATACCGTCTCCCACAATAAGTTACTTGTGTATCAACTAAAGAAGTTTCTTGATCTGGAGTCACTAAATCTGTAGCAGTGGCCATGATTTGGTCAGGGAAAACAGTTCTGATATCTGAAAGAATAGTAGGATTCTAGACTCTTTAGATTAAAAAAAAAAAAAGAGAGAGATACGAGTAAATATATAGACATTAAACAACTAAAACGTACACAGCTAAATGCCAAAACACCAGCTAAGATTCACATTTGAGCCAACATGTGAAATAAAAGACTACTTGATATATACTCCCATCTACTCTTACTTGATTGACAGCCATCCCAACTCCAGCCTTCTTTATCTTTGGTCAATTCTCTTAAAGACTCCCATTCCCTTTAGGATCATCCGGCCTCCATGAAGCCTCAAAACGAACCTTTTTTTTCATATTTATGGTTATGGAATTTATCTCCTTAGGGAATATCAGACAACTCAGAGAACTCAGTGCTTTCAGGTGACATAAAAAAATTATCCCCTGGGCTTCCCTGGTGGCGCAGTGGTTGAGAGTCTGCCTGCTAATGCAGGGGACACGGGTTTGAGCCCTGGTCTGGGAGGATCCCACATGCTGTGGAGCAACTAGGCCCGTGAGCCACAACTACTGAGCCTGCGCGTCTGGAGTCTGTGCTCCGCAACAAGAGAGGTCGCGACAGTGAGAGGCCCGCACACCACGATGAAGAGTGGCCCCTGCTCACCGCAACTAGAGAAAGCCCGCGCACAGAAACGAAGACCCAACACAGCCAAAATTAATTAATTAATTAATAAACTCCTACTCCCAACATAAAAAAACAAAACAAAACAAAAAAAACTTATCCCCATTTTTCTCCAATTACTTAAAACAGTTTTCCCTTTGTATCTTCTTCCTATAGAGATGTGGATAGCCATTTCCCCATCGTATTTTCCTAATCTGCCTGGATATTACAACTGATTTATCAGTCTTACCTGGCAGTTATGTATTGTCCTTTTAAGATAATAGAACCAAGATGTTCAGAGCAACCAAATGCAATTAAAAAAAAAAATTAAACGAGGACTTTCATATTTTTACTTCAAGTAAACAATATATTTAAAACCTCTTTTTAAAACTTCAGATGAGTATTAGGATGGTTAAGTCACATCAAAGGGAGGGAAGGTGGGGTCTCTTAGGGCCTGGCTGGGGCGATGCTGAGCAGAGTCAGCAGATGGGCCTCAGGTGAGCTGATCCCCAGGAACTGAGGAATAGCCACAAATGAAGAGAAATAAGTTGGATATTTAGTAAAAGTGGCTGGCAAAATTGACTGTTCGCATAATCAAGTAATACCACTTGACATAGATGCATGTCACATAGACACACAAATTCCTGATAATTAAGTGTTATTTTAAACAATAAAAATATAAAATTCTAAAATCATACATAATTAAACATTTCACTGACCACTGTGGTTACTTGAGGGTGGCAGACCCTTTAAGCTGAAAAAAAAAAAAAGAATTCAAAACTCAGGAACTCAACTCAGGAATATATTTTAAATATATGATACGCAAAGAAATAATGGCATTAATAAGTAATGCGCCCTTGAAAATAAATAAAGCACTAACACAATGACAGACAAATGGACTCTCAACATGAACAAATGTTTTAAAAAGAGGAAATATAAATATAATCTAGCTAATAAACATGTGAGAGAATGTTTAACTTCTTTAGAAAATAAGAAAGAAATGCGTATTAAAACGAATGGGTACTCTGCTATCAAATTGTTTCAAGGTTGCTGATGGTTCAGTGAGGCAGGCTTTTGCAAATACTTCTATTAGGAGAATAAAATAACACAGTGCTTCTTGTAAATAAATTTGATTCTGTGTTTCAAGATCGTTAAACATTTTCTACTCTTTTACCAAATGATTCTATTTCTCAGTATTTATTTTAAAGAAGAAAAAATCTTTAAATGTACAAAAAGATGCTCACGATATTTATAACAGCAAAAAAGAAAATGGAAACACCCGACATGTCCAATTTAAGGGTGTGGTCACTCTATTTCAGAATGCTTATATAAAGGAAAGGTAGCAGCTCATGTTCCCAAAGAATGACTAACAATGAGAAATAAAATGTCATTTTAATAGTCAATTATCAAAAAAAAAAAAAGCAGGAAAAAGATTAAAAATATACTACCAGTGATTTGTGGTCAAGGAATGAAGACAATTTTTTTTCTTTTTCTCTTCTTTTCTTTTTAAAGGAGTTAATACAGTACTTTGGAGATTTTAGTTATTATGTTACAAACATTTTTTTAATGCAAAGGAAATACAGCAAATGTACAGACTTGACACATGTAAAGCAGTCTGTTCTGTTGAGACAAGTTGCTTATTTGGACTTGACTAAAATGTTGAATCTAGTTATCTATAGACAGTAATACATACCTATAACCTGTAGTAATTAGATTGTGAATTTCCATCCGGAACAAGGACAGTGCACCATTCAGATAATTGGGAAAAAGAAGGATGTGCAGGAACCAAGGCCAGATGACTGAATCGTGGCCCCTGCCTGAGACTGCGCAGCCAAACCAGGGTCACCACCGGGCCCACAGCTCAAAAGGCAGATTTGCACGCAGGAAAAAATCCACTTGCTCCTCCAGAGTGTCTTTTTTTTTTTAATCTGCTAAAAATACCCTCCGGCTAAAACTACCAAAGTGAATGGCGCCCCCTGGAGTTGCAGTGCACAGCCAGCAAAACTACAACACAGTCTTGAGTCATGTTACAGGACAGAGTGACTACTGTCTAAGATCAGAGGGCACCTGGAGGATGGGTCTAGAGGAGACTGGTGGGGACAGGCAGTGAGGAATGAGAAGAGGAAGCTACACCCCATCCCCTGACCTGCACTTCCCCGCTCCTCTAAGTAATGTGGGGAAATCCACTCTTAAAAGAGCAGGAATAAGGATCACGTCTGACCAGCCTGTGGAGGGACCTGTGGTGAGAGAGGGTGTGATGGGGCGTGAGGGAAACAGGAGGACGCAGCACACAGCTCAGAAATGTGCAATTAGAAGGAAACACCACCTTAGTCTATAAGATTAGGAAGAAAATTCCTCTCTTGTGGGCTTTTGTTAGATCAAATGTTCATGAATTTACATATGTTGGCTTGGCGAGTGATAAATGCTTAAAAATGATAACAATCATATAAATACCAGTTTCATCCCACTAACATTTTAGCAAATCGTAGAGAAACTCTTACTGGCAATTTTAAGTATCTCTGATGTTGTGTTAGAAGGAGCCAGGCAGCCGAGACTCCCTCAACATTGAAAACAGGTCTTGTGCCAACAGTGCCAGTTACAGAGCAAATCTCAGACTCTCTGGGCCTCTGTTTCCTCACTTGTAAAGTATACTGCCCTTCCCAGTGAGATCAGATCTATAAAGTGACTCCACACGTTGAAAAGGATAATGTGTATGTGTGCACTCATGGTATATGTGTTGTGTGTGTGTCTGTGTGTGTTTACTTGCTCGTTTGTGTTTTATGTTCCTTCTTAATTCCTCTGTTTCTTTGCTTTCATTAGCAGTAAACACCTCAGAAAAATGTAAAAGGAGCTTACACACTTTGTTTTGAAACAAAAAGGGCACCTGGGAAACTGCTCTGTTCCTCTTTTCGGGAGGAAGAGGAACCCTGGCAACACAGCAGAAGGTGGCAGCTAAGTCCCTGAGTTCTTGGGGGTTAGAGCAAGCAAAGAGGAAGCCGGCTAAAAATTGGTCCACAGTTCGAAATCTGGAGATCCCATTCCTTTAATGGTGTCCAGCTGCCCCATGGGAGTATTTCCTGGTGGCTCCTGGGGAGCTTTCCCTGAACTTGGTAAATACAGCCTTGGAGCTGATTGAGGACATTTCCTAGTTAAATATTTCAGCTTTAACCAAGAGAGAGAGGAGAATCCATTTCTGAGCTCATGACCGTGCATGATTTCTGTATGAACCCATGAGTTCCCTCCTGCTAGTTAAGACTGTAGGTTTTCTGCCATCTCGCCGTATCTAACACCAAGTGAATGTAAATAGAAGAATTCATCACTCATCTGCCTCTTACTTTAATAAAAATGCCAGAGTTTTAAAATTAGAGTGAAAGCATGCACAGGTGCTAGTTTTATAAATAAAAAGTTAGAAGAAAGTCAGTCAATGTTAGCAACTTATTTTCTGGGGGACCTTTGGGATGTTTGCACTTCTCTCCCGTACTCTATTTCATGGATTCAGAAATCAAAGGGTACCAGATGAGAAAGTTTCTTTGGTCTGGATGTTCACCTGTTAGCACAGATCTCATCTAAAAAAAGTATTTGCGCAGGTTCTTTCTCTTCTTCCTATGCTTATTTTTGATGTAAATGACTTGCTAACGTTGAGCTTCATTCACTCTAAAATATGTGAGCCTTGTCTTTTTTCTTCTGTTTTCAACAGAAAAAGTGTTCAAAAAAGTGTTTCGAAAGTTGTGAAAAATTATTTCTAATAAGACTAAAGTCACAGCATGCAGGTGATTTGGGGCACAGGCATTCACACTCCATCGTTCCATAACTAACAATAAACATAAAGGCAAATGTTATTGCACATTTTCCATATATATGAAGGAAGCATTTTCCAATTCCAAAATTTGGTATAATAATATCATTCAGGGGCTTCCCTGGTGGCACAGTGGTTGAGAGTCCGCCTGCTGAGGCAGGGGACAAGGATTCGTGCCCCAGTCTGGGAAGATCCCACATGCCGCGCCGCGGCTGGGCCCGTGAGCCATGGCCGCTGAGCCTGCACGTCCGGAGCCTGTGCTCCGCAACGGAAGAGGCCACAACAGCGAGAGGCCCGCGTACAGCAAAATAATAATAATAATAATAATATCATTCAGGTATGACTTTTCCTTCCTTTTCAAAGTTTTCTTTAACTCTGCTTTTCCTAGATAGCCCCAAGAAACATACAGAGGCACCCATCTCTTAACGGTCGTCACAGGTAGCATTATTTTTCTGTAGCTTGGAGGAAAGACTGTGTCAGCATCGCTCTTGGGTGCTTCCCATGAGTTAAATGGTAGTGCTGTCAGGAAAACTGGGGGAGGCAGTAACTGCCAGCTCTTCAGATGCTAAGACCACCCAAACTGGTCAACACTTGGTCTTCTCCTCTAATTTAGCCCCCATCTCCCACTAAGCTCTCCCCACACACATACTGATCCATATGACCTGCAAAAGTCTCTGATGATGTAGCGCTTTATCTCAACTTTTAGGGACCGACCAGCTCCGGTTCCCTATAGTCCACTCATCAAGCCTGCATTCTCTGGACTAATGTTCAACACCCTTCATGACTTTCCCTCTTCCAGCCTACATCATTTCCAATTACTCTTCAATATGAACCCTCATCATGAGCTATATAGAGTTGCCACTGATTTCAAATGAGAGACAGTCCCCTACTTTAGGTTCCAGAAAGCCAGGCACAAAGTAGCCGTTCACCAGAGGAGAAAGATGCCAAGGTGCAGGTGCTGAATTAGATTATACATGATCTAAAGAGAGCCTTTAAGTTTTAAAGGCTTTAACACTAACCTAAAATATAATTTCACCCTTGACGCGCTACAATTGTGAATGCCATGGTGCGGACCTGTGCACGTTTTAGCTAAGTTTGAGGAGCACTGCCACCTTTTGCCTTCAACTGTTGAATGATTGAAACAACAATTTACTAAGTACCTGCAGTGTCTCAGACTCTCAGCTAAATATCTGTTTGTGTTTTTAATACTCACGGTGAGTCAGTGAGGCAAGGCAATAATTACTCTCATTTTAGAGATAAGAAGGCAGAATACCAACGAGGCTAAGGACAAACAGCCAGTAAGTGAACAAGGATTCAAACTTAGATTTGTTTGGCTTTTTTTGTCGAGGTAGGCTTCCTGGAGGAAGCGGTTTTATTTTCAGTTTAAATGAAGATCTGTGGCTCACTTAGACTTCTGAATATTTGGTTAATTTACTAGTATGCTACCCTTGTCATCTAGAAATTGCATAAAACTCAGTTAATTTCAATACTCCAGCACAAATTCACCCCCTTTCTCTTTCTTACTGCACTGGTAAACTTCATGAAGTCAGGGAATAAAAGTATGCTGCTAATTATTTTATCTTCCATGTCTAGCACAGTACCTGGCACATAGATGGTGATCAGTGCCTCTTAAATGAATACATGAAAAGCAGGCTCTAGGCTCAGCTTTGTACCAATGTTTCTGGGAGTCCTAGAGAAGTGCACAAGCCAACTCATCCGGGGACAGTAAGGAAGTGATCACTCAAGCAAGACTTTTCTAGATAATTAGGCATCCAGACTAGAACCACATGCTAAGTCTAGATTCAGATAAGTCTGGAGGAGGCAGATTGAGCTCTCTGTCCTCAAAAAGCTCAAAATCTGATCTGATTCCATCTTCCAATGCATTTTGTATGGGCTATACCAAGCCACCGATGACGTAAATAAAACATTCAGTTTTCTTGCAGAAATGTTACTCCACTATCCTTCACGCAATAACGCAGCCCTTTGTAGCAAGCTTTATAATGAGGCTATGAATTAAAGTGATGCATGGCTTTTCTGAGGTACAATATGCATCACAACAGCCTGTATTAAGAATTTAAAACCATATAATGTGCTTTATAAACTAATAAAGTAGCTGCCTCTAAATGATTTAGCAAATATGAATAATGCATCCAGAAATAACTTACAGGAACAGGGCCAGCCTCCTCCCCTCCTGTGCTAGCTGACTTTCTCCACAGATGATGCTGAGAACACATGGGAGCGGAGTTACTGACTTCTGGCCACAAGTCTCCTGCTCTGCCTGGAAACCTGCCTGAGCTCTCCCCAGAGCCTCCCTGCCTATTCTCCTATTCCCGATGCTGCAGCCACCCTCTCTGCCTCTTCCCACTTCTGCCTCTCTCTCTACCCCTTTAGGTTCCCCTCTAGCCAACCCCCCCGCCCCATTTTGGGCTCTCCCTCATTCCCTCATCTTTCCTACTTCATTCAAGAGAGGTGAGGGGCTATCCTAGAAAGCTTCCATGTAGAAGCAGTGCTATATAAAAGATAAAGCAGTCAGTAGATTAAGTAGTCAGAGGGGGAACTCCTAGGGCTCATAGCCCAGAAAGAGAACAGTTACACATGGTTTCCAGGCATCTAGGAAATATTCACAGAAGAGTTTAAACTATCCAAACCCCTACATACTAACTAGATTTCACGCCCAGTACTTTGTCTTCTGAACACGGCACTGGTGAAATCTAAAGGTGAGTACCTGAAGACTCAAAGCATGTTGGATCTCTGTCTGGGTTTTTTTCTGGGGGGGGTGGAGACTTGATTTTAGCAATAAATATACATGTATATAAATCCCAAAGCACATAGGAGAACATTGTTCAAGAGAACATTGCTCCTACCTGACAATGAGAACCAGCTAGCTCTTTAGAAACCCACCAGACAGCCTAAACAAACTAAGGAAACTTTAGTTCAAATAGTCACAAACACTTGCTGGGAGAAAAAAAGACTCATGGCTGCTACAATCCCTAGCAGAGAAGTACAAGGTGAACACACTCAGCGTGGGCTGGGTTATTGAGGCAAAAGTCGACTTTCTACAAATGTATGTAATGTATGTGGAGGCCAGCAAAATGATTAGGATTCTAGAGAGCCCTAGCCACAGACTGTCCTGAACCTTCACAAAAACTCATTCCCATAACAAATGCAAAGGGGTAATGTGCAGAGACCACATGCAGGGTAGAAAGCTGAGAAAAATCCTTTTTTTCTGCAAGTACACTGCAGCTTTCCTCTGAAAGTTAGAATGGAGTAGCCAAGAGGAGAGAGATCTCTATAGGCACAGAAAGCAGGGGGCAGTGATGGGAAAGGATAACAAAAAGAATTCCCAGCGACTCTGAAGCTTAGCGTTATAGTCTGTAAATTAGAGAGAGAGATCTCAGCATTTAGAAAGCTGGAAGCTTATCTCTAAAACATAAAGAGATCTCTGGAATATCTGTAGTGTTGTTATTCCAAAGCTTTTCTAACGGAAAAATTCTGATTTGGCCCTCAAATTTTTGAAATTAGGGGTAAATTAAATGAATTAAACCTACAATAATGCCCAGACGCAGGTCATCAAAAAATTAAACTCGGTTGGATCCCTTCTCCCATTATTATCGTAACAGAAGAAGCAGCATGCTCTTTTTTTTTTTTTTTTTTTGTGATTAGACATTGTTTATCTCAGTGTTTACTATTTTTTTTTTTTTACATAAAATGTCTGGCATTCAATCAAAAATTTCAAGTCACATGATGGAGCAAGGGAATGCACCTCCTGGTCAAGAGAGAAAACACTCAAGAGATGACTCAGATGGAATGAATAGACAAGGACATTCACATAATTTGGATGGAGTTTCCGCTTCTGGCCATGGTGGAGTGACTTTTATACCCCATTAGCTTTCCTGTCATAACAACTGTAAAACTGGATAAAATATAGTACTTAGCTGGTTTTTAGGCAATAGAAAACAGGCAACACAATACTTAAAACCTAAGAGAAGGGGAGCTTGTAAGTGAAGCTCCTTGATCACCAGCTTGGGGAAAGTTTCCCTACTTGGGCAAACATTGATGCAACTCTAGTAGAGAAAGACTTCCTATTGAAATTAAGAAGAAATCAGAATTTGAAGCTGCTGAAATGGGTTGAATCTATGGAATGGACAATTGGGCAAGTGGAAGCTGTGAATAGAAGGGGCCCAGAATTCACTAAAGGTGTCCCCCATGATTCTGTGGTTGAGAGATAGGTTTTATGTGTTCAGGAAAAGACCAAACAAGACTTACTGGAGAGTAGCTGCAATGAGGTTGGGAGAGATACTAGAGGTTGAACACTACTGGGGGAAAAGTAATGCTGAGGGGCACTGAAGTACTGGCTGGGCCAGGGTAGAGACCTCATTAATAAATTTCTTAATGGCCCTAACTGCCAGCTAAAATAATAGAAAGGCCACTCCTTATGAGTAAAGATCACACCTTAGTGTAAGACCTAACCTATACTCACCTTAAAGAAGACTAAACCAAGCCTTAACAAGAACTCCAGGGGAGACAGAATTTGAAGGTTGTGTCTTACCAGATTTGAGGGACTTGGGAAGTACTGTCAGCATTCCACAGATCTGCATCAGCAAATCAAACACAAGCCTGCATATTGAAGGTACCCAACCTTTCATGGCACTGCCTGTTGAAAAAGAAATACATATTTTGCAGTCATGTTTCTATATACCAACAATAAACATTCTAAAAAGGAAATTAATCAATTAATTTCATTTATCATATCACCCTACAGAATAAAATACATAGGAATAAATTTAACCAAGTAGGTGAAACACTTGTATGCTGAAAATTATAAAATATTGAAGAAAGAGATTAAGACTGAAAAAACTGAAAGACATCCCATTTTCATAATTGGAGAACTCAATATTGTTAAGATTTCGATACTACCCAAGGTGATCAACAGATTCAATGCAAACAACATCAAAATTCCAATGGTCCTTTTTTTTTTTTTTTGGCAGATTTGAACAATCTAATCCTCAAGATCATATGGAATTAAAAGCAGCCTTGAAGAGCCAAATCAATATTGAAACAATAACGGAACTGGCTAGCTCACACTTTCTGATTTTAAAACTTACTAGCAAGCTGCACAAATAAAAAAAACAGTGTGGTTTTGACATAAAGATGAAAATAGAGACCAATGGAATAGAATTGACAGTTCATAAGTAAACCTATACATCTGTTACCAATTGATTTTCAACAGGGGTGCCACGAGAAACCAGTCAGGAAGGAATACACTGATTCAACAGATGGTCCTGGGATAACTGAATATCCATATATTAAAAAATGAAGTTGGACCTTAATCTCAAAACATATACACAAATTACTTCTAAATAGATCATAACCCAAATATAAGAACTAAAACCATGAAATTAATAGAAGATAATATAGAGGTAAATCTTCATGACTTTAGATTTGGCAATGAGTTCTTACATATGACACAAAAAAACACATATAAGAGAAAAAGTAAATTAAAAGACTTCATCAAAATTAAAAACTTTTATGCTTTAAAAGGAATTATCAAAAAAGTGAAAAGGCAACCTACAGAATGAATAACTTACAAAAATATTTGCAAATCACATATCTGATAAAGGTCTATTATCTAGAATATATAAAGAAATCTTACAAGTCAACAACAAAAAGACAAACAACCTGATCAAAAAATCAGCAGAAGACTTGCATTGACATTTCTCCAAAGAAATATTCAAAGGTCCAGGAAACACATGAAAAGATGCTCAATATCATTAGTAATTAGAAAAATGCAAACCAAAACCACACTGATGTACCACTTCACACCCACAAGGAAGGATGGCTATAGCAACAAGAAAAAACAAAAAAAAAAAAGGGAAAATAACAAATGTTGGCAAGAATGTAGAGAAATTGGAAAACTTGTACTTTGTGGGTGGGAATTCAATGAGAATTAGCTACTGTGGAAAAGAGTTTGGAGGTTCCTCAAGAAGTTAAATATACATGACTCTTTTTGAATTACGGTTTTCTCAGGGTATACGCCCAGTAGTAGGATTACTGGGTCATATGGTAGTTCTAGTTGTAGTTTTTTAAGGAACCTCCATACTGTTCTCCATAGTGGCTGTACCAATTCACATTCCCACCAGCAGTGCAAGAGTGTTCCCTTTTCTCCACACCCTCTCCAGCATTTATTGTTTCTAGATTTTTTGATGATGGCCCTTCCGACCGGTGTGAGATGATATCTCATGTACCAAAATGTTCATTGCAGCTCTATTTACAATAGCCCGGAGATGGAAACAACCTAAGTGTCCATCATCAGATGAATGGATAAAGAAGATGTGGCACATATATACAGTGGAATATTACTCAGCCATAAAAAGAAACGAAATTGAACTATTTGTAATGAGGTGGATAGACCTAGAGTCTGTCATACAGAGTGAAGTAAGTCAGAGAGAGAAAGACAAATACCGTATGCTAACACATATATATGGAATTTAAGAAAAAAAAATGTCATGAAGAACCTAGGGGTAAGACAGGAATAAAGACGCAATATATACACTATCAAATGTAAGGTAGATAGCTAGTGGGAAGCAGCCGCATAGCATAGGGAGATCAGCTCGGTGCTTTGTAAACGCCTGGAGGGCAGGGATAGGGAGGGTGGGAGGGAGGGAGACGCAAGAGGGAAGAGATATGGGAACATATGTATATGTATAACTGATTCACTTTGTTATAAAGCAGAAACTAACACACCATTGTAAAGCAATTATACTCCAATAAAGATGTAAATAAATAAAAAAAATTAAAAAAAGAAGTTAAATATAGAATTATCATATAATCCCACAATTCTACTCCTAGGTACATATCCAAAAGAATTTAAAACAGATCCTTAAACGAGTTGATGTACACGCATGCTTGTAGCAGCACTATTCACAATAACCAAAAGGTGGAAATAGCCCGAATGACCATCAATGGATTATTGGATAAACAAATGGTGCCATGTGCCTACAATGTAATATTATTCAACCATAAAAGGAATGAAGTACCAATACATGCTACAGCATGGAGGTACCTCTAAATTGTTATGCTAACTGAAAGAAGCCAAACAAAAGAACCTAAATATTATATGATTTCATTTATATGAACTATTCAGAATAGACAAATTCAGAGAGACAGAACACAGATTGGTGGTTGCCAGAGGCTGGGAGAGGGAAGGATGGAGAGAAACTGCTTAATGAGTAAGAGATTTTACTTTGGAGTGATGGAAATGATTTGAAACTAGATAGAAGTGGTGGCTGAACACCACTGTGAATATACTAAATGTCTCTGAATTGCTCACTTTAAAGTGGTCAAATCTATGTTATGTGAATTTCACATCAATATTTAGTAAAAATAAATAAAGCGAAAGTGGATAGGACTAAAGGGAAATATAAATAAATTCTATACTGGAATTTGGAAATATAAGTAAATGTGCAATTTTAATAATTCATAGAAAACTTAGATAAAAAATCTTTAAGGTTAGAGAATATGGGAATAAACAGCAACAACAAATGATTATCAACTAACTCATCTGAATTGACATTTAGTGAACATTGCACTCCCATACTGAAGAATACACATTAATTTCTAAGGAACATGTCACGTTAATTAAAATAAGCCTATGCTCAACCATAGAACATTTTCAATGAATATTATATAATTAAAATAAGCAGAACATTTTCTGACCACGATAATATTCAATTAGAAATCAGTAACAATAAGATCATGAAGAAAAATCTCCAAATTGTGGGAAATCAAACCACACAATTTCAAATAATTTATGGGTAAAACATACCTCAAAAGGGAAAATAGAGACTATTTTAAACTAAGTGATAATAAAAATGTAAACTATCAAAATCTATGAAATGAAACTACGTATTAATTATAATTAGTTTTATAGCTTTAAATGACTATATTAGAAAATTTAAAAAGTGTAAAATTAGTTATCTAATATTCCAGTGTGTAAAGGTAACAAAAGAAGAATAAAGTATGTCCAAAATAAGATGAAAAATGAATAAAAATAAAAGCAAAAATGAACTGAGTAGAAAATGGACAAGCAATACAGAAATCAGCAAATCTGAAGTTACTTCTATGGAAAAATTAATAATATTGATAAAACCCCAAGAAGACTAATTAAGAAACACAAGACAAAATCCAAATTATCAGTATTAAAAATACACAGAGGAAACATAACTATAGATCCTACAAACACATGATAATAAGGAGCTCTTATAAATGACTTTATGGCAATAATTTTGATATTAATGAGTTTCTTCAAAACAAGTGATACATGAAGAAATTAAAAACCTGAATAGCCTTATAGCCATTAACATAATTAAATCATAATCAGAAATATTTCCATATAGAAATCTCCAGGCCTGGATGACTTCACTGTGAATTTTATTAAACATTTAAAGAATAATATCAATTCTACAGAAGTTCTTTCAGAAAATAGATGAAGAAGGAACAATTCCCAATCAGTCTTATGGGCCAGTGTAATTCTAATACAGAAAATAAATTCTAAAAAATAATTACTGATCAATAATTTATATGATACAGATGCAACATTCCTTAACTAAATATTATTCAACTAAATCTTGGGGTATTTAATGAGGATGATATATTATAACCAAGTGGGGATTATGTCAAGAGAGCAAAGCAGATTTAACATAAAACATAAAGCAATATGATTCATTATATTTACAGAATAAAGGAAAAAATCATATGTTCATTCTAATAGATGTAAAAGAAGTATTGGGCAAAATCCAACACCCATTCATAATTTTTTTAAAAACCCAGCAAAATGAGAATCTACAGAAAAGTGGAAAACTTCCTCAATATTGATATAATACATGTATAAAAAACAGACTTAACACCACATTTAATGATACCAAATTTTTGGACACTTTTAAGTGGAACAATGAGGAAAATTATTCGTTATCATAACTTCTATTAAATGTACTTTAAGTTCTATGCATTAAAACAAGAGAAGGAAATGAAATGTACACCTGATAAAAATTAAAAGTATTTGATATTAATTATATCAAATATTGTTTGATATCAATATTAATTATCTTCTTCAAAGATGACATAATTTTGTATGTAGAAAACATGAAATCTACACAAAAGATACTAAGAAATGAATAAGGAAATCAAGTAAGGTCACGGAATACAAGGTTGTGATATCATATAAATATGTTTGGTTTTCGTCCCTGGTTCCTGACACAAAGCTCCTAGTTCCCTTGGAATTCCCTGGGTGATAGAAGTGTCTTTTGTTCGAATATGGCTACTCTCGGCAGGTCTCTAGATGGTTTCAGGATGGGGCTGGTCACCAGAGAAATCAAGCTTTGATTAGAAGCCTGGAACTTTTAGTTCCACTCCTCCAACCCTCTGAAAGGAGAGAGGGGTTGGGGATTGAGTTAATAATCAGTCATTCCTACATGATGAAGCCTCCATGAAAAACTCTAAATGATGGAGTTTGGAGAGCTTCTGAGTTGGTGAACACTCTACACGCTGGGAGGGTGAGACCCTAACTCCTTGGGGACAGAAGTTCTTGTGCTTAGGATCATTTCGGACCTCATTCTATGTACCTATTCAACTGGCTATTCACTAATATGCTTTATAATAAACCAGTAGTAGTAAATAAAGTGTTTTCCAGAAATTTTGTGAGCTGTTCTAGCAAATTATTGAACCTGAAAGAGGAGAGGGGTTTGGGGAACTCCCTGACCTTGTACCCAAGTTGGACAGAGTGTGGGTAACTTAGGGATACAATACTTGTGACTGGTACCTGAAGTGAGGGCATCTTGTTGGATTGAGCCTTAAATGCATGGAGTCTGATGCTAACTTTGGGTACCTAATGTCAGAACTGAATTGGATTGTAGGAAACCCAGCTATTGTCCAGAGAGCCAGAGAATTGGTTGGTATGAGAAAGAAAAGAAAAGAAAACAAAACCCTACACATTTGGTATCAAAAGTTCTATGAGTAAAAACAGCTTAGAGGTCAATGCACAAAAACAAGTTATATTTCTATACATTATCAACAAACAATGGAAACATTATATTTAGTCAACTATTTATAAAATTATCAAAAAACATCAAAACTCTAGGGAAAATAACTAATGAAAGATGTGCAACACCACTAAATTGAAAACTATCAAACACTGGTGAGAGAAATTAAAAATGTAAATAAATGGGGAGATATATCTTGTTTATGGATTGGAAGATTAAAGTTGTAAGATGTCAGTTCTCATCAAATGTCTTTACATACAACCCACCAGGCTTTTGTTGTTGTTGAAGAAATTGACAAACTGATTATAAAATTTACATGCAAATGCATAATATGTAAAATGGGCAAAATTATCTTGGAAAAAAAATTGAAAGACTTATACTACCTTATTTCAAGATTAATATAAATCCCTGGTAATAAAGTGTGGCACTGGTCTACAATCACAAAACAGAGAGTTCACAATCATAAATAGTCAGTTGACTTTTGACCAACACCAAAACAACTAAATAAGAAAAGAAAAGCTTGAAATAAAAAGGAGTGTTGAAAAAACGTGAATTCCATTTGTAAAGAATAAAATTTGACTCCTACTTCCTTCCAAACACAAAAATGCATTCAGGATGACTCCTAGATTGCAACATCTTAAACATAGCTGCTAGAACAATAAAACTTATAAAAGAAAGATCCCAAAGAATGTCTTCATGGCATCGGAATAAGAAAGATTTCTTAAACTGAAAACAAACTCCCAAAGAACAAAGCATAAAAGAAAAAAAAATAAAAGATAAATAGAATTTTATTGAAATTAAAATATCTTCTCATCAAAAAGTGTTAAAAATGTGGACCCTATATACAGAATATATAGAGAACTCCTATAAATCAACAACAACAAAAAAGACAACCCAATGTAAACAAAAAAACACAAGAGATTTGAATAGATATTTCACAAATGAAGACATACAAATGGCCAAGAAACACATGAATAGGAAATTCATCATCTGGTAATCAAATTACAACCACAGTAAGACACGATTTCATACCCAGTAGGGTAGCTAAAATAAAACAAGATGGGCAATAGCAAATGTTGACAAGCATGTGGAACAGCTGGAGCTATATTACCTTGTTGCTGGGGGTATAAAATGGTACAACCATGCTGAGGACTATTTAGCAGTTAGTTAAACATACAGTTACCCTAAATCTATGCACTAGTTGGTATTTTCTCAAAATATACTACAGCATATGTACAGCCCTCCCACACACATATTTCTAATGAAAAGTCTTCACTAGCAGCCTTATTCATAATGGCCCCAAACTGGACATAACGCAATGCCTGTCAATAGGTGCATAAACTACTTGTGGTATATTCATAGGATAGACTACTAGTCAGTGATGAAAAGAAATGCAGCAACAACATGACTCATGATTACAGCAACATGAGTAAATTAGAAAATATTGTGTGAGGAAAGGAATCCAGGCACATTCAGTATGATCCAATTTATATAAAGCCTAAGAACAGGCAGGACTGCTATGTGGTAATCAAAATAAAAATTTTCTCAGGGATGTGGGCGTGAAGAGGTTTGACCGGAAGGGAAGCACAAAGGCACTATCTGATTTGATGGAAATGTTTGAAATGTTTTGAGTGGTAGTTACATGCATGTATAAAACTGTCAGAAATAATAGAAATGAACATTTAGGTTCTGTGCATTTGATTACACGTAAATCATACCCTCGATACAGTATTACTTTATCAAAAAAGGAAAAGAAAGTCACCATAACAATAAAGACGGTAGTCTGTCACCACTTATCTTGAGGGTTCTGGAAAAATTTCCCATAAGGTAGGGATGGGGAGGGTGGAGAATACAGGGCTTTCTTTAACAAAAGTAATATCAGTTAAGATTTCAAATGATTGCTGTGGGCCATACAGTGGTAACAGTAAACAGATGACTACATTGAACATTCACTAAGACCTTATCTACTTCACACAGAAGAAACAGGTGGAAACTTAAACAACTTGGTAATGTCGTAAGCTGTAAACAGTGAATCCAGGGATTGAACCTTGGTCTAACTTCAGAGTCCCTGCCTTTAACCACTGCTCTGGTCTTCCCTAAACTTCTTGTTCCTAACACTGGAAAAACAGGCTTAAGCCCAACAGAAAAAATGGGCAAAAGCAAACCACAGGGATGTAAGTTAAAATACCTGAAATTTCTCTAAAGAATCATTCACACTAAGTTGAAATGAGAAAAATGCAAATTCAACAATAATGAGATACCAGGCAACACTCATAAGAACAGCAACACTTGGAAAGGTGCATGATGCCAGCTGTTGCTGCAAATGTGGCGAGACAAGAACTTTGGGTCGTTAACCATATCGATGTCCTCAGACATTTTGGAAATTATTCAGAAGGTACTTCCTGTAAGTAACTAGGCATATAGCTTATGACTGATCATTTCCATTCCTGAGCACCTAGCTCCTAGAAGTTCTATAAGGGGATTTGTACAAAGTGGTTGATTGTAGTATGTGTGTGTGTGTGTGTGTGTGTGTGTGTGTGTGTGTGTGTATGTTATTGTAAGAAAAAGTTGAGGGATGCTCAGTAGGAGAATAGATTAGTAATATATTATGGATCCAATGAAATATAGAAGCAATAGACTACACATAATATATAATATAAATAGATTCCAAAATATACTTTTAAAAAATAAAGTAAGAAATAAAATGAGATTAAGGTACAATAACATGTATGAAAGTCAAAGCTATACATGGCAAACAACTCTATCCAGTATGCATACTTATGGAAATACATACTTTAGAGTGGAAATCTATTAATGAGGAAGAGGGATACAAACAGTGATTAGGAGCAGAATAAAAAGTTTTAAAATAACAATCAGAGCCTTTCTTTAATGAATGATAACAATGCTAAGTAACAAAAACATGATAAACTATGTTCAAGCTCCTTAAATTCAAAGAGATCACTTTGAGGTTGAAGAAAAGTTACTGATCTCACTCTGACAAACAATCGTTGGATCCAATTCTGTGCAAATACACATAAGGCAGCTCTAGAGAGTGAATCACGTACCTCAAAACAGTGAGTTCCAAAGTGTGTGTGTACATGTTTGTGTGTGTGTGCACTCACGTGCATGTGCTACAGATGTGCATTTCTAGAGAAATCCATGCTATGAGGCAAAGTGCAGAGGAACCTGGAAATCTTTGTTGCCGAAACAGACCAGCAGCCCATCCAATCCCTGGGGATCATTAGTATCAGGTTACCCACATCTCCACAGAGACAAAGGTTTGATTTAGATCACAGGTTGCTGAAGTACATCCAGTGATGTTCTATGGAAACACCTATGTAGAGAAGGGGGTTAAGTGTGGGTCAAACTCCCTTCCTTACTTAAAATGTTGACGTGTAAAGCTCAGTCTCTACAGCAACACTGTTCTCACTGGCCAAGGACAGACAAGGCTAGGAGAAGGAGTTGTTTCTGCCCTCTGACCCTTTTTCCTTGCTGGCTGATGAATTAACTGCAAACAGCACTGCCTTAGTTTTCTACAACAAAATAAGCCAAACCATCTCATGCATAGGGCCCAGCATAACTTCATTCAGTTTAGACATCACACCTCTCTCTGAGCACTGACTGGCCTGAGAGTTGGTTTTATTGGAGATTCCTATGATGATTTGTGCTTTCTAATGGATAACATCTCACATATGAGGCTACTATCAATTTAATGCAAAGTCATTCAAATAAATGAAGGAAGGAAGGAAGGAACAAAAGATTGAACGAAGGAAAGAACACAATACTTCATGTCCAATTTTATGACACACATCAGACACAACAGATCTTTTCTACTTAGAGGACACCTGAAAACGGCAGAAACCAGAAAGCACAGAACAAAAGCAGCATTAGCAGGTTAGAGCCATCAGCAAAATAGGGTGGTTAAGAACACAGTACCTTAGTCAAGTTTTGAAAGAGGAAAGTGCTAAACCACTGCCTAAAAAAGTCCAAATGGAGGCAATAAGGGCTTCGCATAGTAGGAGTACTAACTGCTTTGAAGTGGCTTTGGAGAGTTTGTCTCTCATATGTTATCATTGTAGTTCATACTGATTCATTCTCTGTAGTTGAATTATCTTTAAAAAATTTATTGTGCATTTTTATGGCAATAGCCAATCATGCATATCATTAGTGTGCATAGCAAGGAGTTTAAGACAAGAGAAGACTGATGGCTTTTCAATTATTGATGTAAATGAATTGCCAAGCGCAGCTAGTTTAAGAATGCAATAAAGATCAAAAGTCAAATCTCTGGCTCTGTGCACACACACACACAACCTCACTAAACAACCTCATTATTTCATCTTAGCAATAAGCGAAGAAGGCAATTAAGTTACTTAAGATTTCAGACACCTCTGAAAATTTATCTCACAAAATGAAATTAAAAAAACCCGGAACATTTTCACTGGTGTTTAAAGGAGGGATTTAAATGCAAGAATTTCAAATATATAGGGTGCTTCAGAGGTCATCACATCCAACCCTGTCCTGCCAGTGCCCCAAAGTCAGTGTCACCACCTCTGATCGATATTGGCTCTGTCTAGAGGTTGGTGGCAAGTGTTGCCCACAGAAGGGAAGCCACTTTATGTGAAAAGCAAGCTCACCAAATTAAGAAACCGATTATTTGTCCACATATAATGTGGTTTCACCACAGATTTTCTGGGTTTCCCTGAGCAAATTATTCTCTCTAAGCATCATTATTTTTCATCTCTGAAATGGAAATGATAATAGTATTAGCTTACGGGATTGTATTAGACACTTAAATGATAGCACATACTGCAAAGTATCAACCAGTTCTTTTTTTTTTTTAACATCTTTATTGGAGTATAATTGCTTTACAATGGTGCGTTAGTTTCTGCTTTATAACAAAGTGAATCAGCTTTACATATTCATATATCCCCATACCTCCTCCCTCTTGCGTCTCCCTCCCACCCTCCCTATCCCACCCCTCTAGGGGGTCACAAAGCACCGAGCTGATCTCCCTGTGCTATGCGGCTCAACCAGTTCTTTAGGTTTATGTAGTTGCTGTGCTTCTGCTGGTAAAATTCATCTTTATTTCAGGGCTGTGGGCACAAACTTGGCCCCAACACTAGCATCACCCCAAAGCGCCACAATGAATCCCTGCTCTCCACACTCAGTGCAGCCCTCTGTACGATTTAGCAACTCTCACTTCGCTTTAATCAATTTTGTTTTCCATTGCTTTCAGTACCATTCCAAAGTTTAAATCCTCAAGCTGCCATCTCGTCCCATCCATTTTACATCCAGTAGATACTATTAGTTCCTAAATCATGAAGAAACTTAGGAGGTCAGATATCACCTATACCAATTTCTTGTGTACCCATTAACAACAAATACATTTATATCCTTTGCATCTTTGCCCTTTTGCTTCCAGTCTCAGAGGATCCCTATTAAGGATCAATCAATGATCTTATACATGCTCTTTATGCCACCTCTTCCCCAAAACCAAAATCATCTTGAGCCAATATATTCATTCTGAGCTCTCAACCCAAATAACTAAATATCATTTGGGAATCTCCACCTGGATGTTGCATAGGAAACCCATATTTAGCATGTTTCAAATGGAATACCAATTTCTATCTCCAACCAAAACTCCTATGTTCATGTATGGGAATGAATCTGGTTACTCAAGCCATATACCTCTATGTCATCCTTGAGATCTCCTTTTCCATATAACTGGCATCCAATTGCAAAGTTATTTTAGTTTAAAATTTTAAACTATTTCTTGAATCTATTTACTTATCTCCAACCTAACAGATAATTATCCTAATTCAATCCATCTCTACCATGAGAACAACTGCAATAAATTAATGGCTGGTCTTCTTGACTCCCATCTTGCTACTTTAAAATCTAATCTCCATGCCACACCAAGTGTTACATTTCTAAAGCACTTATCCAACAGCATTCCAAGGGTAAGCCTTTTATGATCTGGCCCTGCTTACCCCTTAAGCTACATTTCTCTGCATTATCCTCTCACGCACTCTGCCGCTGTCAGACTAAGCTTCATGCAGTTCCACTCTGCTGACTTTAGTGGTTTTGCACCATTTGTCTTCTGCTGTCTTTGGCTGGCTCCTATTACTATCCTCAATATATCAGCCTCCTGGAATCTTCCTACCACTCCAGACAGCGTTGGATGCCCCTCTTCTGTGCTTTCATATTACTCTCAATTACAGTTTTCTCTTTTCTCTTTCCCATTGAGGTGTGAGTTTTCTAAGGGTAGGAGGAACCAATGGGAAATGGAAGATGAAGTCATAAATTATTTTTTTTTTAGAAAGGGTGGGTCTAAACGTCTATCAGTATAAATTGCAGGCATATTTGTGTGTGTTGGACCATGGGTCTGGATATAGTCACCCAGCATATCATAGAAGGGGAAAATGGGCTATGGACAGGACCCTGGAGAAAGCTACCAAGGTCCCTTTATATGTCACCAAGGCCATGAAAAAGCAGAAAGTGCAGTTTTCAGGTACACATGAGATTTCAGGGTAAAAAGAAAGCCACAGAGAATAATGGAGAAGAGGTGTAAGGCAAAGGGATCTTAACGTGCTGAAGTGAGCTCACATTTGTAGAGCTACAGCTAATCCATAAAGAGAATTATCTGCCTGCAGTTGGTAAGGATGACAAAGTATGAGAAGCAAAATCAAGGGCATTGAAGTTTAGTGTGGTATTTAAACTGTGTAAATACAGAAGCGTCTTATCAGGATGAATTTGTCAGGAGAAGGAAGTGAATGTAAGAAGCAAAACAAACCAAAATTGCCCATCAAGACAAAGAAAACAAGGTGCAATTAATGATTCACAAAATATACAAAGGATTAATTTGGCCCTTTAACAAATCCTTTATATCAGATAAAATTGGACTGAAAAATCACAGTATAGAAAGCATGAGTGTTAAAGGACCTTTTGTTCTGAGCTGCACCTCACACCAGAGCCTTGAGATTCCTTGATTCATTAATACCAATGGGTTTATTTTTATACAGGTTAAATCACCTGTTGTTAGAATGTGGTTCTGGGTCATTACACAGTGAATTTTAATAAATTAAACCTGCTGTCCTTTTCAAAAACAACACATGGGTCAACAACTATGATTAAGTTGTCTATATTAATAAGTGGTTATTTCTAGGATAATTACAGTTTCTTCTAAGTAATTTATATAAATGGGAAATGTCTTTAAATAGTTCTAAGTTATTTATATCCTCACCTTTGATATGTCCTGTGTGATCATATATCTGTGTATGGATACCCAGTGGTTCTAACTTTAATATTTAACTCAATACCCTGTCCCTTTTCTCCAATAAGGGAGCAGTATGGCATAGTGGTTAAAGGCACAGCCAAACAAACTGCCTGGGTTAGAATCCCAGCTCTGAATCTTGCTCTTTGAACTCAGGCCTGTTGTTAATCTCTGTTGTGACTCAGTTGCTCATTTGTAACTTGGAAATAATAATAGTACTTATCCATTAGAATTATTCTAAATATTAAATAGGTTAATATATTTATAAAGTGTTTTACAGGGAAAATACTTTGTAAGTTCTTAGAACAGAGTCTGGTACAGGATAAGCACTTAATAATTTAACTATTACAATTTCAGTCATTCTAGTCTCTGTTTTACATTGAGCAGTATTGCTTGCTTGTTCTCTTGTTACGGCTATTTCCTTCATAATAAGAAGGTAATTAGGTAGTAAGGGGGAAAGTAAAACAGAAAATACAAGAATAAAGTAACAAAGGTAGAAACTATAACATAAATGTAGTTTATATAACATATTATTATAGTACTAGCACTTAACGTCATTTTCTTCAAACTCAGGTAAAACATAGCTTTCGAACTTGGATATGCTCTATTTCAAATTCTGAATTGCCGAAGGAGACAGATTATCCTTTTTACCTGATGGCTTGGTGGGAAGGCAAAACATTTTTTTTTTTTTTTTTTTTTTTGAGGAAAATAGGAAAAGCCAATTTTCCAAGCTCTGAGGAAAAGCATCTGGTTGCATTGAGATAGGGAGATATTCACTGAGCCTGAGTCATATCCTTTGGGCCACTGTGAAATATCATGTTTTCTAGAATTTCACCATCTAGAAGCTAGTGATGAAGCTGGATGTAATTCACCTTGTCTCCTTGTGAATCACACCCAGCCTTATCGTTAGCTTCTAGATAGTAGACGTGGAGTTCCTAAGTTGATGATCGCTTAAGGTGTATTTGAGTGCCTATAAGTTACCAGAAAGCTGCTAGATGCTGGGAATACAAAGATGAACAACATGTGAATGTCTTTGACCTCAATTTTTTTTCCAATTACTGGGGCAAGGTCACAGAGCTGGTTACAGAGCTGGGATGTGTGAAAATATAATTCCAACAGCAGAACCATGGGAGAGGATTGCTGGGTGAAAACGGTTTGTACAAAATGCTTTTAAAGCACACGAAGTGAATGATTAAATTCATCACAGGAGGGGGAATATTGAGAACTGGGTATTTGTATAAGACTTAACCAATTGAATGATGTTTTAAATTGGTCTTTGAAATAATATTCATTTTCCCAGGCTGAGGAGAATGATATTCTAAAATACATCCCTCAGAAGCTTCAAAAACCATTAGGCTACGTGAGGACATTCAGAAAGTGAAATCTGGAGTCCAGTGGAGACCAGGCTGAAGGTACCCAAGGACCTGGTTGTAAAGGTGAAGAGTTCACGAGACAAAGAGAGTCTACTTTGTCCTGTAATCACGAAGGAGATACATATGATTAAGAATCAGAATCATATGACACATTTTCATTTTAGAAAAACTACCTGAGGGGAAGTGAGGAGATTGATCAGGAAACTCTAAGAGAAAAGAACTTGAACCAGAGCACTGTCAGATGGAATGGGAAAAAGGGGAACTAATTGGAGAGGGGTATACATTGTAAAAGTAAGAGGACTCACTGGCCAATTAGCTGGAGAAATGTGGTATAAGAAAGAGACTAGGATGACCCCATGATTTCTAGTGGAATGATTACATTATGTCTTTAGAGATCAAAACAGCAGATTTGTGAGAAAAGATGAAGATGTTGGTTTTGACCACAGTGAGTGTGAAGGGTCTACAGGACATTGTAGAGCAGACAGATGTTTATGAGTTGTGGAAATAAGATTCTGGAGCACAGGGAGAATTCTGGTTTCATGGCAGAGATTCAGAACATAGGTGTCTAAGTGTTACATACGTGAAGTCAGATGAAAATAAAAAAGCGAGGGAAAAGAATGAGAGCTTATGAATGTAAAATTCAAGGTGTAAAAATAAGATCTAAATAGAAAATAAGATGGAAATGGAGTGGCCGGAGAGAGAGGAGGGGTTGATGACTCACAAGCTAAGTGAGGCATTTTAAGATGACAGAGCCTTGTTGGGGTATCACATTCTCTGGAGAAGTCAGGTAAGAAAGTTTGAAAAGAAGCCAACAGACTTTACATTTCAGATATCAGTTTCACTGGATGAATGGGTGGTGGGTTGAGGTATAAATTGGAGCTTAAAAAATAAAGACAAGGGGTTTAAATTCAAGATTTGTATAGCACAAGGAAAAAGGGAGGTATTTTATTTAGAACAAAGAGATAAACTCAAATATGTGAAGGTGTGCTATAAATTATAAACACGCTATATAGGGCAACCTTACTGAAGCCAACTCACCCTCTGCTGATCGGAACTGACCAAAGACGCTAAAAAACCATGTCTTCTGTTTAACTTCATGTGTGTCTTTTAGGGCTATGAACAAGGTCTAGGAAAATCAACAGGGTTCTAATTTTCCATGTTTACCTCCATTTCTAATACCTCTATGAATGTCTCCTGAGGGATACAAGCCTCTTAATAGCCCTATCATCCAGTCCTGGGGTTTATTACCCCAGCATTGTTCTCTACTGGTTAACACCCACCCCCTCCAGCCATGAGGTATGCATTTCTTGTTTAAATTCTGAAGTTTGTTTCTTATTGAAAACAAAGAGAACAGAAAACAAGCAATACTAAGTGCTGACAAGTCCCTGGAGGCACCTGGTTCTCTTGTTCTTTAAAAGCTCTCCATAGCCTTTGTGGAATTAACCAAAGTTCATTCCAGAGACAAATAAAAAACACAGTTCTGCAGTGACAATTCCATTCACCTTTAAAGAAAAAAATCAAGAAAACAAGAATAACTTAAAAGTCTAAATGTTTGGTTTCAGGCTATATTTTAATTTTTGTTCCCCTCCAATCAATCTAGAAAACTTACTTTAACTTTTAAAATATAAGACTATGTGATATCAGAGGAAGAAACTCTAACCTAAAACACCAGAGTCTAACCATTGAAATATAGGCCTTCGGATGATGGGATTGTTGTGCCTGTGATTTTAAGGAAAAATAAAATCAATTTCATTGAAATTACCTGTTTATAAAACCCTGTTTGGATCCTATACAAACTGATTTCTTATAAAATGACATCCTTTTCCTGTGAAGAAAGGCTGGGAAGTGATTTTATGCCACTTAGAAACAAACATATGTTCTTAACTAAAGTTTATGCAGGCATTCTGTCTCTAAACTGACCAGGGCATTGTCAATACTTCCCTGAGGTTTCTGGAGATCATTTCCACTACTGATTCTCATCCTCTTCAGACAAGCTGAGCACCAGTTTTGTGAAGTACCTGTAACAGTTTTGTGAAGTACCTATAACACTATCCTCAGCATTAAGTCTGCATATGGCTCCAGAGTTTTGTTCACATCTTGCTAGGCTATAACTTTCTCTCTCATTCCCTTTAGTCTGTATGACAGACACACTGAACATGTATGTAAAATATAACATGTTGACCAAGAATTCCTCAACTGCTTATTCTCCCAGAGGAACTTCAGAGTTTAACTGTCAAGTAACAACCACAACAAAAACAGGAAAAAACACATTTGTAATATTCATAGTTCTTGTTCAAAAAAAAGTGAAATACTTGCCTATTTATTCACCACCCCCTTTTCTGTGTGTGTGTGTGTTGTTTTTTTTTTTTTTTTTTTTTTTTTTTTTTTTTATTTTTTTTTTTTTTTTTTGGTAGTTTTCTTCATTTAGGACCCAAATCTTTCTAGGAATGCTTATTTCTAGTTGTTATAATGTTTTGTCCATGCTTGAGCAATGGCATTTCACCTTCTAATTGACTATCGGAGTTACACAGAAAGCTGCTGATTTTTTACATAGAAACTTTTCATCTTTAACACTTGATGATTTACAGAAAAATTGTGAAAATAGGGCAGAGAGTGTCCATATATCCTGCATCCAGTTTCCCCTATTGGAATACCTTAAATTAGTATCGTACATTTTTTACAGAAAATGAATGAGTATTGATGTTATTATTATCTAAAGTCCTCAGCTTTTACCCAATGTCCTTTTTGTGTTCCAGAATCCTATCTAGATGCCATATTACATTTTATTATCATCTCCTTAAGCTCCTCTTGACTACGACTGTTTCTCAAACTTTCCTTGCTTTTGATGACCTTGACAGTTTAGAGAAGCACAGGTCAGCATTTTGTAGAATGTTCTTCAATTGAGATTTCTGTGATGTTTTACTCACGATTAGCCTCAGTTTATACAATCTGAGGAGAAAGATCACAGAGGTAAAGTGCCGTTCTCTTCACATTATACCAGGAGCACATACTGTCAATACGCCTTAACAAAGTTCAGTGATGCTAACCTGACCACCTGGCTGAACTAGTGTTTGTCAGATTTCTCCACTGTAAAGTTACTCTTTGTCCCTCCTTTCCATACTGTACTCCTTGGAAGGGAGTCACTATGCTGAGTCCACTCTTGAAGAGTGAGGAGTTATAGTCTACCTCCTTAGGGGCAGAACATCTACACAAATAATCTGGAACTGTTTGGTGTAAGTGATGTGTCTCATCTCCCTATTTCTTTATTTACTCAATTATTTATATCAGAATGAACATGAGGATATTTATTTTATACTTTGAATTATCAACCAATACTATCTTATTTAAGTACCCGATATTTTCCAGGATTGGCCATTAAGAGCTCTTGCTGATGGCTCTTATGTCCCTTTAGTGCACTCCTATCATTGTGCTGTTTTCTGGCACTGGAAGGTGGTAGGGTGATAGACAGATAGACAGATGATAGATAGATAGATAGATAGATAGATAGATAGATAGATAGATAGGGGCACAGGAAGGACAGGAGGTGAGCGATGGTGTCAGGCAAGGGAGTCAGCTAGGAAGAGGCTTTCATGATAAGTTTTAAAAAGAAAAAGAGGAACTTAAGGACTTAAAAATCCAATTCTGAATATTAAAGAGTTTGGGAAAAATGACTTGAATGAGAGCTAAAAACTTGAAAGAGACACAAGAAAATAAAAGCCAACTTCATAAGACTGAAGAAAAATGGCTAGTGTAATGCAGGATGTGATGGGTGGCAGATAAAAAGGCACTGCCTGATAGTCAAGGTAAAATAAGGGATTCTGTGATGTGTGGGTGCAGAAGGAACTACTGAAAGCCTTCAAGGAGCATTTGCACCTGATATAGACAACCAAGAGTTCTGTTGACTCTTTTCTGTGTGTGTTTTTTTTTTTTTTTTTTTTTGGTAGTTTTCTTCATTTAGGACCCAAATCTTTCTAGGAATGCTTATTTCTAGTTGTTATAATGTTTTGTCCATGCTTGAGCAATGGCATTTCACCTTCTAATTGACTATCGGAGTTACACAGAAAGCTGCTGATTTTTTACATAGAAACTTTTCATCTTTAACACTTGATGATTTACAGAAAAATTGTGAAAATAGGGCAGAGAGTGTCCATATATCCTGCATCCAGTTTCCCCTATTGGAATACCTTAAATTAGTATCGTACATTTTTTACAGAAAATGAATGAGTATTGATGTTATTATTATCTAAAGTCCTCAGCTTTTACCCAATGTCCTTTTTGTGTTCCAGAATCCTATCTAGATGCCATATTACATTTTATTATCATCTCCTTAAGCTCCTCTTGACTATGACTGTTTCTCAAACTTTCCTTGCTTTTGATGACCTTGACAGTTTAGAGAAGCACAGGTCAGCATTTTGTAGAATGTTCTTCAATTGAGATTTCTGTGATGTTTTACTCACGATTAGCCTCAGTTTATACAATCTGAGGAGAAAGATCACAGAGGTAAAGTGCCGTTCTCTTCACATTATACCAGGAGCACATACTGTCAATACGCCTTAACAAAGTTCAGTGATGCTAACCTGACCACCTGGCTGAACTAGTGTTTGTCAGATTTCTCCACTGTAAAGTTACTCTTTGTCCCTCCTTTCCATACTGTACTCCTTGGAAGGGAGTCACTATGCTGAGTCCACTCTTGAAGAGTGAGGAGTTATAGTCTACCTCCTTAGGGGCAGAACATCTACACAAATAATCTGGAACTGTTTGGTGTAAGTGATGTGTCTCATCTCCCTATTTCTTTATTTACTCAATTATTTATATCAGAATGAACATGAGGATATTTATTTTATACTTTGAATTATCAACCAATACTATCTTATTTAAGTACCCGATATTTTCCAGGATTGGCCATTAAGAGCTCTTGCTGATGGCTCTTATGTCCCTTTAGTGCACTCCTATCATTGTGCTGTTTTCTGGCACTGGAAGGTGGTAGGGTGATAGACAGATAGACAGATGATAGATAGATAGATAGATAGATAGATAGATAGATAGATAGATGGATAGATAGTAGACAAAGATAGGAGTATCTATCTATATCTATCAACCATCTATATCTCTATGTCTATCTATCTATTATCTATCATCTATCTAATCTACTATCTATCATCTGTCTATCTTGTCTCAGTCTTAGAATCAGCCATTTTTCCAAGAAGTCCTGATTCTTTGTATTAGAGAATGGTATTAGAAACCAAGATCTGAGCGCTTGTTGTGCTATGGCTACTGGGGTGTAGTTGAGTCTAGATACTCTTAGCTAAGAGAACAGAAACATATACTTGTATATACTGATGTTTGTATATACACAGATCTATAAATACTCCAGTATGTTAACCATCTGCTAAACTAAGTTCATACTGATGTCTCCAACTCTAATCCATTACCATGTGGATTATTCTAGCCTCTATCCCTTGTTTACTTGTAATCTCCAATTCCAACTCTGAGAAACCTTGGTCCTACTTCGCCATCTATTTACTTAATTGTTCAAATCCAGCATACACGTATAGCAGTAATGGAAGTGTTAGCTGGTACCCTTATGGGAAACAACTTTTAACTAAAATGCGGTGCTTATTTGCAGTTCCTTTTGGCTTTAGACTTATCTGTTCATATCTGAAGTTACTTAGGCCACTGCTTATTCCCTCTACCCTCTTCAGTGAGGTTCTTTCATAAGTGTGTAATATAGATAGATAATTTTGTCACATTCAACTTTCCATTTTAGGATCCTCTGACTGCATAAATATATTTTCTTTTCAATTTGCATGCATTAAGTTTCATTCTTTCTACTGTAAAGTTTTATAGGTTGTGAAATACATAGTAACATATAATTAATGTTATAGTATCACACAGAATAGTGTCATTGCCCTAAAATAATCTCCTGTGCTTCATCAATTCAACCTTCTCTCCTAAACCCTAAAGTCTTAAAATCACTGACATCTACCAGCATTATAGTTTTGCTATTTCCAGAATGTCATATGTAGCCTTTTACGACTTCACTTAGCAATATGAATTTAAGATCCATCCATGTTTTTCGTGGCTCGATAGCTCATTTCTTTTTTATGACAGGATAATATTTCATTGACTAGACATACCTCAGGTGAGGTATGTCTGCAATCACCTCTGCAATCACTCGTTGCAGAGCACCTTGATTGCTTCCAGTTTGTGGCAGGTGGAATTTATGAATAAACTGCAATAAACATTTTTATGCAGGTTTTTGTGTAGACATAAGTCTTCAACTCATACGGGTAAATGCCAAATACCAGGATTCTTGGACCACATGTTGAGCTTATGTTTACCTTTGTAAGAAACTGCCGAACTGTCTTCCTCAGAGGCTTTCTTATTCTGTTTACATTCCCACCAGGAACCTATGAGTGTTTCTATTGTGCTGCACCCTTACCAACAATTTCTATCGTCAGGGTTTTTTTGTTGCTTATGTGCGGGTGTTTTCTGTGTGTGTTTGTTCTTTAGTCATTCTAATAAGTATGTAGTGGGATCTCATTGTTATTTCAATTTAAACTCCATAATGAGACATTATATTGGGTATATTTTCATATACTTATTTATATATATATTTTTTGGTAAAGTATTTGTCTGGATTTTTTTCTTTTTTAAGTATTTTATTTATTTATTTATTTAATTTACTTGGCTGCATCAGGTCTTACTTGTGGCAGGCGGGCTCAGTACTTATGGCGCACGGGCTTAGTTGCATGTGGGATCTTATTTCCCCATCCAGGGACTGAACCCATGTCCCCTGCATTGGAAGGCAGATTCTTAACCACTGGACCATGAGAGAAGTCCCTGCATGGATGTTTGACTCATTGTTAATTGAGTTGTTTGTTTTCTTGATGCTTTAAGAATTCTTTGTGTATTTTGGATACAAGTCCTTTATCAGAATGTGTTTTGGAAATATTTTCTCCCAGTTTGTGGCTTGTCTTTCATTTTCTTAGCAGTGTATTTTGTAAAACATAAGTTTTTTTTTAATTTATATAAAGTCAAACATCAATTTTTAAAATGAACTATGCTCTTGATGTCACATCTAAAATCACTGTTAAATCCAAATTTATGTACATTTCTCATTTCTCATAAATTTTATAGTTTTGCACTTTACATTTAGGTCTATGATCCATTTTTAATTAAATTCTGGAAAAGGTATGATGTCTGAGAGAAGGTTTTTTGTTTTGTTTTATTGTTCTTTTCATATGGACATCTAATCATTCCAGCACCATTTGTTCAAAACCCAATCCTTTCTTCATGGAATTTCTTTTGATTCTTTTTCAAAGATCAGTCACTGTATTTATTTAGGTATATTTCTAAGTTATCTATAGTGTTCCATTGATCTGTGTATCTATTCTTTCCCCAATATCACACTCTCTTGATTATTATTTCTTTACAGTAAGCATTGAAATCTGGTAGTGTGAGTCTTGCAACTTTTTTGTGTCTTTTTAGTATCGTATTGGCTCTTCTGGGTCTTTTACCTTTCCATATATACTTTAAGTTTAGTTAACTGATACTTACAGAATAGCTTGCTGGAATTTCTATTGTGATTGCATTAAATCTATAGATCAGGTTGGGAAGAACTGACATTCTAACAATATTAAGTCTTTGAATCCATGAACATGGAATGTCTCTCCATTTATTTAAATTTTATTTAATGTCTTTCATCATAGCATTGCAGCATATAATCCTGTATATATTTTGTTAGATTTATACTTAAGCATTTTTTTTCTTCTTTTTTACTAGTTGCCAGAAGATTTTATCATAAATAAATGGATGTCAGATTTTGTCATCCCCTCCCACCTCCCCACCCCCTGCATCTATTGATATGATCATGTGATTTTTTTTCTTTAGCTTGTTGATGTTATAGATTACACTGATTGACTTTCAACAAAATCAAAAGTTGTTTTGATATATATGATATAAACTCTATATAATGATAAAACGCTAGCCAGGCCAAGCAAGAAAAAAATGGAAAAGACATAAATTACCAATATCAGAAATGAAAGAAGAGACATCAATACTCATACCATGGGCTTTAAAAGGATAATAACAGAATACTTTGAACAACTCTATGCCTACAAATTCAATAACCTAGATGAAAGGAGCCAATTCCTTGAATGATGCAAACTATCAAAATTCACACAAGCAAAGATAGATAGTCTAAATAGGCATATACCTATTAAATGAATTGGATCAAATATAAAGAAACTTCTTCTCCATTAAAACACCAGGCCCATATAGTTTCACTGGTGAATTCTACAATCACTTAAAGAAGATGTGATACCAGTTCTCCACAATCTTTTCAAGAATATAGTAACAGAGAGAACATTAAAATTCATTCTCTAAGGCCAGCATTACCCTAAAACTAAAAGTAGATAAAGACATTACAAGAAAGGAAAACTGTAGACCAATATCTCTCATGAATATACATGCAAATACTCTCAACAAAACATTAGCAAGTCATATCCAAAAATGTATAGAGAGAATTACAAACCATGACCAGGTAGAATTTATTCTAGGTATTCAGGACTGGTTCAACACTTGAAAATAGGATGCCATCTAACTTTTCTGTTTTTTTTTTTTTAATTATATAAGACATGTCACTCTTTTGCTTTGAGGCACTGAAGATTCTTCCTCTATCATTGAAGGCTAATGATTTCACAAGGATATATAGCACAGCAAAATAGAGCAGTATTTTCAAGAAACTTACAGTAAGAAGGATAAACCTTGGCTACTAGAGCTAAGGATAGGTCACTAAGAGTAATGGGTCCTTAATGTGTGCCATGTTGTTAAGTAAATAGGCCCAGAATAACACCTAGCTTTTCATTTACTTACAAAAGATAAGGTTTTTAATCAGTGAGAGTCAGTATAGGCAGATGTTGAAGAGTTATTATTTTGAGATCAGTGGTGGTATTTTTACTTTCTGGGTTCCATTGGATTGGTTCTCAGATGTTTATTTAGTAAAAAAAAAAAAAAAAAAAAGATGATTTGCTGGTTCAGACATGTTTGGTACCCACTTTTACAATAGATAGTTAATTCATCTTGAGTAATTTTGAATAATATGGGATATACCTTTAGGTAATGTCCTCCCTCCAATGACAGTTGACAACTGAGATAATAAACAGTTGTTTGAAAACATCGGAGCTTTTCTTACTTTGTGAGAAGCTCTATGGTCATTATCAGTCAGTAGATAGATAGAGTTAGTGCTAAATTGTCCAGATCAATGGAACGTAAGAAGTAGTCATCCGTATTTTGGAGCAGAGAATTTGAGTTTGATAAAGATTCTGAAGAAATAGGATAGAATTTCATAAATCATAACTTGAAACCTAATTTTCCAGTTAAACTGTTGACTTTTTCTCAAGTGAAAGCAACTAAGTTGTTTGGATGTGCTTATCCATAGGGGTCTTAAAGAAAGCCGAACATAAATCTACTATAGTAAAGAATTTGGCTACAGCTTGATCCAAAGTGTATTGTTTAGTTTAGGTATTACTGAGAAGCAAGGTATAACTATTTGTTAATTGCTTTGCATATCTATGACAAATCTATAGCCTTAAAAATTAGGTGTTTTTTTTTTTTTTATTAGCTTAGCATATTACAAGCACTAGTACAAAGGTACAGAGATATTTTTTCTAGTATCTTTCCCAATTTTTTTTTCTGGTTACTGTTGACCGGAGACTTTCCTTGGCTTTAGTTTTGAAATATTGGAAAGCTTAGGTAACAAGTTACAAGTATTAAATTGGACTCTTATGGGCTCTACTCCAAATATTCTGCCTAAGACTTGGAGTTTTTGCTTATAGGGATTCTGAGACCATAGCTAATTCTTTGGTTATTTCTTGAATTATACATAGTGTAAGTCTACTGACTTCCAGATCAGCTATAATTTGATTGTATGTTGGAGAATTTTCTGGGACTTCTAAAAATAGTTCTTCTTCAGTACATTTTATCTGGTAGTTCCACTTACAAATACTACTCTACCTATTAAATGTGCAGGTTTTTATCAAACAGAAGAGGAACTGTTCTCCTGTAATAGTTCTAAAGTAAAATTTTCAGGTTGAGACATGGAGAAGCACTTAGGAGAGCTAGAATTCTCCCTATTTGAGTGAATTTAGTAATCAAAGGGATACGATGTTCTGTTAGTGGGGTTAATGATAGATACAGTGACATGTAAAATAAGAAAACTATTGATATATAGCTGTAACCTAATCAAAACTATCCATACGTCTTTTTTTTTTTTTAATGGAACACTTTCATAATTTTGAATAGATACAAGAAGGAAAAACATTCAGGGTTAAAACAAAAGTTACATGGAAGTAAAGAAAGCAGAATAAATAAACACATTATTGCAAGGGTATTGATGTGTAGTGCACCTCCAAATCAATAGGTCTAATTATATTTGATGAAGACCTATATACATATAGGCCTTAGAATAACAAAATAAATTCATAAAGTGAAAAAATTATATATTTATCTTTGTATCAATTGTATTAAATTCATTGTTTTCATTCATTCAGTTTTACTTATGTTTCAAAATAATTGATATGCTAGTTACAATCTGAAAATTAAACCAAGAAAACAATTCCATTAACATCATAAAAATAAAGTATTTAGGAATAAATTTAATAAAGGAAGTATAAGCTTTGGCTACCAAAACCATAAAACATTGCTGAGAGAAATTGTCACAGATCTAAATAAATGGAGAGACTTTCCATGTTCATGAATTGAAGAACTTAATATGAAAATAGCAATTCTCTCCAAATTGATGTATAGATTTTATGAAATCCCTATATAAATCTTAGTAAGATTTTCTGCTGTAATTGATAAGCTTATCTTAAACTTTATATGGAAATGCAAAGGACCCAGAGTAGCCAAAAACTCTTTAAAAAGAAAAATTGGGGGAGACTTATGCTGCCTGATTACCAAGTATATTGTAAAGCCACAGTAATTAAGTAGTGTAGTATTGGCATACGGATGACCATATCGATTAATGGAGTTGAATTGATAGTATACAAATAAACTGTTAAATTTATGGTTAATCAACTTTTAACAGAGGCCAAGACAATTCAATGAGAAAGAATAATCTTTTCAGCAAGCAGTGTTGGGATAATTGGATATCCACATGCAAAACCAAACAAACACACACACAAAAACTTAAATTCCTTATCTCATGCCACATACAATTACCCACTCAAAACAAATAATACATCTAAATGTAAGAACTAAAACTATAAATTTTTAAGAAGAAAACATACGAGAAAACCTTCTTTTATTTATTTTTTTGGCCACACCACACAGCATGCAGGATCTTAGTTCCCCAGCCAGGGATCAAACCTGTCCCCACCAACCCCCTGCATTGGAAACACAGAGTCTTAACCACTGGACCACTAGGGAAGTCCTGAGAAAATCTTCTTGACCTTAAATTAGGTAAAGAGATTTTAGATACAACACCAAAAGCATGAGCCATAAAATAAAAATGATACATTGAACTTCATAAAAGATAAAATTGTACTTATAATTATGCCATTAAAATAAAATATTATAGAGTACTAGGAGAAAATATTTACGAATCTTATATCTGATAAAAGACTGGTATCTAGAATATGTAAAGAATACTTAGAACTCAATGAGAAGACAAAGTATCCAATTAAGATTGGCTAAAGCTTTTGAATATATATTTCACAAAATAAGACATACAGATGGCTAATAAGCTTCTGAAGTGCACTTACGATCATTAGTCATTGGAGAAATGTAATTTAAAACCACAATGAGATACACCCACTGACTGTAATAAAAAGATATACAATGTCAAGAGTTGGTGAGGATGTGGATAAACTACAACCACCATTGTTTTGAACACACATTTCCAGTTTCTTCTACATATTAGTACTCATAAAACCCAGCAATTTCATTCCTAAGACTCTAACAGAGAAAGGAATACATACATATACACAAAGACCTGGCTGTGAATGTTTATAGCAGCATCATTATTATTATAGCCCAAATTGAAAACAATCCAAATATCCATCAACTGGGAAGTGGATAAGGCAAATGTGGCACATGCATACCATTAAATAATATTCACTAATAAAAAGGAATATTTGAAATACTGATCAAGCTACAATATGGACGAACCTCAGAAACATTATGGTCAGTAAAACAGATCTCTGTCTCACAACACACACACACACACACACACACACACACACACACACACACACTATGTAACTGATGATTCCATTTATATGAAAAATCCAGAAAAGGGGAATTTGCACTTGCAGAAAGCAAATCTTTGTAGTTTGGGCTTGAGTGGGGAGTGAGGTTTGTCTGAGAATGGGGTCATGGGGATTTGGGGGAGTGATGGAATTGTTCTAAAACTGAGTTGTGTTGATGGTGTTAAAATTATAAACTTAATAAAAATCACTGAATTATATTCTTAAAGTGGGTGGCTCAATTTTATGGTATATAAATTATAGTTCAATAAATTGTTAAAATAACGTACTAGGTATAATATTTTCTCTAAGATATAAACTATTTGAAGATAGTTTAATTTTATGATACTTAGGAACGGAGAATTTATCACTTACATATTCTAGAGAAGCCTTGCCAGAATTTCATCATTTACTCTTTTCAAATAATGGATTTGGTTTTCTAAACTAACTTTATTATGTTTCTTTGTTTTCTTCATTAACTTAAAATATTTTTATCGATAAATTAATACATAAAATTCAGCCTGTTATAGTCTAAAACTCAGTGTGGTCTTTAGTATACTGACAGAGTTGTGCAACCATCACTATGGTCTAAGTTTAGAAAATTTTCTTCGTATCAAAAAACCCCCCGCATATTCATCATTAGTCACTCCCCATGCTTTCCCTCTCTCTCCTAGGCTAAGCAACCACTAATCTATTTTAGGTCTTTATAGATTTGCCCATTCTGGACATTTTGTATAAATAGAATCATACAATACGTGATCTTTTGTGACTTGCTTCTTTCATTTAGCATGATACTTCAAGGTTCATCAAAGTCATAGCATGTATCAGTGCTTCACTGCTTTTTATGGGACATAACATTCCATTTTACGGATATGCCATATTTTATCTTTCAATTGTCAGTTGATACATATTTGAGCTGTTTCCACTCTTTAGCTATTATGAATTATGCTGCTATGAACATTCATGTACAAGTTTCTGTGTGCACTTATCTTTTCAATTCTCTTGGCTATACACCCAAGAGTGAAATTTCTGGTTTATATGGCAACTCTATGTTTAATTTTTTGAGGAACTGACAAACTGTTTACCAAAGTGAATACACCAGTTTGCTTTCCCATTAACATTGTTTGAAGATTCTAATATCTCAATATCTTTGCCAACACTTGTTATTGGCCTGTCTCTGATTGTAGCAGTCTTTGTGAGTGTGAAATGTTATCTTACTGTGGTTTTGATTTGCATTTCCCTATGACTAATGATGTGGAGAAACTTTTCATGTGCTTATTAACCACTTGTATATATTATTTGGAGAAATGTCTATTCAAATGCTTTATCTGATTTTTTGAGTCATTTTAAAAAAATTGTTGAGCTGAAAGAATTTTTTGTTTATTCTAGATACAAGTCTCTTAACAGATTATAGTTTATAAATCTATTTTTCATATTTTGTTGGTTGCCTTTTTCTTTTTTTCTTTTCTGTTTTTTGGGGGGGGTATGCGGGCCTGTTACTGTCGTGGCCTCTCCCGTTGCGGAGCACAGGCTCCGGACGCGCAGGCTCAGCGGCCACGGCTCACAGGCCCAGCCGCTCCACGGCATGTGGAGCCTTCTCAGACCAGGGCACGAATCCGTCTCCCCTGCATCGGCAGGCGGACTCTCAACCACTGCGCCACTAGGGAAGCCTGGTTGTCTTTTTCTTGATTGTATCCTTTGAAGCACAAAATTTTTTAGTTTTGAAGCAGCTAAATTTATTTTTTCTTATTATAATTATGATTTTAGTGTTATAGCTAAGGAAACTTTGCCTAACCTAAGGTTATGAAAATTGCACCCATTTTTTTCTAAATGTTGTTTTATATTTACATTTAGGTCCTTGATTCTTTTTAAGGTAATCGTTGTATATGGTGTAGGATAGGGGTCCAAACCCATTTTTTTGCATGTGAATATCCAGTTGTCTCAGCACTATTTGTTGAAAAGACTGTTCTTTCCCCCATTTAATTATCGTGATTCCCTTGTTGAAAAATCAGTTTTTGATGATATGTGTATGGATTTATTTCTGGACCCTCAATTCTATTTCATTTATTTATATATCTATTCCTACTTATTTCAGTATTTTTTAACTTGTTTCATTGCATTTATTTTACTTTCTTAAAATTTATTCTGTTGAATTCTTTTAGTTTTTAAGTATAACGATTAGTTAATTCATTTTCAAATATTCATACAATACTAAAACACATTTAAGGCTATGAGTTTGCTTCTAATTTCCACTTTGCTGGAATCTGAATAAATTAAACATTTTTAAAAAACAAAAACAATATAAACATCTAACAATTTTTACTTTGGTCTTTGTTTTAACCCATGGACTATTTAGAATACTGCTTTACTGTATTCACACATATTTTGTTTATTTGGCTTTCACTTTATTGTTGATTATTGTTTTTCTCTTTTTAATTCCAGTAATAGATATGTTCTATATAATCTTATTCCATGGGAATCTGTTGCAAATATACCCTACTTATAAAAGACTACCCTATGAATAGTTTTCTGACTGCTGCTTTGAAAGCTTTCTGAGGAACACTTACCCGGAAACAGATTGTAAACCGTCTTTAGTTACTAGAGATTCTGTAGTGTCTTAGGAAAATTATTCACAGTTCCAGCACCAAGGAATATTTTCCTGGGCATGTAACTGATATTCCCTATGGCTTGGGGCCCTGAGATTCACCTCCAGCTTCACTACAAGAAGTAAACATGGATCCAGAGTTCAAGCTTTCTACGGTACATGGATCTGATGTGGATATTCCTTTGGCATTTAATCTCCAGGCCCTAATGGTGATATCAGAACGCCTAGGGCAAAGCAGCCTCATCTCTCACTCACCAGTAAGTGCTTTCTTTCCATTTTTCTCTTTCTTTTATTAAATGCAAATATGATTTTTAATGTGTATTGTGTGTTTATACATTTTATATAGCATTGCTATGCGTTTAAAACAAGAAGTGGAGATTTAAGCCTATGCCCAAATTGCCCTTTTACCTCAGAAGCTTAGTGGATTGTTTTTTAAATGCATTTTGCAGATTGATCTACTAGGCTTTTATGCCTTCTGCATGAAATTGGTCTATAGTTTTGTCTTCATCATAGAGTTTAACGAATTTATTTATTTTTTCCTTAGAAAAAGAATATAATCTGAAATCACTTTATAAATCTCCAGTGTGATAATTAAAGTTGGTATAAATATTCAGGGTAGATGTAGATTGAACACGCACAGTAGTGCTTGAGGTATTTCCCCAATCACAGCCCAGAATGTACTCAATTTTATCTACCATCACATTAAATAATTATTTCTAATTATGTGAGACTTTAATTTATAACATTATTTCCTTTCTCTTATCACTGCAACTATACACTTCACTACATCTACTGGGGTTAACAAAAATTCTCTTTGCAATCTAATCCTCTTTGTCAGCTAAAAGGAAGAGAAAATAAATGCAGGTATGGTACGTGCTGAAAGTTGGAATCAGAGGAATATACTATTTAAATAATGATTAAATATGTAGTCTAAATATATAGTCTATCTCCACAGACAGATAGATTTTGTATATAATATGTAAACTAGACAATAATTATTGCTTTTAACTGAACAGGAACTAGGTACAAATTGGTTCATAACTGGATCTTAAGGTCACATAGCCTATTTGATCCAAATTTGGCATTACTCCATTCATTCCATTATACCTACTGCACTGCCAATACTAATGACTAATTCCTAAACTTCACAGAGCAATTAATCTCTCTCACTAACTGTGACATCACTGAATGTGGGATTTGTTCACCTTTTAATTCAATGAATCTCTCTAGTGACTAGATGTCTGCTCTTCCTTTCACCCCTGGGATCCTGAAGATATCCTGCTTACCAATCTTATGGTATGTGTGGTATATTAAATTACTGTTCAGCATATATTCTTTACCTTCCTTTGACCTATTTGGGAAGAATATATTTCTGTGTTCCTCTGATATTGTGTGTAGACATGTGGCAAATAGTATGTAAACGGACATAATGTAAACAGAGGCCTGAAATGGTCTTGCACAAATGTGCCTCTTTTCTTCAGCCTCTGCAATTGCCAAGACAAGAATATAGCATACACAGTCCATTAAATCCTGGACCACGGATCGAACCCATATCCCCTGCACTGGCAGGCGGATTCCTAACCACTGCATCACCAGGGAAGTCCCAGTAGCAATAACTCTTATTAAACTAGGAATAAAAGGGAACTTTAAAATAATTTGGTGAAGAATATGTAAAAAATCCTAAGGCAAACAATACATGTGTACTGTTGAAATATGGAACAAATTATTTCTGAGTTTGGGAATAATGCAAAAAATTCCATTTTCATCACTTGTATTCAGCATTGAACTGGATGTCCTAGCTGGTAGGATAAGGAAAGGAAAATAAAACAAAATTAATAATGATTAAAGAAATATAACTGACATTACTTCAGATCTCATTACTATGTATCTGAAAGTACAAGAGTCTACAAATAATCAAAATTAAGAATTAAATTTAGAAAGATTACTGTGTAGAAGATCAATATAAAAATCAATCATATTTTCATATTCCAACAAAAAATTAAAATTAATAAAAAACATAAAGCATCAAAATCATGCTAGATCTTGGAATACCCCAAAAGCAGATACAAATAAAAGGAATAAGTGCAAATTTATAAACTAGAAGATTTAACACTTTAAATATGTCAGTTCTCCTGATATTAATCTATAGATGCAATCTAATTTCAATTAAAATTACAGTACTTTATTTTCTTGAAAATTGTTAAACTGTTTGGAAAAAATCAGGTTAAGAACAGCCAAAGCATATTATAGGGATAAGAACAAATCTAGAGGATTTAAACCACTGGACATCAGTAACAATTATAAAGCTATGGTAACTAAGGAATTTTGAAATTGGCACAAGGACAGACAAACTGTACAAAACAACAGGGTAGAGTCAAGATAAGTATCCACATCTAGAAAGGCAGGTGATTTACAAGAAAATTGACACTGTAATGAGTGGGAAAATGGTGGTCTTTGAATATATGTTGCTGGTTCAAATGTATATCTGTATGGGGAAACAGAACATTTCTATTTGTTTTATTTTCCTACCTTAAACCATATACAAAAATTAAATTTAGTTGTAAAGCTAAAACAAGCAATCTTCTAGAAGAACACCAAAAAGAGTACCTCATAAACTTAGAGTATGTAAACATTTCTCAAACAGGACATACAAGGTACTAAACATTAAATAAAAAGCTAATACATTATACTCCATTGAAAGTAAGAACTTTTGTTTATCAAATATATCACCAAAAGAGTGAAAGGGCAAGCCTCAGACTAGGAGAATATTTGTAATACATAAATCATTCATACCCAGAATACTTCTTAAAATTCCACGAATCAGTATGAAAATAAAAATAAAACAGATTAAGAGTGGGGATAAGGGGCTTCCCTGGTGGCGCAGTGGTTGAGAGTCCGCCTGCCGATTCAGGGGACACGGGTTCGTGCACCGGTCCGGGAAGATCCCACATGCCGCGGAGCGGCTAGGCCCGTGAGCCATGGCTGCTGAGCCTGCATGTCCGGAGCCTGTGCTCCGCGATGGGAGAGGCCACAACAGTGAGGCCCACGTACCGCAAAAAAAAAAAAAAAAAGTGGGGATAAGACTTGAACATACATTTCATCAAAGACAGTACTCAACCAGTATAAAGTAATCAACATTATTAATAATCAAGGAACTAAACATTAAGTCCACAGTGAAGCATCCCTATCAGAGTAGTCAAAATTAAAAATATAGGCATTGCTATATGCTGGTGAGAATGTGGAGCAACTGGAACTTTGTTACATTACTATTGAATGTGTAAATTTTTCAACCATTTTGGACAACTGGTCATATCTGTTAAAGCTAAATAGAGCCGAGCCTATGACTCAGCAATTCTACTCCTAGGTATTTGCTAAATGGGTATATGCCCACCAAAACACAAACACAAGAATGTCCCTAGCAGCTCTATTCATAATAGCCCAAATCCAAGAATAAACAAATCTTGGACAAATAAAGTGTTGCATAACTATACTGTAGAATACATTATAATAATTTGAAAAGATAACAAGGATAAACTGAAGATATACACAAAAACTTCCAATTCCATCTGTAATGGAGTAACAGGCATCAGATTTAATGTCCTACCTTAATCAACCAGGAAAGTCGAAAAAATTAGATTAAAAAAAAAAAAGAGAGAGACTTTTTAAATTCTGGAAAACAAAGTATGCAAGACTGAGTTTCTTGGGAGAAGGGAAACAAAAAAGATGACCTCTGTGATTGACCCAGCTTAGTGACTGGAAAAGGCTGTCAGGCCACAGGTGTAAATGGAGAAAATGCAAAAGAATCTAGAAGTCTGTTGATTTAAGAATACAGAAATAAGACTCAGGTAAGCCAAGCTGATTAGACTGCAGTGAAAAATCCTGGAGAGGTAGGAGCTAAAAAAAAAAGAAAAGTTGTGTGAGCTGCAGAGTTATTCCCTTGAGTCTTTGACCGAATACCAATCTGTGGGTTATTAAGAGAAAACTGCATGAGAAGGGAAAGAACCACTAGAAAGCAGTCAACTGCACAATTTCTAGAGGTCACACAGGCTTAGTTAGGGATAGTTTTCAAACCAGTTAAAGTGGAAACACCCCATAATACACACAGCTTAGGGTTTTGAAAAGGTCATTGCCTCATTAGTAAGAATAAATTATCTTTAACCTAAAAATGTCTCTGGATTTGTCCCAATCAAGCCCAAAAGAAAACTCAAAAAATCAATATTATTCCAAGTAATTTAACTACTACATGTCAGAGCCAAGTTCAACACTATTTAAAGAAATATTTAAAAAGCTACTGCCAACATAATAAAGTTAATGATGTCTGACATGCAATGGAAAATTACCAAGCACATAAAGCAGGAAAATATGAACCATAAGGAGGAAGACGATCATTAGAAACGGGGAACGAGAGGATAGATAAATTAGAATCGACAGACAAGCATGTTTAGGTCAATATCTTGTAATAACCTATAATGGAAAAGAATCTGAAAAAGAATATATATATATAT
>NW_020173656.1:4018016-4076602 GCF_003031525.2 Neophocaena asiaeorientalis asiaeorientalis
TATATATATATATATATATATACACACACACACACACACACACACACACACATACATATATAAAATAAAAAAAGAAGTGGAGATTCCCTGCCCAGTCTCCCTCCTTTCTCCTTTTTTTAAATTTTATTTTTTTTATTGAAGTATACTTGATTGACAGTTTTGTTAGTTAGTTTCAGCTATATAGCAAAGTGATTCAGCTATACATGCATATCTATCTATCTGTCTATCTATCTATTCTTTTTCAGATTCTTTTCCCTTATAGATTATTACAAAATATTGAGTTGAGTTCCCTGAGCTATACAGTAGGTCCTTGTATTACCTTGTTGGTAATCTATTTTATATACAGTATGCAAAGGATTTCAGGGCCACAGGAAACAGAGGAGTTGTGGGGAATGAAAGAACCTGTTTCCTTTAATCACCACTAGGAGAAATCTGCTTGGTGACAAGCAAGCCTGCTTTGGATTACTAAATGAGCAAAAATAAAAACAAAACAAAACAAAAAACCTATGTTAAGTCCTTAAATGTAAAGTTTTATTTCTTACCTAAATCACTGTTAACCTAATACAGAATTACCTATAAAATTAGTGAAAAAAATTAACTTTAGAGTGGGTTCATTTTTCAACCATTGGAACACCCAAATTTACGAAAATCACAGCATGATTGCATAGATAATTAGTTCTGTTACTATACTAATCAGTGCTAAATTTCTAACTACTTCGGTACAGAAATACCTATTCTATATAAATATTCCTTTAAAGGCAAGAACAAGAAAAAACGCATTGATATAATCTAGCATGATCCTTAATTTTTATTTTTAAGGGTCTTGGTTATACTAAGCTATATGTAAATATAATCTTGTCATCTCAACTCCAAGTTTAGAAAAATGTTTCTATTAAAGAGAAACATATGTATATATATATTTATAAACAACAGTATTATTTTTATATAAAAGAAGTATAAATAGAACCAAATTTTATAGGTGATAACACTCTGAAGTGTTGTGTATATCATAATAAGAATTAACCCATTTAGTTTTATAAATTATTGCTAAAATAGCCCTAACATTTCAGGGGCTTAATTTTGTTTTACGGTATCAAGGTAGTTTAATAATGTTACTTACGCTTTAATTTAAACCCAAGAATTAGCTTGCTCAATCACATAACGTAGACTAAATGTAATAGTGAATTACCAAATAGTTACAATTACAATGCAGTATTTCTTACAAATTAAAATATTATGTATGTATTTTTGGACTTTGCAAATGGTTTTCAAAAGTTATTATGATTACAAAATTCTATTTTAAACTTCTAAACCTTACAGTAACCCAATCCATGTATTTATCAGTGCCAGTCTCAATACTAGTGTGCCTATCTGTTTATTCATATTGACATAATAGAAATAAGGAACAAGCGTCTGTCTCCAGATGATACACATTTCTTTAGAAAACTTGGGGAACTGAAAGAAGAGGAAGGCTGGATTACAGTTTCATACTTTCTATATTGAATTCTTTTATTTTCATAACCTTATTTTCTTTGGAGCATCCAGATTACTTTTCTACCCAAGGTCTTAAGACCAGTTCCTATTTTTTAACCAATAAAGAGTTTTGCTTATTTTTGCTTTTGTTCTCTGAAAGGATTCTGTGACCTATATGAATCTCTAAGTCTTATTAAAAAGAGTGAAAGTGAATGAAATTGTCCTTCAGTGTCACGCAAAGTAGATTTGAGAAACACCTAAGACTACATTTAAGGTACTGTTTGTTAATAATGCTTTCTTGTTGATTATTGTTCTTGCTAATTTATTTCATGGTAAATTAAATATCTTAATCATTTAAAAAAGAATGTTTACGAACTAGCTATTATAAAGTCCTCCATATATTCAAGAAGTTAGAGGAAAATAGGAGTATGATGAGGAAAGAAACGGAAGATCATAAAAAAGAATAGAAGTTCTAGAAATAAAATATACCATGTCTGAAATAAAAATAATTGAAAAGAATTAACAGAAGATTAAAGCACTGCCAAAAATAAGGATATATGTACTTGAAGACACAGAAATAAATGTTCCAAAATGAAGCAGAGAGAGAAAAAAGACTGAATAATAATTTAAAAAATGACTTATGGGACAACATCAAACAGTGTAGCACACATGCTATTGGATTGCAGAAAAAGGGAAGTCAGGTGAAGGGAAAACAGTTTTGAAGAAATAGTGGCAGAAATTTTTCAAAATTTTCTGTAAACTAAATCTATAGACCAGGAATCTCAATGAACACCAAGGAGGATAATTACAACAATAAAAACAAACAAACAAAAGACACAACACCAGGACACACCATAACTAAATTTGTGGAAACCAGTGGTAAAGAGAAAACCTAAAGAGCAGCCAGAGATAAGAGATGCATTACTTACAGAAGATTAAACATACAAATGACACCAGACTTCTCGTCATAACCGCTGTAAGCCATAAGACAGTGGAGTAAAGTCTTCAAAGGATTTAGCCACCACCACCACAGCAAAAAACAAACTAAAAAAAAAAAAAACCTTTCAACAATCATTGATAAACATCTAGAACCATAATATGTAAAGAACTCCCACATCTCACCAATGAAAAGACAAACAACCCAGTATTTAAAATGTGCAAAGGATTTGAACAGACACTTCTTCAAAGAAGATATAAAGATTCCTTTGTCACAAAGGTGGAGCATGGCTCCCCACATGTAATTGTAGGCTACTCTTTGTGACTTATTTATAAAGAGGATAATATGGAAAGGAGGGAAGGAGTAATTTTACAGTGGGAAAATTTGGCAAACACTACCTTACCTGGATCAAGGTAATCATTATCAGTGATAAATCATATTATAGAATATACCTTTTGATATAGTATGTTGAGAATGGCAATTTATCTCTGTTATCCTTCTCCTAAAAATCCATAACCACAGTCCTACCATGAGAAAAACACAAACTGAGGAATATTCTATGAAACACCTGATCCTTACCCCTCAAAACTGTCAAAGTTATCAAAAACAAAGCAAGTCTGATAACTGTCAGAGCCCAAGGAAGCCTAAGGAGACATGATAAGTAAATGTAATGTGTTATTCAACACTGGACCCTGAAATAGAAAGAGAACATTAGGGAAAAAGTAGTGAAATTGGAAAAAAGTATGGATTTAGTGAATAATAATGCATCATAACTGGTTCATTAGTTCACAGTTGTGACAATATACAATAGTAATGTAAAATATTAATAGAAGAAATGGTATATAATATACAGGAAATTTGCAACTTTTCTGTAAGTATAAAACTATTGAAAAGTTTAATTAAATTTTTAAAAGATAAGAGAATACGATAAACAATTTTCTAACAAAGGTATCTATTAGTTAAAATGGACTAATTCCTTGAAAGACACGAACTACATAATTTCACTCAAGAAGAGATACATAAACTAAATAGAGTGATATCTGCTAAGTAAATTGAATTCAAAGTTTAAAACTTTCAAGCAAAACAGCATTTTAGATTCATTTGGCTTCACTGGTGCATTCTACCAAACACTTAAGGAAAAATATAACCTATTTTTAAAAAAAACCCCAAAAATAGAAAAGGAGAAAATACTTCTCAATTCATTTTATGAGGTCAGTGTTACTGTGATATCAAATTAGACAAAGGCATTAAAAGAACAGAAAACTACAGAACCAATATCTATCATGAACATAGATACAGATATTCTTTACAGCACTGTAGTAAACAATGCAGCAAAATATATATAAAATGGACATCATAACCAGGATGGATTCACATCATGAATGCAAGGTTGGTTTAAAAAATCAGTACATACAATCCACCATATTAAGGTAAGTAAAAAGATCATATAACGATATGAATGTATGTAGAAAAGTGTTTGCTAGATCTCAACACCCATTCATAATAAAAGCTCTCAGTAACTAGGAGTAGGAAAGAACTTCCTCAACCTGATAAAGAACCTACTTGTGGATACTTATGGATGAAAATTTGTTTTTCCTCTTAAGATTGGACACAAGGCAAAGATGTCTGCTCTCATCACCTGTTGTCTGATATTGACTGGAGGTCCTAAACACCTAAAGCAAGGCAAGAAAAAGAATACCTGCTCTAATATTTTATCTCTTCTGTTTTCCTCTCCCCTTTCATCTCCAGGTAAGAAATAAGGAGAAACAGGCAGACAGAGACAGAGTAAGAGAGGGGGTGGGTACAGGGGGAGGGAGGTTGGTTTTATCTTTTCTCTGAAGCTTCAGTGCCAGCTAATTACACCCAGGCTCAACTGTAGCGCCATTTTTCTTCAAACAAAGACATTTCCCTTTACTTGATTAATTAAAATGCCAGTGAGAACAATACTTTTACTTTTCATAGAGAATAGAAATATATTTAAGAATCTAGTTTAATCTCTCCTTCCCAAAGGCTGTATAGATACAAGGAGAAGAACAGCTGATCATTATAAAGTTTGGGTTAACTATTGTTTAGCATCTTCACAGAAAAAAAAAGTACAGCTACCTATTAAAGACACCTCCTGGTAAACTTCATGCCATGAATCCTTTTTAGATATTCACTTTTTCAGTATTTTCTAACTGCTAATCATGACCCATTAATGCAGCGGTCCCCAGCTGTTTTGGCACCAGGGACTGGTTTCGTGGAAGACAATTTTTCCACGGACCAGAGTTTGATGATTTCAGGATGATTCAAGCACATTACATTTATTGTGCAGCTTTATTTCTATTATTACATTGTTATAATGAAATAATTATACAACTCACCATAATGCAGAATCAGTGGGAGCCCTGAGCTTGTTTTCCTGCAACTAGATGGTCCCATCTGAGAGTGATGGGAGACAGCGACACCTGAAGTGTGTTGCTTATGTCCAGTCTACTCCATAAGATGCAGCTTAATTGTCACTTGCCACTCACTGATAGGGTTTTGCTATGAGTCTGCAAGCAACTGATTTATTATGGTCTCTGTGCAGTCGAACCTCTCTGCTAATGATAATCTGTATCAGCAGCCGCTCCCCAGCGCTCGCATCACCGCCTCAGCTCCACCTCAGATCATCAGGCATTAGATTCTCATAAGAAGCGTGCAACCTAGATCCCTCACGTGTGCAGTTCACAGCAGGGTTTGCACTCCTATGAGAATCTAATGCCTCTGCTGATCTGACAGGAGGTGGAACTCAGACGGTAATGGGAGCAATAGGGAGCGGCTGTAAATACAGATGAAGCTTCACTCAATAGCCCCCCGTTCACCTCCTGCTGTGCAGCCTGGCCCCTAACAGGCCATGGTGCGGTATCAGTCCATGGCCTGGGGGTTGGGGACCCCTGTATTAATGGCTCAAGGCTGTGACATCCTTTTTTAAAAATAAAGCAGAGAAGAATATATTAGAAATGATAATTTCAGTGAGTCTCTCACATATACTGATATTAATAACTGTTTTCTGCAAACTTTGGCTTGGTCACATATATATACATTTACATATGGGAGTTTTTGATTACAATATTTAATTTATTTTTATTTCAATTGACAATAAAATGTTCAAAATAAACTACATTAGTTGGTTGCTGATTATTTATTTGAAAAGAATATAGAATTCTCCCTAACAATGGCTAAATGTGTGCTTTAGGGTAAGTTTGTGGATGTCTGTGTGGTAGAATATATATAACATAAAATTTCCCATTTTAACCATTTAAATGTACAATTAAGTGGCATTAATTACATTCACAGTTTTGGGCAACCACATATCAATATTTCCAAAACCACTCAAAATAGACACTCTGTAATCATTAATCAATAACTCCCCATTCTTCCCTCCACTTGGTCCTTGATAACCTGTAATCTTCTTTCTGTCTTCATAAATTTATTTATTTTAGATAGTATTTTATATAAGTGGAATAATAAGATTTTTTTCCTTTTATATCTGGTTTATTTCACTCAGCACAATTTTTTTAAGGCTCATCCATGTTGCAGCATGTATCAGAACTTCATTTTTATGGCTGAATAATATTCTATTATGTGCCATATTTGTTAATTTATCTTTTATCTTTGGATGGACACCTGGATTATTTCTAACTTTTGGCTATTGTGAAAAATGTTTTTACAATCATTGGCATACAAGTTTTTGCATCCTTGTGTTCAGTTATTTTGGGAATATGCCTAGAAGTGGAATAACTGGGTCAAATGGTAACCCTATGTTTAGCTTTTTGAGGAACTGACCTTTTTCCACAGTGGATATATCAGTTTACTTTCTTACCAATAATGTACGAGAATTCTGGTTTCTCCATATCTTCTTCAACACTTGTTCATTTTATTATTATATTATTGCTATTATTACTGCCACCTAGTGGGTGTAAAGTGGTACTTCTAAGGGGTTTTGATTTGCATTTCCCTAATGCTAATCAAATGTTTTTTTTAATGTGTTTACTGGCCATTTGTATACCTTCTTTTTTTTTAATTAAAAAAAATTTTTTTAAATTGAAGTATGGTTGATTTACATAGCCACTGTTTATTTATTTATTTATTTATTGGCCTCACCCCGCAGCATGCAGGATCTTAGTTCCCCAACCAGGGCCTGAACCCATGCTCCCTGTATTGGGAGTGCGGAGTCTTATCTCCTGGACCACCAGGGAAGTCCCATTTGTATACCTTCTTTAAAGGAATATCTACTCAAGTCTTTTGTCCATTGTTAATTTTTTTTTTAATTTTTGTTTTTCAGTTTTAGGAGTTCTTTATATAATAATCTGGATATTAAACCCTTATCAAATATATGATTGATTTCCTCCCATCCTTTTTCATTTTGTTGTCTTCATTTTATCCATTGTGTTTATATTTTATTAATAAAGTTCTCTGATGAAGAAACATTTTAAAAAATTTGATGAAAATCTTGCTTCTTTTGTTGCCTATGCTTTAGGTGTCATATTTAAGAAACCAAGACCAAATCTAAGATCATGAAGATTTCCTCCTCTATGTTTTCTTCTATAAGTTTTATAATGAAGCTCTTAATATTGTCTTTGACTCATTTTGAGTTACTTTTTCTATGTGCTGTAAGGTAAGGATCCAATTATATTTTTTTGCATGTGAATATCCAGTTTTTCCAGCATCATTTGTTGGCGAGACTATTCTTGTCCTATTGAATGGTCTCAGCACCCTTATTGAAAATTGTGACCATATATATGAGGGCTAATATTTATAGTAAAAAAAAAAAATAACACAATCAGTTATAACATCTGTTATATTTTATCTGAGAATCTGGATGCAAAGCTGGAGGGAAACATGCCATCCTAAGTATTTAGCACTGATAAAAGTCTAGGAGTAGGGGGCATTTAGAGTAAGGAAAATCAATTGCATAATAATTCAGTAAACCCACAAGATGAGCACTGGCAAGCCGCCTACCCTTTCCCGAACATGTAAAGAGTAGTGCATTTTAAACAACCACCTGAAAGAAAACCAAGCCTAGATTATAAATGTGGCTGTGGATTGTAGAGATCGAAAAAGTACAATTAGGAAGGCAATGACAACTTCTTTAATAAGTAAAAACATTCACAGAGAAAGTAAGTTTTAGTTCCACCTCTTTGTAAAACTTTCTCCTGGAAAACTTACGGAAATGTCATTGCATAAAATATTGGTTTCACAAATACGTTAGAATATGGGTCAGGTTGATAAATTATACTGGAAATGGCATAACTACAAAATGTTATATCTTACAGAGCTACATCAAATGACTATTTGTAGAAAATTAAGCCCCATGCACTTAAAACTGCATTCATTTCTTTCTAATTTTATTGAACAGGATTTACCATTAAAGTGGACACTGAGAGACCTTGATATTTTTACATATCCTGCCACGATTTTCTTTGACACCTTGCAGAGTAATTTAAACTCAATAAAATGAAGATAATTGCACTTACCTCACAGAGATGTAGAGGGCATTAATGAGATCACGTCTACAAAGTGATTCAAAGTCTTTAGTTGGTAATATAAATAGCAAGCATAACTATATTTTTCCAGATGTCTAATAATGATAACTGTAAATATGATGAACTGAAAAGTTAAAAGGCTGCCAGTAAAAGTAAAATGTTTTCATTTTAATTGCTAGTCATTTAAATGTTCCCTCTTGCATGTTTGGATTATAGAAAATGCACAGAAGTATTAATTATGAGTTCCATTTTAATAAGGACATGTCCCCCAAGTTTAGATTCAAGAGTACTTAACTTCTAGCCAAATAAGGAAAAACTGAACTACCTCTTCTTTGCAATTATGTCTAATAAATCACTGTAGATAAAATAAATCACAGCATAAATTTTAATGAAACCTATACATTACTTCTTCAAAATGTTTCTTAATATGAAATACAAGATCATGACTTCAGTTCCAAATCCCATTACTCAATTGTCATACCTTTGGTGTGTCTTTATTCCTGAGCTGATAAAGCCAAATACTAATATCCTCCATTCAGTTCCTATCCTGTTAAATATTTCTCAGGGCAGAAATACTTGTAATAAGTCCCAAACTATTTTTAAGTTCAGAGCCTACACTATAATCCTACTGCAGTCAACCATTTGTGAATTAAAGTACTTATCTTTAAAACGGAATTGCATTTTACATTAAATGAGCCAGAAAAAGCCATGTTGATTCTAACGGGAACAGGCACGATAATCTCCTGGAAAAGATGCTTTTCAAAGTACTGATTCTTGGCAGCTATGGTGGTTCACTGTCTACTCTACTTGGCCATGGGATAAGCATTGCAGACAGGGACTTTGAAATGAGACCAGACATTAGGTCTGGATTCAATAAATACCAGAGGAAAAGAGGTCACTCTGTACAGCAACCAGCAGGGTAATTGCATCCTAAAGGACAGCAGAATTTCTTGTCACGTCCCATGAGAGTGGTTTGGGTTGCATTGATCTGACTGGTTATTGTTGGATCTCATCCAACAAGTTGTCAGAATCCAATAGTCAATCATGCTCCACACACACAAATAAGAAAAGCAAAAGCTGAGACAGAAAAATTCCAGTGACTTCTTGGAATAAGAAAACAAATTTTATTTCCTTTTAACCTTCCTCTGTAATCCATCAAAATTAATGAGTTCATTGCTGTATACTGAAGTCAAAACAAATGCATTCAGCTTCTGCACATGGCCCCTCGAGCTGCCATGTCCCCGTTGCCATTTCCCATGAGAAACTCTGGTCTGAGGTGCAGGGGGCGAGACCTCTGAATGTGGCCCCCTATGAGCAAGTGGAACTAGACTGAGCACAGAGGAAAAGTTAAAAAGTTTGGAGAATCCTGAAGTCGTAAACCTCAGGTCCAGATGTAAACCTGGGTGGAAAGTGTAACCTGGGTCTCAGACACTGGTCGAAACCCCAATGCTGAACTCTGGAGCACAGAAAGCAAGTGCCCGGCGCCCCGCATGACTCAGACCTGACGTCCAGCCCTCAGGAGACTGCACCTGAATGGGAAGCCCCTGAGAGGGGGCCGACCCTCAGGCGTCTGTAGGACCCGAGGAGAGGAGCCCTCACAGAATGCCCAGGCCTTAGGTGACCCAGTGATAGGACGGCTGCCCGAACCATGTGGCTGACAGGGTCTTGGTGCTCTGGCCTGGTGTCAGGCCTGAGCCTCTGAGATGGGAGAGCCAAGATCAGGACACTGGACGACCAGTGACCTCCCAGCCCCATGTAATATAAATTGGCGAGAGCTCTCCCAGAGATCTCCATCTCAACGCTGAGACCCAGCTCCACCCAATGGTCAGCAAGCTGCAGTGCTGGATGCCCCATGGCAAACAACTAGCAAGACAGGAACACAAACCCACCCATTAGCAGAGAGCCTACCTAAAATCATACTAAGTTCACAGACACCCAAAAACACACTACCGGATGCAGCCCTGTCCACCAGAAAGACAAGATCCAGCCCCACCCACCAGAACACAGGCACCGTCCCCTCCACCGGGAAGCCTACACAAGCCACTGAACCAACCTTATGCACTGGAGGCAGACACCAAAAACAATTGAAACTATGAACCTGCAGCCTGTGAAAAGGAGAATGCAAACACAGTAAGTGAAGCAAAGTGAGAAGACAGAGAAATACACAGCAAATGAAGGAGCCAATACACAGCAGATGAAGGAACAAGGTAAAAACCCACCAGACCAAACAAATGAAGAGGAAATAGACAGTCTACCTGAAAAGAATTCACAGCAATGATAGTAAAGATGATCAAAATCTTGGAAACAGAATGGAGAAAATACAAGAAACGTTTAATAAGGACTTAGAAATAAAGAGCAAACAAACAATGATGAATAACACAATAAATGAAATTAAAAATTCTCTAGAAGGAATCAATTGCAGAATAACTGAGGCAGAAGAACGGAGAGTGACCTGGAAGACAAAAGAGTGGAAATAACTACCACAGAGCAGAAGACAAAAGAATAAAAGAATTGAGGACAGTTTCAGAGACTTCTGGGACAATATTAAATGCACTAACATTCGAATTATAGGAGTCCAGGAAGTAGAGAAAAAGAAAGGGACTGAGAAAATATTTGAAGAGATAGTTGAAAACTTCCCTAACAAGGCAAAGGAAATAGTCAATCAAGTCCAGGAAGCACAGAGTCCCATACAGGATAAATCCAAGGAGAAACACAACACACATATTAATCAAACTATCAAAAATTAAATACGAGGAAAAAATATTAAAAGCAGCAAGGGAAAAGCAACAAATAACATACAAGAGAATCCTACAAGGTTAACAGCTGATTTCTCAGCAGAAACTCTGCAAGCCAGAAGGGAGTGGCAGGACATATTTAAAGTGATGAAAGGGAAAAACCTACAACCAAGATTACGCTACCCAGCAAGGATCTCATTCAGATTCAACAGAGAAATTAAAACCTTTATAGACAAGCAAAAGCTAAGAAAATTCAGAACCACCGAACGAGCTTTACATCAAATGCCAAAGGAACTTCTCTAGGCAGGAAACACAAGAGAAGGAAAAGACCTACAAAAAGAAACCCCAACAATTGATAAAATGGTAACAGGAACATACATATCGATAATTACCACAAATGTAAATGGATTAAAGGCTCCAACAGAAAGACATAGACTGGCTGAATGGATGCAAAAACAAGACCCGTACATATGCTGTCTACAAGAGACCCACTTAAGACCTAGGGACACATACAGACTGAAAGTGAGGGGATGGAAAAAGATATTCCATGCAAATGGAAATCCAAAGAAACCTGTTGTAGCAACTCTCATATCAGACAAAATAGACTTTAAAATAGACTACTACGAGAGACAAAGAGGGACACTACAGAATGATCAAGGGATCAATCCAAGAAGAAGATATAACAATTGTAAATGTTTATGCAACCAACATAGGAGCACCTCAAAACATAAGGCAAATGCTAACAGCCATAAAAAGGGAAATCGACCGTAACAAAATAATAGTAGGGGACTTTAACACCCCAGTTTCACCAATGGACAGATCATCCAAAATGAAAATAAATAAGAAAACACAAGCTTTAAATGACACATTAAACAAGATGGACTTAATGATCTTTATAGGACATTCAATCCAAAAACAACAGAATACACATTCTTCTCAAGTGCTCATGGAACATTCTCCAGGATAGATCATATCTTGGGTCACAAGCCTTGGTAAATTTAAGAAAATTGAAATTGTATCAAGTATCTTTTCTGACCACAATGTTATGAGACTAGGTATCAATTACAGGAAAAATACTGTAAGAAATACAAACACATGGAGGTTAAATAATATGCTACTAAATAACCAAGAGATCACTGAAGAAATCAAAGAGGGAATAAAAAAAAATACTTAACAAATGGCAATGAAAACAAGACGACCCAAAACCTATGGTATGCAGCAAAAGCAGTTCTAAGAGGGAACTTTATAACAATACAGTCCTACCTCAGAAACAAGAAACATCTCAAATAAACAACCTAACTTTACACCTAAAGCAATTAGAGAAAGAAGAACAAAAAACCTGCAAAATTAGCAGAAGGAAAGATATCATAAAAATAAGATCAGAAATGAAGGAAACAATAACAAAAATCAATAAAACTAAAAGCTGGTTCTTTGAGAAGATACAAAAAAATTGAAAAACCATTAGCCAGACTCATCAAGAAATAAAGGGAAAAGACTGAAATCAACAGAATTAGAAATGAAAAGGGAGAAGTAACTAACAACTGACCCTGCAGAAATACAAAGAATCATAAGGGATTACTACAAGCAACTATATGCCAGTAAAATGGACAACCTGGAAGAAATGGACAAATTCTTAGAAAAGCACAAACTTCCAAGACTAAACCACGAAGAAATAGAAAATATAAACAGACCAATCACAAGCACTGAAATTGAAACTGTGATTAAAAATCTTCCAACAAACAAAAGCCCAGGACCAGATGGCTTCACAGGCGAATTCTATCAAACATTTAGAGAAGAGCTAACACCTATCCTTCTCAAACTCATTCTACAAGGCCACCATCACCTTGATACCAAAACCAGACAAAGATGTCACAAAGAAAGAAAACTACAGACCAATATCACTGATGAACATAGATGCAAAAGTCCTCAACAAAATACTAGCAAACAGAATCCAACAACACATTAAAAGGATCATACACCATGATCAAGTGGGATTTATCCCAGAATGTAAGGATTCTTCAATATACGTAAATCAAACAATGTGATATAGCAGATTAACATACTGAAGGATAAAAACCATATGATAATCTCAATAGATGCACAAAAAGCTTTTGACAAAATTCAATACCCATTTATGATAAAAATTCTCCAGAAAGTAGGCATAGAGGGCACTTAGCTCAACATAAAAAAGGCCATATATGACAATCCCACAGCCAACTTCGTTTGCAATGGTGAAAAGCTGAACCCATTTCCACTAAGATCAGGAACAAGACAAGGTTGCCCACTCTCACCAGAATTATTCAACATAGTTTTGGAAGTTTTAGCCACAGCAATCAGTGAAGAAAAATAAGTAAAAGGAATACAAATCAGAAAAGAAGAAGTAAAACTGTCACTGTTGGCAAGGGAAAGAAAAATGGAGGTAGAGGAAACAGGCTCCTGGACTTCAGACTATACTAGAAAGCTACAGTAATCAAGACAGTATGGTACTGGCACAAAACCAGAAATATAGATCAATGGAACTGGATAGAAAGCCCAGAGTTAAACCCACGCACATACGATCACCTTATCTTTGATAAAGCAGGCAAGAATATACACTGGAGAAAAGACAGTCTCTTCAATAAGTGGTGCTGGGAAAACTGGACAGCTATGTGTAAAAGAATGAAGGTAGTACACTCCCTAACACAATACAAAAAATAAACTCAAAATGGATGAAAGACCTAAATGTAAGGCCTGACACTATAAAACTCTTAGAGGAAAACATAAGAACACTGTTTGACACAAATCACAGCAAGAACCTTTTTGACCCACTTCCTAGAGAAATGGAAGTAAAAACAAAAATAAACAAATAAATGGAACCTAATGAAACTTAAAAGGTTTTACACAGCAAAAGAAACCATAAACAAGACGAAAAGACAACCCTGAGAATGGGAGAAAGTATTTGCAAATGAAGCAATGGACAAAGGATTATTCTCCAAAATATACAAGCAGCTCATGCAGCTCAATATCAAAAAAACAAGCAATCCAATCCAAAAATGGGCAAAAGATCTAAACAGACGTTTCTCCAAAGAAGATATACAGATTGCCAACAAACACATGAAAGGATGTTCATCATCACTAATTATTAGAGAATTGCAAATCAAAACTACAATGAGGTATCACCTCACACCAGTTAGAATGGCCATCATCAAAATATCTACAAACAGTAAATGCTGGAGAGGGTGTGGAGCACAGGGAACTCTCTTGCATTGTTGGTGGGAATGTAAATTGATATAGCCACTATGGAGAACAGTATGGAGGTTCCTTAAAAAACTAAAAATAGAAGTACCATATGACCCAGCAATCCCACTACTGGGCATATACCCTGAGAAAACCATAATTCAAAAAGAGCCATGTACCACAATGTTCATTGCTGCTCTATTTACAATAGCCAGGACATGGAAGCAACCCAAGTGTCCATCGACAGATGAATGGATAAATAAGATATGGCCCATATATACAATGGAATATTACTCAGCCATATAAAGAAACGAAATTGAGTTATTTGTAGTGAGGCAGATGGACTTAGAGTCTGTCATGCAGAGTGAAGTAAGTCAAAAAGAGAAAAACAAATACCGTATGCCAACACATATATATGGAATCTAAAAAAAAAAAAAAAAATCATTATGAAGAACCTAGGGGCAGGACAGGAATAAAGACCCAGAAGTAGATGATGGACTTAAGGACACCTGGAGGGGGAAGGGTAAGCTGGGACGAAGTGAAAGTGTGCCATGGACTTATATATACTACCAAATGTAAAACAGCTAGCTAGTGGGAAGCAGCTTCATAGCACAGGGAGATCGTCTTCGTGCTTTGTGACCACCTAGAGGGGTGGGATAAGGAGGTTGGGAGGGAGATTCAAGACGGAGGAGCTATGGGGATATATGTATATGTATAGCTGATTCACTTTGTTATAAAGCAGAAACTAACACACCATTGTAAAGCAATTATACTCCAATAAAGATGTTAAAAAATTATTACAAAAAAATAAAATAAAATAAAATTAAGAAAACAAGTCCATTTGTAATAACATACAAAAACTTGGCATACCTAGAAATAAATGTAATAACTAAAAGAAGAGTAAGAGAGATGCAGTAAAAACTACAAAGCATGTTGAAAAAAATAAAAAACCTAAGTAAATGAAAATGTATCTGTGTTTATTGATTAGAAGAAAAGATTTTTAGAATGCCAATACTTCTTGTGTCAAACCACAGATCCCATGCAATTCTTATCAAAATCTCAGGTGAACTTTATTTTTCCAGAAATTGACAGGCTGATTCTAAAATTTTATGGAAATTCAAGGGACCGAGAAAATTTCATCTTGTAAAAGGGGAATAAAGTTGGAAGATTCACAGTACATGATTTTAAAACTTAGTACAGATCTATAGTAATCAAGACCGTGTGATAGTGGCTTAAAAATAGATTTATAGATAAAGTTAATAGAATTAAGAGTTCATAAATAAACCCATACATTTGTGGTCAGTTGAATTTTGGCAAAAATAACAATGCTATTCAATTGGAAAAAAAATTAATCTTTTTAGCAACTGGTGCTAGCATAGCAGGATATTTACTTGCAAAAGAATAAAGTTGGAGTCCTGTTTCACAAAGTATACAAAAGCTAACAAAATGGCTTGAAGAAAAAAATGTAAGTACTAAAACAATAAAATTTTTAGAAGAAAACAGGTGAAAAATTTTGTGACCTTCGATTTGGCAGTGGTTTCTCAGTTATGACATCTAAAGTACAGAAATCAAAGAAGACAGATAGATTAGATTTCACTAAAATTAAAAAACTTTGTATTTCAAAGAACACTATCAAGAAAATAGAAGCTTAACCTAAAGAATGAAAGAAGGTATTTGCTAATCATGTGTCTGATAAACTCTAGTATACAGAAAAAAAGAAATTATATTACCTCATGGTAGGCTCAAACCAAAAAAATCTATAATATATATACACCCAAAAAAAAGAGCAAGGAATCTAAACACAGCACTAAAGATAATCATCAAATCACAAGGGAAGAGAGCAAAAGAAGAAAGAAACAAAAAACAAAACAATCTTGAGAAAAAAGAACAAAGCTGCAGTTATCACACTCCTTGATTTCAACCTATAATACAAAGCTACAGTAATTGAAGCAGTATGATACTGCCACAAAAACAGACAAATATATCAATGGAAAATAATAGAGAGTCCAGAAGTGAACCCACACTTGTATGGTCAATGACAAAGAAGGCAAAAATACACAATGGGGAAAAGACAGCCTTTTCAATAAATGGTGTTGGAAAAAACTGGGCAAATACATGTGAAATAATCAACCTGGACTACTTTGTTACACCATATAGAAAAATAAACCCAAAGTGGGTTAAAGACTTAGATATAAGGCCTGAAATGATAACTCCTTGAAGAAAACATAGGTAGTACTATCTTTGACATTGGTCTTTGAAATACTTTTTGGATATGTCTCCTCAGGCAAAGGAAACAAAATAAAAATAAACAAATGGAACTACATCAAACTAAAAATCTTTTGCACAGTGAAGGAAACTAGCAATGAAACAAAAAGGCCACCTACTGAATGGGGAAGATATTTACAAACAATATATCTGATAAGGGGTTAATATCTAAAATATACAAAGCACTCATACAACTTAACTTAAAACATTATAATCTGATTTTAAAAAATGGGCACAGGACCTGAGTAGATATTTTTCCAAAGAAGACATACAGATGGCCAATAGACACATGAAAAGATGCTCAACATCACTAATCATCAGAGAGATGAAAATCAAGTCCACAATGAGATGTCACATCACATATGTCAGAATGGCTATTATCCAAAAGACAACAAATAACAAATATTGGTGAGGATGTGTAGAAAAGGGATTACTTGTACCCTGTTGGTAGAAATGTTAATTGGTGCAGCCACTATGGAAACAGTATGGAGATTCCTCAAAAAAATAAAAATAAAATTATGGTACAATCCAGCAATTCCACTTCTGGGTATTCTTCCAAAGATAACAAAAACAGTAATTCAGAAAAGGTATATGTAGCCTTTTTTTCATTGCAGCATTATTCACCAAGGGAGCAACTGAAGTTACCATCAATAGATAGATGGATAAAGAAGATGTGTTGTATATACATATATACAAAAGCATACTACTCAGCCACAGAAAAAGAATGAAATCTTGCCATTGTGATAACATGGATGGACCTAGAAAGTATTATGCTAAGTAAAATAAGTCAGGAATCTAAAAACAAAACAAAATGACAAACAAACAGAAAGAGAGTCATAAGTACAGAAAACAAACAGGTAGTTGATAAGAGGGGAGGGGAGTGGTGGGATGAGTGAAATAGATAAGGGAAATTAAGAGGTACAAACTTCCAGTTACAAAATAAATGAACTAGAATATAGGAATACAGTTAATGTAATATCTGTGTGTAGGCTGATAGGAACTAGACTTATCATGATGTTCATTTTGTATAGAAATATAAAATCACTACATTGTACACCAGGAACTAACATAGTGTTGCAGATCAATAATACTTCAAAAAACTCAACCAAGCAAGCAACCAAACAAACAACAAATCTGATCTCTGAAAAAAAGATCATATTTGTAGTTATGAGAGGAGGGGGCAGCTGTAAGGGGAATTGGATGAAGGTGGTCAAAAGTTACAAAGTTTTATTTATACGATAAATAAATACTAGGGATGCATGTATAATATGATAAATATAATTAATAGTGCTATGTCATATATGCAAGTTTTTAAGAGAGTAAGTCCTAAGAGTTATCATCCCAAGGAGAAAATATTAAAATTTTTTTTATTTTGTATCAATATGAGATGATGGATGTTCGTAAACTTATTGTGGCAATCATTTTATGATGTATGTAAATCAAATAATTATGCTGTACACCTTAAACTTATATGGCACTGTATGTCAATCATATCTCAATAAAACAGGAAGGAAAAAAATATCCACATATTAGTGGATTGGTGCATTTCAAACCTGGGTTGTTCAAGGATCAAGTGTAGTTTACATCACTTTGCTCAGAGCCTTCTAGTGACTTCTCATTCTACTCAAGATACTTACGTTAGTATAAATTCTATTCTTTTTTCCACCTTGAATTATTTCTGACAAGAAATGTCTTATTTCTCTGGTCATTATTAAGAGTATTTCTTTTTCATTGGTTTTCAACAGTTGGATTTGGATCTCTCTTGGTATATGTGCTCTTTTATTTTTTATGTTTATCCTCTTAAGGTTCTTTGAGTTACTTAGGTCTTTGTATTTATTGCTCATCTAATCTGGAAAATGTTCAATCATTATTTCATCAAATATGTTTTCTGTCCAAATCTTTTTCCATTTATTTTTTTTTTTTTACTCTTTTGCATGTGTGTTAAACATCTTTGTATTGTCCCATAGGTCACTGAGGCACAATTTATTTTTATTAGCTTTATTTTTCTTTGTGATTTAGCTTTGATAGTTTCTATTTCCTTCTCCAAATAAACTGATTTTTTTCCTAGTGTTCAACCTGCTGTTAAACCTATCCAATCAATTTTTTTTCACTGAAGGGTTTATATTTTTTAGTTGTAAATTTTCAATTTGGTCCTATTTGGGAGCTTCAATTTCTTTATTGAGATTCCATATTTGTTACCTCATTATGTCAAAGAATATTCCAAAATATAGTGATCAACAATAACGATTTAGAAAATACATTAGAAAAATATGCTGAACTCACACTGGCAAATATTAAACAAACCATAAAATTGCTATTACAAAGTATTTTTTATTTGACCTTATTCATTAAAAGGACAATTTATTGATTTGGACATGATTGTGTGATTCATTTCATATTTAATCAATTTATTATTAGCAGGTCTGATTTAGAAATGATCACCAGGAAATAACTACTGGGGTGACTCTTGACACTGAACTAAAGTACACGGCTAAAGGTTGTGTGAAAATAGTGAATGTATTCTGTGGTTTCTGGGATTAGATATATCAGGGTAATACAGGAAAGATAATATTGCTTGAATTGTGCTAGAAACTATTCTGTTTAAATTCTTCAAATCATCAGACGTAAAACGATAAGAGCAGAATACAGTTCTCAGAGATTTGTGTTCAAAAGTAACCATCTATACTTAAGAAAAAAATATATATGTACATACACATATACATTTATAAAAATATATGTATTTTTATTTATTGTTAACATTTTATTAAACAAATAAAACTAATTATGTTTCATTATTTTATTTTCCATATTTTTGTTATTTTTTATATATATTCAATACTATTCTGAATCTTACATCTCAGCTATAAAGGAAATTTACAGTTTCCCCAAATTTGACTGCCTCAGAATGTAAATAACATATCCAATAAAACATTATGAAACTAAGTAATCTTTCCTAAACTATCAATTATTAAAGGAAATTAATTTATATCACTAGAGGAAGGATTGAATTGACTTTGTATTCTCATGTCAGAAGTTATAATTACAAAATCCTTTTCAAATAAAGGAACATTAAAGAAAATGCAGCCAAAATAAAATAGTAGGAAAAATAAAGAATAATGTTAAAAATTTTATAAATAAAACATTATATTGTTTTCCTGGATCTTATTATGATTATGGTATTTATTGTAATTTCTTTTCTCATTATGAATAAATGTTTACTAATTTTATATTTTTTCCCTATAGAAGTGTTTGTCAAAATTGTATACGCTTGAGGCCAGAACAGAGTGAGAGAGAACTCACACAATTATGCACACTTCTATGTGGGAATGAACATAAAAATATAATTCATAACCCCCAAATATAAGAATATTTAGCAAACAAATGCCAAATATTTTTTCTCTTTACCTTTTCCTCTTCCCCCTTTCTTCTTCCTCTCCATTATCCTTCTGTGTCCAATATCCTCCAGCTTTTCTGCAGTCAGCTACCGATACATTAATGACTTTAGTTTTAGAATTTTTAAACTTAAGCTACACTTTTAATGAGGGTGAAGACATCAATCAAAGAGGACCTAGTAGTGATCTTAGTATATGAGAAAACATAGCCAACTAGAGCTCTCAACCCACATACATCTCCAATTAGTTGTGCTACTTTGGACACGTTATTTGAACTCGTGGGTTTCACTTTCCTCCTTTATAAAATGGAGTCGAAAAGCTGTGTGGGTGTTTGTTAATTTCAAATAAAGTAGTGCAAAGGTAAGCACAAGGAAAATATAAAAGTTTCAAATTTTTATTGCTTACTTTGTGTCTTAATAAAAGCTTTCTATGAAAAAAATGTATATACCAGAAGAAACTGTAAAAAAAGACAACAGATACAAAAACAGTATTTTTAAGGCACATACTGAAAGAAAGAGGATACCTCCCAAGTAAAAACTGTCAGATAAGAAGAGAAACTTTCACAGAGTAAAGCGAATTAAATAAACACAGTTGTCTTCGTAATTCGGCGAGCATCTCGTGAAGGAGGCAGAGAGGAAGCTCAGTCCTCTGGCGTCCCAGTGAGCACGTAGTCGAGTCTCCCCCTGCAGGGGCTGCTGCTAACACGGAGGCCTGGGGTACATGACCAAATACCAGGTCATAGGGAACACGAAATTTAGTGAGAGGGTAAGGATCTTCTGTCAGCTTTGGCATCCATTTTCCAGTCACTTGACACTTCCCCAAAGACGTCGGCGGAGCATCTGCTCTGTTGACAGCATGAGCTGCTTGACATTTCTTCTGAGGAATGAACGATTAGGGTTCTTGGAAAGCAGGATGGAGCCCGGCAGGCAGCCGCACAGCTTCCGTCCACCTCCGCAAACCGCCTCCCAAACGTCATGGATGCGATTACATTCAAATTTTTCTCTTAATAAGTAAGTGAAGGGCTAAAGTACAGCCTGCTTCTGATAACAGATCTGCTCTGGGCACAGTTCCGAGGTTTCCACACTGACGGCAGGAAAGGATGAATGAAAGGTTTTCTTTCGAAAGCATGTGTGTCTGGTGCAGGCCTTGGGGTGGACCTGGACCACACAGAGTTGATCGCTTGTTTGTATGACATTTTCTCATTACTAAGACAGGTTTTGAGTTACTATGCTGCTTATTTCTTGAAGAAAGTGTATATAATGGTATCAAATGCCTATAGTAAAAACTTAAAAACTTGCAAGACGTATAAGGAAAAATAAATCAGCCTTCACATTTCCAGGATACACTGCAATGTTAGCCACTGTCACCAGGTTCTTATGTATCCCTTAAGCAGCACTTATAGATTTACAGCATTTTTTTTCTTAATGACTGCTTGGTATTCCATTGCATGAAGGTATTTTCTAAAATTCCTATATTGTGTGGTATTTACATCATACCAATACTGTTTTGATAAAACTACTGCAATGAACAGCCTCACACATTCAGGGAAGGGCAACCAAATGTGGTTAAGAGCCTGGAGTGTAGAGTCAAACTATCTGGAATCAAATTTGAGCTCTTCTTCTTTTTTTTTTTTTTTTACTAGCCTTGATCTTGGGCAACTCACTTAACCTTTATTTGGTTTAGTTTCCTCATAAGTAAAATGGGATAATAAAGTAGTACTGGCTTCATAGTTTCGTGAGGATAAAATTAGCTGATGAGTACATACATAAGTGGAATACCTAGGCCAGTATTGATACACCTTTTAAAAGGTATCACATACTTCTATTGCCACCCATAGAATATGAAAGAGCCAGTTTTCATTCTTCCTCAGTAGCAGAATATTCTAACAAATAACCTTTGCAATTGATAGGATGAAAATTACATTTCACTGTTGTTTTAAATTTTATTTCTTAATTACAAAAAAATAAGGGTATTTATATGTTCTGCACCATTTTAACTGATTTTTTGGTGAACTCTCTATTACTATTTCCTTTCCCTATTTTACCATTTTGTTGTTCATCATTTTTCTATTAACTCACGGAGATGCTCTATATCTTAAATATGACAACTATACTTCTATCCGTGTGGTTTTTATCTGTTGACATTTATTTTGATATTTATATTAGGCCAAGACTTTAAAAAATTATCTATTTTAATAATACCAAATATCAGTAAATATTAGTAAATTAAAATATCAGTATTTTAATTTATGACTTCTGGTTTCTTTTATGTGCCTTAGAAGACCTTTCATCCTCCTTTAGTAGAATGGAACAGAGAACCCAAGGGGAAAATCACCATACTTGGGTATTCAATTTGTTTTAGAAGTGATTCTGTAGATCAGTGGGAAAAAGACTGTTTTTCCAAAGGGAGATTGGATATCCATATGAAAAACAAAAGTTATTTGGCCTCTTTGTCACAGTACAGCAAGTCCCCTACATATGAGTGAGTTCCATTCCGAGAGTGCATTCGTTAAGTCCAACTTTTTCATAAGTCCAACAAAGTTAGCCTAGGTACCCAACTAACACAATTGGCTATAAAATACTGTACCATAATAGGTTTATAATACTTTTCACACAAATAATACATAAAAAACATACCAAAAAATAGAGAAAACATTTTGAATCTTAAAGTCCAGTACCTTGAAAAGTACAGTAGTCCAGTACAACAGCTGGCATCCAGGGGCTGGCATCAAGTGAACAGGCAAGAAGAGTTACTGACTGGAGGAGGGAGAGGAGGTGGGAGATGGTAGAGCTGAAGGATCGTCAGTAATAGGAGACGGAGGGCAAGCTGCAATTTCACTCACGCCTGACACTGACGGCGCAGGTTCTGGTTCCTTGCTGGATTCAATTCTATCTACCCTCTTGAAAAAATGATCCAGTGATTTCTGGGTAGTAGCTTTTTCTTTCTTGTCATGGATGACACAGTAGCACTGGATTGCATTCTGAATGGCTGCTGCAACCTTCGTGTACAATTCTACATTTGGGTCCTGTGCCTCAAAAACTAACAGTGCCTCCTCAAATAAAGAAAATCCCCTTGCCATTTCCTGCATCGTGAATCTCTTTGGTTCTTCAGTTACTTCTTCCTCTTGTCTCTCTTTGTCCTTTCTTGGTGCTTGGAGCGTCTTAGCAGTACCAGCTATATCACTGTTGCTTTTACACTTGCTTCTGGACATCCAGAAATAAAGATACGGTACTACTGTACTCTATACAGTACTGTACAGTAAAGTACACAAAAGCATAACCACTTGTAGAGGTGTATCATGTGACAGTGTACACCAGACACGTGAACTAACTTACGTGATTGATGTGTGAATGCATGTTTGCATCTTTGAAAGTTCGCAGCTTGAAAGTTCGTGTGTAGGAGACTACTGTACACACAAAATCAAATTCTGGGAGATTGTATACCTATATGTGAAAGACACAACTTTCAGAAAATCATGGAGAAGAATATATTCATGACCTTGGGGTAGGAAAATAGAATAAAAGAAACTGATATGATGAACCATAAAGGAAAGTTTGATAAAATTTGACTCCCAAAAGTAAAAATTTACCTCCATCAAAAGCTACAATTAAAAGGAAAACCCACAGAGTAGAAGGCGCTTACAACTCATGTAATCAACAAAGGCTTTATTTCCAGAATATATAAAAAGTGTCTTCAAATCAATAAGAAAAAATACATTATTGAAATGTAGGTAACGCAGTTTAAACAGAAACTCCATGAAAGAACATATCCAAATGGTTAATGTGAAAATGTGATGACTCATTAGTAAGCAGGGAAATGCAAATTCAATAAAAATAAAATGTCACTGCCTATCTACTACAAAAGACTGATAATGCCAAATGCAGAGAGAACTTAGAACACATTGCAAGTGTAAGTGCAGAAGCATTACTACGTCAGCAAAGAGTTTAGCATCATCATGTGAAAGAGGATGGTAACTTGGGCAGGGTGTGCAGTTGAAGTGGTGGAAGGTAGTAACATTATGTACATATTTTGAGGAGAGATGATAGATTTGCTGTTGGAATGTACGTGGTGAGGAAGAAAAAGATAGAGTGAAGCATCATTTCAAGGATTGCTCTGAACAAATGGATGAATGAGGTTGTCATCAATCAGTGTAGCAAAGACTGTAGAAGGGCTATTATTTTTCATGGAGGAGGGGATGGTTCAGTAATTCAGTGTCCTGCCATGTTAATTTGAAACACCAGTTATGAATCCAAGTGGCAGTGTCAAATAGGTAGTTGCAGATACAAATCTGGAGTTCAGGGATAAGAACCAAGCTAGGAAAGTATACTTGGATTCATCAGTAAAGGGAAAGTATTCAAAATTATGTAACTGGAAGTAATTACCAAGGCAGTGAATATTGGGAATGAAGAAAGTCAGTAAGAAGACTGACCACTGACGTTTAAATGTTTGTGGAGGTGAGGAAGAACCAGCCAAGGGTATGGAGGATTGGTAGTGAGAAAGAAGGGCAAGCAGGAGATGGTGATAACCTGGAAATCAATCAGAAAAAAATAGTTTTAGGAGGAGACAGTAATCAGCTGTTAAATTCTGTTGATGGGCAAGGCAAGGCGAGAACCAAGAACTGAGGCCACTGGTGACCTTGAAAAGACAATTTTTGGAAGCCTGGTGGAGATGAAATCCTGAATGAAATGGGTTCAAAGTAGGGGAGAAACCAGTGGTAGAATATAGACAACACTTTTGAAGAGTTTTGCTGTAAGGGAAAGGAAAGAAAAGGCAATAACAAGAGAGGGAAGTAGAGTAGAGAGAATAGGATATGTGTATGCTGATGAGGGAGATACAGTAGAAAGATAAATTATAATGGCATAAAAAAGAGCAGATATGGAAGCAATATCCTGGAATGGGCAAAATTCATGAAATCTCATGTGCAAGTTGACAAACTTCTGTTAGGAGTAGAAGTAATTTATTTATTATAAAACACCAGAGAAGAAAGATCATTGGAGCACGGCTGCAGATAGGTGGCCAGATGTACTAATAGAAGCTCCTGAAATATTTTCTAATCACTTTTACTTTCTCAGTAAAATAGGAAAGAAAGACATCGGCTCTACATAGAGAAAGGGGAGGTCTACAGGGATTTTTTAGGAGAGAGAAAATGATATGCTGTTATCTTCCAGAAGAGTGGGAGAGTGAATGGGCAAGGGAATTGTAATAAGAATGCCAGGAAGCAGTAAAATACTAATTTGCACAGATTTTTATGTAAATATGCAACAATATGACTTTTAAAATCACAAAACAGTATTTTTTTCTTTTATATACTAAAATCATTTATTGTGTTCTGAGAATACTAGATGGACCAGATGTATGTGGTCATTGTTTTTAGGGAGCTTACAAAACTCTTCCTCCTCTGAGGTCCTCTTGGGAAGCTAAAACATTATTTCCATTCACAGTAAAGTACTGAGAAAACAGGTTTTCGTTCATTCTTTAGATATGCATTCAGAACATACAAACACAAAAACTATACGAAGAAATTTAATTTCTGACGTATTTCATTTTAAAGGACATAATTATTCTCATATTATTTCAAAGTAAATTATCTGTGAATTGCTTATTTCTTATCTGTCTTCTGGATTTTAGGGGCAAAGAGGGCAAAAACGTTTTCAACACCATTCAATCTTCAGGTCCTGGAATGGTGCTAGCACACGGTAAGAGCAAAGTGACTATCTGTTGAACATATAAATTAATGGAAGGAGCACAGTATATCAGAATATGCTACTTGAAGAAATACCTGAAGAGAAAAAAGAATCCCACATATTTTCCATTTCTATATTCTACACTATTTTGCTGAAGTGGAGACTTAATAAATATTGGATAAATGTGATTAACCTATTCAAAATATTTTGACTATAAGACGTATGTAGCCCTAGAATATCACAGGAGTAGAGTATAATGGAACTTACAGAGAATTTTGCTAGATATTGTTTAAAAAGATTAAGAAAAGTTCTCAGCTCACTGAATTTCCATCTTCAGCAAATAAAGAAAATGTCATTAATTATTAATGAAAGCCTTTTCACTTATTAATCTGTGAATTGTACGTGTAAGATGAATTCGCTGTTAATAACAAAATGTGAATATGAAAGATAACATGCCTAGCTATCAAGTTTGCCGAACAAAGTAAAGTTCTTACCTCTCCTGGGAATGAATTTCATTAGGAAAAATACATTGAGTATTGTTACAAGTGGAGAACAATTGGGCATGGATGAGGAAGTTATGACATTGATGCATATTCCTCTATAAATACTGAGATTTATCCTGTGCATCATTCAATACATATTTTTTAAAAATAGAGTTAAAGGACCTCATATCAGTGATCTAGGAACATAATGTGAGAAACATGATAAATTAAATGATTGATTGTTCATGTTTTAATGCTCCACACATTCACCGATACTGAAAAAAAAATTGTTCATTTATTTAGGCTCATTAATTATGAACTTAGAATCATTTAGGGATAAAAAAAATAAAACTTCCAAGTTAATATTTTGTTGTCAGTTTCTGAGTAAGTTTCTTAAGAAAACTGGTGAACTGGTTAGCTATGGAATCCATTATTTCAAGTTTCTCATTTTGACTTCAATGTGAAAGTTTACTTATTTATTTATTAAATACAAGCTGTGGTGTAATTTATTTATCTATTAAATACAAACTAGTGTATTATGTTTTAATTATGAAAACATCTGTAAAATATGCATGCTTTTTATTGAATTAAACAATTAAAGAGATATATTTTATACTACCAAAAGTCAAATTTCAATAGGACTACACTGGGTTGCTTAATGGCTTTTTAAATTTTGTAAACATGACTAATTCTCTTTTACTGATGACTTAACAACTTAAAATCATGCAAATATAATTTATTTTGCCTTGGCACGAATCCAGACAGTACCTGCAGTAAGCATACAGTTCTCTATAAATGGCACTTCTCAATAGGTGAAAAGACAACTAGTAAGTCTAGTAAAATTCTTTTCCTCTAAAAATAGTGATGATCTCAATAAGTTATTGCTACTCATTGACTATGGTCAGAGTCCTATAAGTTCAGGAAAGAAATTTCTGTTGGCAGCCTTACACCTCCCTACTTGCAAGGAATGTACAAGTTAGGGGACCCTGGTCTTCTCTCTTGGTCTGTTTCCTGTAAGTGGGACTCCTTGAGGATGGACTATGTTTCTAAGATCTCTGGCTTTCTTTTCAGACAGAATGCTTGAAATTACTCAGCTATATATTTAGCATGTCCACCATTACACTCAGCACTCCGAAATGGATATTGCCTCTGTCATCATCTTTTTTTTTAATGTATCAGTTTTCGGGCGTTTTTTTTAAAAAATCAAAACCACTTTACTGAATCATCACACCTTGCATGTGCATTGTAAACAATAAATCCAAACATCAGTTAACGGCAACACTACATTACTAATTGTACTGTAACCAAGATAAACCATTCTTCATCTGAAAAAACTTTCCCATCTTTATATTTTTTTTCAATGACTAGAACATTAAGTTTTTCATTGTGGACATGTATACTTAGTACATTTGGTAGATTTTGTGTGTGTGCGTGTGGCATCATTTATTGAATCATTTTAATGATTTTTGAATGTCTGACCTGGCATTGGTACGTCACCTTTGTTTGTCTGAATGAGTTCCTGACTTTAATCTTGGCTCGAAGGCTATGGGGTTATTAGCAAAGTGCTGCTCCTATATCATACAATCCCTACTGCTCTCCCACTACATCGTCACTTCATTGATTAGGCAGAGTTCATTGTACTGCTCCAACATGAGCAAAGATTCTTTTCAAGAGAACTTGACCTTTCTATAACTTTTTTTTTTTTTTTTCGGTACGCGGGCCTCTCACCGTCGCGGCCCCCCCCATTGCGGAGCACAGGTTCCGGACGCGCAGGCTCAGCGGCCATGGCTCACGGGCTCAGCCGCGGAGCGGCATGTGGGATCCTCCCGGACCGGGGCACGAACCTGTGTCCCCTGCATCGGCAGGCGGACTCTCAACCACTGCGCCACCAGGGAAGCCCTCTATAACTTCTTGCTATTGATAATTACCTGAATTGAACTTATTTCTAAGAACTGCACCACCATTCTCACATTCATGGAAAAGAGCCAGCTTTCTCTTTGTTCTATGCACAGTCAAAAGCTATGAAATAGATGTGTCTTCTCTGGTCAGCACTTAACCAAGTAAGGCGACCTGAATCCAGTTCCTCTCTCAAACTCACCAGTATGATAACTTACTTCAACTCTATATGGGGATAGTAAAAGGGAGGGGAAAGAACTGCTACAATAATGGGGCTTTAACACCATGTAAAAAAACATCAGTTTGAGAGGAAGTGTTTTCCCCAAATATTCCATGTCTTTCCATATCCTAACTCACTGGGTTTAGCCACTAAGCTTATGGTCAACCAAGAATGTGATTATTCTTCTACCATGAAGGAGATCAACATTGCTGCCGTACTATCACGAGGCCACTTCCCCAACGATAACAACTGCTCTTCTCGATCATCTTCTGGGAATACCATGACATAATACAGATTTGGCTACCCAGAAGTCTAAGATATATTACAACAGTGCATTTACCAATTCCATTCTAGTTCCATACTGTACCTAAGGCTAGGGTTTTCCAATGTTCCATCCCAAATTATTTCAAGCCACTTGGTCCAGAACAGTTTTTTAGAGATTCTGTAATGGGGTCAAATGACCACATCAAGACTGATGTAAATTTCAATAAATACATGGACCAATTTGAATACAATTCACTTGCCATGATCAGATTTTTAAGAATAAAATTATCTATAAAGCCAAAGAAAATAAACATATCCAATTTTCGAGTCCATCTAAACAAAAAAATGTAAAAATAAATCAAAATCCCCTATTAGCATATCTTATATTAGCATACTTCTTCCTGGAAACAAGAAGTCACATATTCCTATGTTCCTTAAAAAAAAAAGAAAAAAAAAACAAAAGAGCGAGGAGGAATAGGGAGAAGAAAAAGAGAGAAAAAAAAGGAAGAAAAGCATGTTCCATGTCAAAATTCTCCAGAAGTGTAAATGCAATCATACCAATTAAGGACAAGCATCAAATTAATTTCTAAGGGTTTTTTAGTGGCTCATATTCTGGCATGAACAAGGTACCAGAATGTGGAGTACAGAGGCTCCTTGTCATTTGTCTTGCTGTGTTTCAGAGCATCTAAGTGCCTACTCTTCTATAATCAAGTTTCCTTTCCTTCTGCACTCTAAAACTTTTCTACCAATGCTGCTTTCTCCTGACAGTAGGGTGTTTATATTGATAACAGGCAATCCTACTGGCAAAATACATTGATTTATAATTTGGACAACTCCAGTTATTTGATCTCCAGATAGTGCTTGATCTCATTCAGTCATATTTGGGTGTCTTCAATTTCCTGATATCCCTAAACATGTATCAAACTAATTCTGTCTGTTCTTCCAACTTGGGAGGTGCCCTCACAATAGTCCTTGGAGTCCCTCTTGATGTATAAATGTCTTCATTGTTCAGATTGTTGGGAAAAAAGCTGTGCTTAATTTTCTCTGTTGAATGGCCTTTTACTTTTTTTTTATAATATATGTCTCAGACCCTGCTGGAATCCTCTGTTGAAAGAAATGTGCTGCCTTTCATTTCTGGTTCTGTCAGAACATTTCTCTTTTTGTTCTCCTGAGTAGGGAAATCGTTTCTAAGAGTATGACTTCTCTGAACCCCAAATCTAGCTCAGATCTGGATTCTACTTATTGAGATCTGCCTGTTTTCCCCCTGGTTCATATCATCCATCCTTTATCTTGCCTTATTTTATAAAATTTCCACAACATATTCTTTGAGAAAACTATTGGGGTCCAGGGCAGGCCACTCCAAAATGCACCTCAATTTTATATTGATAGTTTGGAGTTAAAGTTACCTAAGAAATGGCCGATGCAAGAGGAACCCTTTGACTCCCTGTCTCTGTCTTCTTGAAAGCAGGAAATAAATCTCCCATATGAAAGGTGTCCTCCCTGTACAGGGAGGTATAAAAATATCCTTATCATAAGAGATAGGGAATTCAGAGTCCAGAAATCTGTATACATAAACCTTGTTACTTTGTTAATTTACTACCCAAGCCCAAACTTTGCTGAAGTCCCTTATTAATTAAGCACCCAAACCTATTGCTTTATCTTGTCAGCTCCTCACAAATTTAGTTTCTTTGTGTAAAAAGATATAAAATCTGCCTGCTTTGGGTCACTCTCTGAGCATCATTTTATGATCTCCTGTACACATGAAATGAAATTGGGTTTTCTCTTGTTAATCTGTCTTGTGTCACTTTTATTATTAGTCTAGCCACAAGAACTCAAGAGGGATAGAGGGGGGAAATTTCCTCCTCCCGACAGAATGGGTAATACTGGTGACTCTGTTTATAATAATCAATTTACCTTGAAACTCACTCAACGATAATTTGAGCATCTTACACGGATACTCCTAGTCTTCTATTATACCTGTTCCAATAGTATATAAGCTGTTATTATAATTTATCACAATCTTCAAGGATACAGTTTTCCATTCGTTTTTAGTGTGTACTGTATCTGTAGCTTTGAGATGGCATTTCTCAGTAGTTTCCTGGGTCCTAGCTCCATCCAAAGGAATTATTTCAGTCTGATCTCTGTGATCTTCTTAACTATATTCTTCTGTGAGCTTTCTCAAGCCCTGATCACTTTTTCTGGCTTGCTTATCAATAAAAATATTTACCTCTTGTCTAGCCAAAACCTTAAAAGTAGGTAAATCTTGGTATATTGTGTCCTAAGTACATTTTTTTACCCTTTCATTTCAACCGTGGCCTCTGAAACCTTGAATTTCTTTGAGGAATATGCCTTTTCTCTTTTTGCTTGGCTCTCCTAGATCATCCTCAGTCGTTTTCAAAGATAGACTTTTCTTCAGATACCATCTCCTATTCATCTAAACCATGCTTCAGTTTCTCTACCATTTTCCTATGTTCCAACACTGTTTTCATACCAGGCTAATTTTCAAGATTAATTCACCCAGGCATAAGCTTTCTTGAATACTAATAATTGAAGAGGTGGTTCAAGTATTTGTGATCAGCTCTCCTCTAGCTGTATCTGTGTGAAGCTTATATATTCCAGCCTGGCAGGAGCCTTCATTTCTACTTGTATGTTCGTCAATACAATCTATCATATTTCAGTACATAGGGCTACTATTTGGATTTCCAATATTCACAAGCTAATTATCAAATGATGGGTATAACTTTAAGGTATGTTAATAATAATAACAAAGGACATATAATTTTCTAGCTGGCCTTGCATCAGCCCTGGTGAAAAATAGTAGTTACAACCTCACAGCTTTATAAAAAAAAAAAAAATCTTAGTAACCTACAAACCTGTCTGAGAAACAACATAGAGGTCATTAACTGCACAGAAGTTACTCTAAACTGGGTATTAACAAGCTTTAAAGAAAACTATGAAGATAAGATACCGTGTACCGGTTTCCTCAAAATGTCTCCACATGTAACTTTAGACTTCACAATTCTTAAGTTTCACTGCTTGACGAATGAGTTGTGAGGATATGAGGATACTACACAACCAAACCCACAGGTCTCGCCACTGAAGGGACAGGACCCATGACTGTGAACCTTAGGATGGAGTAGAGCAATTGTGAACCTCCAACAGACAGGAGAAAGAAAGGAGGAGGACCGTACACACTCAGTCTTCTCTTCCCAACCTCACTATCAAGGTAAGCTCTCCTTCCTCCTGGGTGAGTTATGGAGGGGCCAGAGACCGGCCTGAAGTAGTATCCCAGTGGGCATCCTGCTCTACAGATGGACATTTCGGATGGGGGCAGGTCATGGGGGAACTTTCCATTTCTGAAACTAGTAAGCACACTTATACATGTTCTTCAAGGAAAGGCTTTTGACTGATGGAGAACAAACAGTTCCACATTAAGCCCCATTGTGTACTCAAGCTCTCTGTATCAGAGAACTCTTTTGGACCTTCACTCATAGAAATATAAGACAAGGAAATCCAAATGTAACAGGAGGATCTGTGGCCATCTAATCCTGCTGTCCTGTTAGCTTAACCCAGAGCGATGTCTTCTTTTCTGTGTGAATTTTCTTCTGAATTTTCTTGATCCATTAAAAGACAGACTCATGCTTTTTACCTGCTGGAGTCAATCGCAGACCTCCGCTGCTCCTAAAGCTGCCTGTCGTGTGAATGTACACAAAGCAACTTTAATCTGATTTGTGCTGTCCATTGTTGGGTGATATCTCTATTTGCAAGCAAGCAAGAGAGCAACTACTCAGAGGAGATGGACTTTTTTTCCCTAGATAAAGGTATAGTATGGGATTTATATAATAGTAGCAACTTTATTTTGACTAGTAGGTATTTTTGCTTGGTTCCTCAGATCCCAGCAGCCTTTACTGAATTTCCAGAAATAAAAGGTAGGGACTGAAAGAAAAATATAATAGAAATTTATCTCTAATGGTGGTAGAATAATAGCTTATCACATTGAAAGAACAGCATAGTCTTAATTAACATACACAAGAGTTGGGTTGATATTGCTACTAACCCCTTTATGTTATAAAAAAGAAAGCTGGCGCAGTTGTTTTCATCTAAAAAAATATTAAGGGACCAATACATTCACACGGCCAGTGTGGTCGTCTTCACTGGGTATACGGCTTAGCTTCAGTGCCTTGAGAGTTACTACCAGTCGGTTTTAGTTTCTGAGATTTTCTAGAATGTGTGCCTTAACATAGTGCCTGACGTAGGGTTTATCATTTCAGTAGCCACATCAGGAATTTATTCTATACCACATTTGGAAAGGTAACATGTATGCTCTCTGAGGTAGCCTTGTGCTGTTGAGTTATCTTCCTAGATAATATATCCCACACACATATTTTTTGGAGTTGGACTAAACTTGAAGGTATTATAGTAGCTTCCCTAAATATTTCTAACCTGAGATGATAATAATTATAATAGTAGTAATAAGTCTATCACTTTAGGTATTACCATAGACACAGAATTTATCTATTAGTTACCAGTTAAAATTAAACTGATTTACACTCTATATTTAAAAGATATTAATATACTCTTCCATATATTTCTCTTAAAAACCTGAGAAATGGGGCTTCCCTGGTGGCACAGTGGTTGAGAGTCCGCCTGCCGATGCAGGGGACACGGGTTCGTTCCCCGGTCCGGGAAGATCCCACAGGCCACGGAGCGGCTGGGCCCGTGAGCCGTGGCTGCTGAGCCTGTGCGTCCGGAGCCTGTGCTCCGCAACGGGAGAGGCCACAACGGTGAGAGGCCCGCGTACCGCAAAACAAAAACAAAAACCTGAGAAATGGATAAGGTAATATGTCTGTTTAAGAGATAATAAATCTGCCTTATGAAGAAATAAGCAACAAGTTTATGAACATTCAATAAATAGGTGGCTAACTTGAAGCCAGGTTTATATCTCTCCTGAATCTGCATCCTTAACCATTTCATGAAACTTCCTCTAAGGAGTAGAATACTTGAGCGTACAAGCTGACAGGTGCTTCTTTATAGGACCCAGGTGGCCTAGTTCATACAGCCCTTAAGCAGAAATATTAGTAGTGCTGAGCAGAAAAATGAGTCTGAGCCAAGGAACCTGTGTGATGCCCACCTGAGCCTCCCCGTGACAACAAATACGTCCCAACAGGTTTGAAGCCTCAACAGACAGGAGATCAAGACCACCTCCCTCCTGTACAACACTCTTTTTTGTCTGTACACCCTATAGCTGCATCACGATATATCCCAAAGCCTTGATAAATCAGTTTAGTCCTGGCAGTGAAGGCAAAACAAATCTTACAAGCTGCTGGAGAGCTAAAGAACATTCACTAAATATCTACAGCAAAAGCAAAACCTGGATAAAGGTTTGAGGAAAATAATGAGGATGTTACAAGGAGTGCAAACACCACTACAAAGGAACTAGCATAACTGAGAAATTTTCATCCTTGGGAAATTCCAAGCAGCCTTTGACTACCAGAGCGCTCATTCACCAGTGTATTATTTCCTAGGGCAGACTTACAATCTGTGAGGTGAACAGCGAGAAGGGGTAACCACCAAGGTGAGACTACTCATTGGACAGAATGTCAAGGTCAGGGGCAATGAAAATACTGAATGTCCTTTGTCTGACCATTATTTGACACCAGTGCAGTTCTTTCATGGGGCTGACATCTAGTCACTTAGAGAAAAACTCTTTGAACTTTTAGTTTTGGAAAACAGACCTCATACAAGACAACACATAATAGGATGATAGAGTATTTTTTTCTGGTCCAGTCAAATACTTGGCATCAAGTAGTGGGGGAAAAAGTAGAAAAAAAAATTCCTAGCCTAAGCTTTTTCTGTAATCATCTAAAATTATCTAGATTAAACTTGAATCTATCTACTGTACCTCATTAAGCACCCTGTTCCACTGCCTGCCCTTTCTATCTGAAAATGTTCTCTCATTTTCAAATCAAATTTCTCTCCCATTAACTTACTGCTTAGGTATATTTTAATGGCTTTCCTTTCAATGTAAGCCCATTTGTTTTGGCTGTGAAATTATCTCATTTCATTGTATAAAGCCCAGCTTCATTTCTAATTTTCAGTAATTGTGTCCATTTCCAGGTGAAAAATGTAAGCCCAAACAAAAGCCCTCTTAGAACTGGCCTGTCGTTTTCAACTCTTTCGCTTGCAGACAGTGGTTGTTAATTTTCCTTACAATAATGCATGTCTGTTCTCACCCGCTCCAATGTACTGTTATAACCAATACAATGAAGCACCTTGCTGTTGAGGTCATCCTCGGATAGGAAGCTGACAGCTTCACACAGTAATAGGTAGTACAGGTGTTGTAGCCCTCAGGTAACTCATCACCCGTTTGCTTTCTGAATAAAAGCTATTCAGAACCACAGTCCTATCCTTAATTTTCCATTAACCAGAAGTTCACTGGCTGAAAGCTTTGTCATGTAGAAACTCTGAAAAAAGTATATTTTATTTTAATCCTGAATATATATTCCCCTACACACTCACACTTAAAACATGCACACATTGGATATACATTAGCACACATGCACACTCACACATATACACTCCGAAAAAATCACATATATTATATAATACACTACACACACACACACACACACACACACACACACACACACACAGTCTTTTAAAACCTTGTTTCAAAATGAGTTGCCAATACCCTTCAGTCTGATTTGTGTCAATTTGCCAATGGGGGAGAATGAATGGAAGATGACATTCCAAGTAGAGAAATGAGCTTATAGAAAGACACCATGTGCAGAAAGGACCTTGAAATTTTGCAAAACATGGCAAGGTAAGTACATCTGGTAAAGACAAAAAACCACAAAAATGAGTTTGTAGCTGAAACTTGGAGTAAAACTGCGAAGAGCCTTATGTGCCAATCCTCAGACCCTGGGCATGATCCAAACACACGGTGTGTGAATCAAGCATCTGAACTTAATCCAAGTGATACGAAGGGCATGAAAATCATTTGAAAGAAAATAAAACTTATCAACCACTTTTCCACATCCGCACAAAATTATTAGTTAAAATGCGTTTATACGTCTTCCCTTAATGGTCCATAAAACACAGAAGCAAATAATAATAATAATAAACACCTATGAAGAAGTAGAACAGGTAGTAGGGTGATTATCAGTATAAGAATGAGGAAACCCAGATTCGAGGCATCTAAATGAATTTTCAAGTTCACACAATTCCACTGCATTGATGCTTTCTAACTGAGTAGTTTGAACGCTACTACACCAATCTGGAGAAGGATGCTAAGAAGAATTTGCAAAGAGGTAGATTGGCTTATAAAAATGAGTCTTAGTGTAGGTGCACTAAGTGATTTCCAAGTTCCCATAGGAAGACCAGGCACCAGAGCAAAGAAGCATAGAAATGTGAAAGATTAATATTATATCTAGATTCAGGGAAAGATTTTGACAGAAATGTTTGCTAGGGGATTATTTATAATGAGAAAAAATGGAAAGAATGTATGTGTTACTGAATATGAAGGCTAAATAAATAATGTGTGTTACATATTTCAATAACATGTGGGCATCAGGAACAATTTTTAATTAAACGGAAAATGATTCACTGGATAATGTTAAGAAAAACAAAATACACACACATAGTGAAGGCTAAATAAATAATGTGTGTTACATATTTCAATAACGTGGGCATCAGGAACAATTTTTAATTAAACGGAAAATGATTCACTGGATAATGTTAAGAAAAACAAAATACACACACATACAAACATCAAAAAAAAAAAATCAAAAAAAACCCAAAACTATACACACAGCCATATTCGTTTTCAAATATAATTATAATTTATCCATTTATCCAGCTCTGTGTCATCTATTGATTCTCCAACTAACCATGTTTTCAATCTGTCTATCTACCAGGCTTATAAAGGAGACTGGAAGAATGATTCACTGGATAATGTTAAGAAAAACAAAATACACACACATACAAACATCAAAAAAAAAATCAAAAAAACCCCAAAACTATACACACAGCCATATTCGTTTTCAAATATAATTATAATTTATCCATTTATCCAGCTCTGTGTCATCTATTGATTCTCCAACTAACCATGTTTTCAATCTGTCTATCTACCAGGCTTATAAAGGAGACTGGAAGGAAACACATTAATTAGATATTAGGGCTTTTTTTTTTCCTTTTAAAATTATTTTTCTCCATATTCTTCCCTGTGTGGTAGAGAAACCTGGTGAGGGAACTCACGTGCCACTATTTCCTAAGGTAGATAATTTTGCCTCCTCTTTAAAATGCACACAATTAGTTACTTATTGGCTTGTATTCAAATGGCAAGTGAGGAATCAGGGCACAAGAAACTACAACACAATTATAAGTCAATAAGCATTTGCCATAAGTGCCTACTATGTGCTGAGCAAGGGAGATTCCCTGTCTTCATGGAGTCAGGTGGTGTCTATAGATGATTAAAAAAAACCCATAGCAATGCAAATGTGATACATGTGATAAACAAGGAAATGCAAGGTATTTGGAAACTACATATTCAGAACATAGAATCTGGTTTAGGAAAAAGTCAAAAGGCTTACAGAAGAAGAGCTATTGAGACTAAGATCCTAAAGGAATTTTAGCAATATATGTCCAGAAAGAAAGATCAGGACGTATGAAGGCACTGGCATGTGAGAATCCTGCCACATTTGAGAAACTGAATGGTATTCAGATCAATTGCACTATAAGGTGTGTGTTTTGGGGGGAAGGAATTAAAAGACAAGGCTTCAGAAGTAGGCAGTGGCAAGTCGTAAGTGCTGCTACAAGTATAAAAAGAAACTTAGGGTCTATTCAGAGGGCAGAAAGCTTCCGGTGGAGCTAGCTGAGGGGTAGAGGTAATCAGGTCAGCCTTGCAGTGGGTTTATTCTGGCTGCACTGTAGAGTGCTGACTGTTGTAAATAAGATTAGATGGAGGAATGTCTGTTAGGAGGCTGTTTCAGTAGTCTCCGAAAGAGATGATGGGGGGACTTAATTCTTTCAGTAAAAACAGAAATGAAGGAATGATGATAATCCACAGACTTTAGATGCAATGATATGGATAGAATGGTGAGGCCCCAAGTATAACTGAATTGTTTTCTTGAGAGAGTTTGGATGATATATAAGTAGCAGAAGGTGTAAAAAAATAGCTTTTTCACATGAAAAACTTAAATTATCATTTTAAAAGATTATGTCATATATATTAGAGCATACCTAAAAACATTTATAGAAGCACTAGCCTTGGGACTCTCTGGAGAGTTTTTGTTTGTGTGTGCCTATATGTGTGTGTTGTGGGGAGTGTAATTTGAGACTTCGGGGACAAAATCAGAGAGAGTGAGGAAGAGCAGACATCCTTGGAAAGGTGTGGGAAACACAGGAGTGTTCCCAGAGATAATGGGCGCTGGGTGGGGGCTACTTGGAGGTCTGTGTCTCCACCTGTGCTGGGGAGAAGAATGTCATAGGAAATGAACTTGGAAGTGCATGGAAAAAATATAATTATGGCATAGATACAATTCATACCCACTTCTCAATGACATTTGGGTACAACTGTATTTTTCAAGTTTTCTACAATAAGCAGATATCGTAAGACCCTTGACATTTACAAGGGATAAATCCCAAGATCTTTGCAAATTTCTAGCTCTGCAAATACACAGGAGTTTGTATAGTCTCTTGACTTTCTCAAAAATTGTATTTTCTTCAAGAGAAGTAAGTCTCTAGTGCATTTCCTTACGTGATCAGCAAGTCTTACTGCTTCTAACCCTAACTACAGCACATATGTGGATTCTATCCTCACTTTTCAAACTTCACTATGACCACTCTAGTTTAAACCACATCATCTTTTCCTTGGAGAACTGCAATAGCCACTAAAACAGTTATCCACGTTTCCATTCTTGAACTATACATAGACCAGAATATTTATAAAATGTATATCATATCTCACTCCTCTGATTAATATCTTTCAACATCTTTCCATAATTTTTAGAAACTAAAATCCACACTCATACTGCTATGACTTAAAAAGTTCTTTATAATCTAAACTTCCTAAATGTAGAAATTTTTCTTGCACTACCCTTTTCCATCTTTAATATGCTGCAGCCACTCTGACCTCTGGGAGCACAAACTGACAATAACCAGCATATAACCTTACTGTGAAAAAGATTAAAATTCATCCTTAGAGATACTGAAAACAATTTCAGATCACAGACGCTCAGCAGTGTTCATGGTTTTAGTCAACATGAGGTAAGGTATGCTGCTTTAACAGATAACCACAAATCTTTTGGGCTTCACACAAAAATGATAACTTTTATTTATAAAAATTTGCCCTAGGTCTAGGAAACTCTCAGTGGCAGCTGTCTTCCACCCAGCCTGCTGCACTCTTGGGACTTGGCCATCACAATGGGAGGACTCCTTCATAAAAGCTGCAGTAGCAGAACAATGAAATTAAAAACTTCTCAGAGTAGTTTTACTGCCTCTGCTTGAAAGTGATGTGTTTTACCAGCCAGAACCAGTCACATGGCCTCATCTCACTATAAGGAGGTTGGGAAGTGCAGTTCCTGTAACTTGAGGCAGGAAAGGAGAATTGAATACTGATGATCACTGGTAAATCCTGCTACAGTTTTTCTCCCAGTTCTAATACATTAAGTTTAATCTTCATGCTAATACAAACCCCCTTGCCAAGGAAGACCACCTCAATCTTATCCAACAAGAGCTCTAAAGTTTAGGTGTTGTGCAGTAACAGTCTCTCCATCAGATCTGGACGTGGCTCTGGACTGGAAACCTATGAACTCAAATGACATTCATCTCCTCCTTCCCATACACGCTTTGTATATAATGGTAAAACAAGGCTAGGATAATTGTAATAAACATTCGTGTTCTGAGAAAAGACAACTGAGAGTTACTGGTCATTAGGAACTCTGAAATCCCACTGAGCAGACATAGTGTGAACCACCTATCTTGAAGGTAGAGAATATTCCTTATCTTCTCTCCCAGGAGAAATTCCCTTTTCCATTGTTCTCAGAGGCCTCCTAGCTCCATCTTCTGAAAGCTTTTTTTCCCTCTGTCTCTCATTATCTTCCATGTCCTTATCTGAAGTGGACTTTGGGGAAAAGGCCCTTCCTAACGATTGTAACAGTTTATCAATCCACTATCTGCCTGCAGAAGTGTGAGGGCCCAAGGATCATTTTGACAATGAACATTAACATTTATTGGATGCTTTCTATGTGACAGAAATCACACTAGGCAACTGCATGCATTTAATCCTCACAATGACCTCTAGAAATGGCGTTATAATTACTCTTGTTTAAATTGCCCAGTGTTCCATAGCTAGTCCATAATGGAACTTGGATGCTAACCCTGCTCTGTTCTGATACCAATCTGCAATGTCTCCCTTACTTCTATTGTCTTTATACCTCAGAGTTAAAGGAATTGTTTCAGGAATTATTAAGAGTAATTCTTGGCGGTAGCTGGACATAATCAATACTTCTGACCAGTTCAAAGTCTCAAGGAATAACAGGCTTTTTCAGTCTAGGCTCCAAGTGTCTTTAGCGATATGATACTCCACACACACACATATGTACATACACACATGGTAGGGCTCTTACATATTTGAATCCATCCAGATCCATGTATCAGGAACCATACATTTCTTTACATGTTCTCAGGTCCAGTATTTTCTCTGATTTTATTTATTTATCTGTTTTCTTACTTTTTTTCTATCCAAATTGATCTACTGAGTCAATTTTGAATAGTGTAAGAAAAGGCTCCACTACAAATAAATCTGATCTTTACCACAAGGTATTTTAAATATTGATATTAATTTATTGGGCACTGACCTTTAATCTGATCTTTGTTTTAAGCACTTAAGGCTTTTGAGAAGTTTCAACAAAAGACAGGAAGGCCTTTAATTTATTCATTGTTACATGGCTAAATTCTTACAGATTTTTTACTTTCAAAGTTTTTATAATATTCATCACTTATATTTTGGGATCAAAAACTGTCTGCTTCACCAATATTGCAAAACCTGGAATGCTTATAATTCCATCATTCCTTTCCATAGCCAATTATTTCCTGAGCTCATCACTTTCTTAAAACATCATATAAAGTGTGGCCAATTTTATTCAAAACACACTAACGAAATTCTATTTTCCAACATTTTCCCTACGCTCTGAGTTCAAGAGGAAAAGTTCATCATTTATATGTTCTAATTCTTAAATTACTCCAGGCAGGAGTTTTACCACTCTATCATGTATGACAAATGCTCTGCCACTTTTTGATATAAATCACCATATTTTAAGGCACCTATAACAGCCATGTCACATGGTTTAGGTTTCTGTGATGACAGCACCCCACCTCCAGTGCTAATTCTCTGTATTAGGTAGGGAAGTGTCTTGGTGGTTCCCAAGATCATCCCTACACTAAATAATTCACTAAAAGGACTCATAGAACTCAGAAGTCATTGTACTCACGGTTATGGTTTATCACAGTGAAAAGATACAAGACAAAATCAGCAAAGATGCATCAGCCAAGTCTGGAGGAAACAGGAGCAAAAGCTTCCAAGAGTTTTCTCCCAGTGGAGTCACCCAAGACACACAATTCTTCCTGCTATAAACTGTACCAAACATATGTGAAGTGTTGTCTACCAGGAAGTTTTCTTGAGCCTAAGTCTCAGGTTTTTATTGGGGGTTGACCATGTAAAAACACACTGCCTTCACGACTGACTGCAATTACCAAAACTAGAGACTGCCAAGAAGAAAGCAGGTGCCTACCATAAATCCCATTGTTTGCACGGACTGTCTGGATAAACTGGTAGAATTTCCTTCAAAGCTCCAGACATACAAAACACACTTATCAGAACATTTTAAACGTTCAATTGCCTGTAGCCCACCAAGGGCCAGTTGAGAAAATCAGCTTGTCTGGGAATGTACAAGTTTTAAGCAACTAAAACCTGATGAATTTACTGTTTCCTGCTCATGCATATTAGAATATACTGTGATAACCAAAACAACCCTCTAATTTCATTGACTTAATACAACAAAAGCATTTCACCACCACTGCCTATCCCATTTATGTCAACTTTGTTAAAAACCTGGAGGACTCTCCAGGGCACTTGATTGCCACTCAATAACCCATGTTGCTTCAGTTCTTTGGTTCTGTCAAGTGAGCATAAAGCTTCGTCTGCCATTGCAGTGGCAGAGGAAGAAGATGCTAGAGAACCCCATAGGGATCTTCATTGCATCAACCTGTAGCAGATGCTATTTTTGCTCTCATTTCATTGGTTTTCACAGGGCTCTACCTAACTTCAAGGGGCAGGGATTTTAGACTTGTATATGTCCAAGATGGAACAGAGAGCCAGTTGTCAATGAGAACTAGTGGTATCCATCATATTTTCAAATTATCAGTATTGTGGATGTTAAATCTGTGAATGACAAAGAACTCATACATTTAGTTTATAATCATGAAAATCATTTAAAAAATTACTGAGAAGTTAAAAAAAAAAAAAAAAAAAGAAAGCCAACCAAGTGAACTAATGGGAACCGAAAGTTTCCCTTGAAATGAAAAAGTTTGTCCTCTTGTTTACTCAGATGTCAGTATCAAATCTTTTGAAAAAGAATAGTACTTTTCCCCCAAACTAGAGAGGTACCATCTCCTAATAAAAACAAGTAAATATTTTAATTACTTTGAGAGCCTGTAGAAAAATCTGAGACAGCCTTCTAAGAGGAAAGAAAATTTCTCTGCAGCCTGATGGTATAAACTCTCCTGAGGGGTAAAGGTGGAATTTCCACAAATTTTGAACAGGTTAGCTATTGAATGCTTTCTATGGGCCTGCCCTTTTGGTAAGAAATTTACATTTACATATATCAGATGAATTATTCCTCACAAGAATCTTTTGAAAGAAGCATTTTAACAACTCCATTTTACAGATAAAGAGTCTAGGATTAGACAGGTAAATCAGGTATATTAGGAAGAGTCAGAGTCAGAACGTAAACCCAGGTCTGTCTTGCTCTAAAACACATGCTTATAAACTGCTAGGCAAATTTTTTGCTCGAAGGAAGAAGATGAGCTCAGAGACTTGAACGAGGCTGTGGTCACCAGGCATGGACAGATGAAGCAATTGAGAATATCATTCACTCTAAATAATTTTGCTGTCCTATTCATCTTCCAGCCATTACCATAAAAATGATGAACATGTATCTGGAAATAAGGAAGTTTATTAACTATAATTTCTCTTATTTTTATGCTGACTTATTATCCAGCTTATCTTGATGTGTAGAGAATTGTGGTTCAAGGTAAGGCAGAACACATAAGGATGCAGAAGACATAGAAAGGCAGGGGATAAAAGAGGACAGGGGGTACAGAAGGTCAGAGCCTTGGGGATATAGCAGGGCCAACGGTAAAACAGGGCAGGCAAAGAAGAAATAGATAAGATTATTTCCCTAAAAGATTTTATTGCTTAGTCAGAGAAATAGAATAGATGCATAAAAATGATAGCTAGCATCTTGAATTCACGTATTTTCTGCTAAAAGTCCAACTGATGATCAGAACAAGATATCACTCAAGGAAGAAGGTTATTATATATAGTCTGATTCACAGAAGACGTTGCAAATGAGCCGATTAGGGAAGGAAATGACCAAAATTATGAAGGGTCAGTATGGTAAATTTGGTAGAACATGGAATCCAGAATCAGATTTGAAACGAACTTTTCCCTCTTTACGTGACTTTAAGTTATTGCAATGTTTTTAGCCTCAATTGTTATCTGTAAAGTGGGGATAATAATACCTATATCTCAGGTTTGGTGGAGCGTTAAATGAAGTAATGTGTATAACATGCCCTGCACCCTTCCTGAAACAATGTGTCTGTTCTTCCTCATCTTTGCTTCAAGCCTGGGATGATCACTGTTCCTCTGCCAATCAACCCCTTAATTAAAGAAACATTTACTGAATTCTTGCTAGATAGTATTCAGTCCTCTAGTTGTTTCAGACTGAGTGGTGAGCAAACGAGGTTTCTGCCTTCTTAGAGTTTATATTTTGTGGGAGTCATAAAAAGCAGAGTAACCAAATAATTACACATGCTTATTTCACATGTTGATACATTTTATGAGGTATTAAAAGTGTGATGTGATAGTGAAGGGTAGAGGGGTGTACAACCTCTCTGATAAGGTGATACCTGAATGAGGGGAAATGGAGATGACTTTTTCCAGGGGGAATAACATGTGTAAAGACACAAATTTGATGGCTGAGCTTCAGGTATTGGTGGAAGGAAAGAGTGGCCGGAGCTTAGTAAACATGGGGGAGAATGATAGGAGAGAGGCTGGCGTGAAGGCATGGTCCAAAAGACACAGGTTGTTTTGAACCTCAGTAAAGTGTCTGGGTTTATTCTCAGGAGCACCTGTGACAACGACAGAGAGCCCATGCCAAAGACCCAAGGAGGAGGTGCTGTGGGAGAAACCCTGTGGGCAGATGATGACTCAGTGCCATGATTGGGAATTTAAACAGCCTCCTGTGATCACTTCCGAGCTAGATCCAGCTGTTCCCCAGCAGCCCAGAACCTTTTTCTTGCTTGACCAAATGTGATCATTAGACAGTTCACAGTTTTCTCAGCACGTTTTTTTTTTTTTTTTCCAGGCCATTGAAACATGTAGCCTGGTCCAGCCATGCTGGATTTTCATTCCAATGAATAAACTCCCTTTCACTGCCTCTCTGACTGTCCCTTCTGCAATTTCCTGGATGTTTCTCCTATTTGGTTCCTAGTCATGCCTCTGTTACTGTTTTCATTATTTTAAAAATGGAGAGGATGTGTTTCTGCTGAAGTTGCCCAATCTTGTTTTCACTCTATTGGACTCCAAAGTGTGCTATCTGGATGCCGGCAGATGGATGAGGCAGCAAAGCCACTGATTTGATTTTCCCTTTCAATTTTCAGATCTTTCACTGCTTGCCTGGTTTTGTTTTCTCTCCTAACAGCGCATCTAAATATATGCCTTTCCTTTCTCTCGAGGTAATCCTTTTTATTTCTTTTACCTGTAACATTTGCCTTTGATGGTTTCTGGATATGCCTTTAGGATCAAAGTGTTCTGTTCTATGCTTAGTTATCATGTCTGTGCTTTAACTTAGTTATTTCCTTTTGTACTGTGATTTCTATTTTTGGCTTATTTTTTTCAGCTTTCTCTTTTTAGAGATTCTTTTACTTAGGGTGTCACAATAGGGTTTTCAAATAAACTTTTTGGCCTCCAGAACTTTTAATGTGTCAGGTGGTATCTTATTGTTGGTATTTTGAAAGAAAAATACCACCTCAGAGAGGCTCAGTATTCCCACACAAGTTCTGTGTTTTTCCTCCTGTTTTAACACCCCGCAATTAGTTGGTATACACTCCCTAAATCAGGTCTCCACTGAAGCCAAAAGGCAGCTACCCAACCATTGTGCAGTAAATCTAAGAAGCCTGCTCAAGTAAGTGTCTTTAGGAAATTTAAAATAATTTCCTGCTACTGCTCCCTTACCTCCCAGAAATCAAAACAATCACAGGAATTCAAAATGCCGTGTCACGTGTCCACGATGGTGTTAGAGTGCGCACAAATTGTATGTTTATGAAAGGACATCTTCCTAGCTAAATATTTGGAATCTCTCTATATTGTATAATTGCCATCTTTATTATTTCCTCCTTCTGTTTTAATTTTTTAAGGACACCTAGTTTTCCTTGTTAGCTGACAGAGTTTACCCTCAGCTATATATATTGTGTTTTGTAACAATACTTATTCGTTTATGTTTGTCTAAATTATTTGCAGTTTTCATGCTTTAATATACTTTTCAATGACATATAGGGTTGACTTCTATGGACATGCACCATTCCTTTTTCATGTAAGTTTTGTTCAATTTTGACCCCAGATTTCAAGTAAACATTTAAAGTTTGTCATGAAATATATCATACCTATATCTCTAGGTATTTCTACAATTTGCTGGTTGAAGAGTGGTATTGATAAAATTATAGATAGACATTAGTATGCATTGGCATCCTATTTCATTTTGTTTGAATGAATATATTTTCATCATTATAAAAACAATATAGCCACAGTGTAAAATTATGAGAAATTTAAAAATGAAAACTTACCATCTTACTGTAATCATACTATCTTACTATAAACATGCTTGAACTTCATATCATACAGGTTCAGTTCTTGGGATGCCTAGGATGCTTCTATACATCCAGAACTTGCTAGATCCTGGGAAGATAAAGAAGAAATGGAACAGCCTCTGAGCTCACAAAGGGTCCCAGTGGAGATGGAAGCCTCCTACAAAGCCAACAAAGAGACCATCTTATAATAATGTGTCAGAGTCTAGGATAGAACTGTTAGCAGGAACCTTAGGTGTACATAGAAAGGAAGTAGAGATAGAGTTTCAGAAAAGATAATTCCTGAGTGTTATCTTAAGGAATAAGTTGGGCTGCCTCAAAATAGGAAGGACAGGAAGATCATTCCAGGAAAAAGAAATACACAAATCAAAGCTCATACCACAGCTTTACTTGGAGTACTATAAATAATTCACTGTTGCAGGAATATAACCTAAGTGGTGAGAAATATTAGACATTAAATTTTTGGCCACTTCAATCTAGTCTGTGCATCACACTTTTGAAAATAGTTTTAATCAAAGGAAATGTAAATATAGAGCTGTATTTATTTTTATACACACATATGTATATGTATGTATATATATATTTATGCATATGCGTGCATATATACATATGGCTGGGTGTGTGGCATATTGCATTTAATATAAAGTCATATGGCTACATTACATTTTATTTAACAATTATTGTTGCATATTACATATTGTTAAATATAAATTTAAAATAAATATTGTTCAATATTAAATATTATTAAATATTGATAAATAAAAAAATAATATTATGGCTACTGCTCAAATTAATATCATTAATCTCAGGTTTTTGTTTTTATTTTGTGTAGCCTGGATTATTCCTTTAGAGTATGTTTCAAGGCTTAATCTAACGAAACATAAGACACCTTCATGTGTTTTATGTTATCATGGCTCTTTATATATATTAGAAATTACTTAATAAGATAGTTTTTGCACAATTTAACTTCTCCTCCACAATGCAAGTTTGAATTCATACATTTCCCACTGGTGATATTTTTCCCCTTAAGTTTTGCTAATTTATTTGGTGATAAATTTTTCCCCTTAAGTTTTGCTTAAGGGGAAGCCACTGGTGATATTTTTCCCCTTAAGTTTTGCTAATTTATTTGGCAGAATATATCTTAGTCTTTAGTATCAGTCCTTGTGATACAATGAGAATTATTCTCATGTCTTAATGATGTTATAAAACAGCCACTGGTGATATTTTTCCCCTTAAGTTTTGCTAATTTATTTGGCAGAATATATCTTAGTCTTTAGTATCAGTCCTTGTGATACAATGAGAATTATTCTCATGTCTTAATGATGTTATAAGGATTAAGTAATGAATGAAAATTGCCTAACACACTGGCACATGTAAGTGTTCGATAAATTATGGCTATCATGTTACTGTTATCACTCTGACTAATAAAGACTATCTTGATCTATTTTTTTTCTCTTCCTGGATCTAGTGGGGAATTAATAACTTAATCAATACTTAATGCTCATGTTAGAAAGTATTTTTATTTTATAGTAGTGACTGACTACCAGCACACAAAGCCCACAACTAAGATGAGGTGCAAATGTAATGCAACGATTTCAAATCTCCCCCAAAATATCAGTCCATGTAGACTCTTTAGCTTCATTACAATTTAGTCAAATTCCTAAGGTTCAAACCAAGGAAAAATAAATAATGTAACCAAATGGATCTGCCACATTCAGGGAGGGAAGATGACTCTTGGCTCTGTATTTTATATCAAAAATCTTCACTTGTACTAGAAAATATAAAAAAGTGGAAGTGAATCAAGTGTCTTAAATACAAGATCAGTTAAAGAAAAATGATGGAAGGAAAAATGTGGAAATAAATGTGTACTTTGTAGATATTACAAGACTGAGATTTAAGCACCTGTGTATAATCTTCGTGTTGGCCAAAAATGTTAGGCTGAGCTATAAAAACAAACAATTAAATAAAAACAACATTATAAAAAAAAGAACATATCAGCGTAAAGCATATCAAAGAACATATCACTGATAGTTACAGCAGTGGTACATTTTGTTTCCTTTCCTGAATAACCCAATCTCTCCTTTTTTTAATAGTCAGGTTTATTGAAATAAAATTTACGTATAGTAAAATTCACCCTTTTTAGGTATTTATCTCAAAGCATTTGTCCATTCAACCTAAGCTGTCAAATTTATAGTCATAATGTTGTTCAAAATGTTCCTGTATATTTTAATGTCTTTGGATCTGAGGTGAGGTTCCCTCTTTTATTCTTGATATTGGTAATTTGTGTCTTCTCTCTTTTTTTCTTAATTAGTCTGGACAGAGTTTTATCAATTTTATTATTGATCTTTTCAGTTTTGGTTTTTTGATTTTCTGTATTTATTTTATATTTTGAGTTTTACTTAGTTTGCTCTTTTTTATTTTGAATTTAATTTGCTCTTCTTTTTCTACTTTCTTAAGTTGAATCTCCAAAGATTGATTAGAAGCATTTCTTTTTTTCCCATTGTTACCAATTTTTTCTAAGCACCACTTAAACCGATCACATAAATATTGATATGTTGTATTTTCACTTTCATTTAATTCAAAATCTCTCCTAATCTCTTTTTTGTTTTCTTCTTTGACACAGGGTTTATTCAGGGGTATATTTTTTAAGTTCAAAATATTTGATAATTTTCCAACTATTATCTATTGATTTCTAGTTTCATTCCACTGTGGTCTGAGGATATATGGGGTGCAGTTTCATTCTAGAATCTGTGTCACAGAATATGATCTATCTTGGTGAATAGTGTGTGTACGCTTGAAAAAAAATGTATTCTTCTGTTTTTAGGTTTCTGCCTTCTGTCCTGTAAATGTTAAGTAGGTCAAATTAGTTGACAGTGTTGTTCTTACTGATTTTTACTTTACTTATCCTATCAATTACTGAGATACCTCCAACTATAATTGTAGATTTTATACTAGTCATTTTTAAAATGCCATGTGTAGTGGCACTGATTCTTAATGTCTAATAAATTAGCAAACTTTTAATATTTGCTTAAAGCCACATAATTAGCCAAAATGTGTCTGCTAAATTCATTCAATGTAATTTGGGTTTTAGTCACAATAAGAAGCATCAGATACTTTTCACTGAGCAACAAATAATAGCAACTATTTATGTGTTCACGGATAATATAATCAAAGACATATTTTGGTATTTGGGGATCTATCCCTATTTTTAAAGCTTTCTAAATATCACTAACCAAAAGGCAAGACACTAGAATTCTTCTGACATTAAGATCCTGGGCTATGACTTTTAGAAAATTCCCATTTTGAGGCTTAACTGCATCAGCTGTAAAAGAAAAAAGGTCAGCTGAATGAGATTTTAAGACTGCTTTCTGCGACCTCATCTTCTTCATCAAAATTAGCATACTTATTTTATTTACAATTTGTTTTACTTTTAGGGCCTACCACTTTTTTTCTATGAGGTAACTTACCAAAATGAGCCTCACTTCGTCAATTACAAAATAAGATCATAACACAGCCCTACCTGTATACCAGGAAGTTGTAATAAATGAGAAGATAAACAGAAAATTTATTTTGCCCTGGTCAAGAATTGTATACAACCAAGTTGATATTATCATAATGATCATTATCTGCCAAAAACACTGACATGGTAGTGAAGTTGCTACTTTCCTCTGAAATACACAAAATAACACATCTGCCCCAGAAACTTAATTATACCTGTCCTATCATTTTGTATAAGTCTTTGAATGGTCTTATATTGTTTCTAACTCAACATTTCATGATCTTTCCTTCCCTAGGCAGCTAATTAAATCAGTGATGGAACTGTTCAATTCATACTAAGGCAATCAGGAATTTCTATTTCTTCTCAACTAGTTCCCTCAATAATTGCAGTTTCTTTTTCTAGAATCTCAAAGAAGCAAGATTGAATGAACTTAATGGCTTACTTTCAGAGCCACAAACATAACTGACTTCTCAAGATTTTGGCCAACTGGCATCCATCTGAATGGAAGATGGTTTGACTGGCCAAAACTGAGCTAGAGGGACTTCCCTGGTGGCGCAGTGGCTAAGAAACCACCTGCCAATGCAGGGGACACGGGTTTGAGCCCTGGTCTGGGAATATCCCAGTTGCCGAGGAGCAACTAAGCCCACAAGCCACAACTACTGAGACTGCGAGCCACAACTACTGAGCCTGCGAGCCACAACTACTGAAGCCCACGTGCCTAGAGCCCGTGCTCCGCAATAAGAGAAGCCACCGCAATGAGAGGCCCAGGCACCACAACGAAGAATAACCCCCGCTTGCTGCAACTAGAGAAAGCCGGCACATAGCAACGAGGACCCAACGCAGCCATAAATAAATAAATACATTTTAAAAAAAATGAGCTAGACTGAGCCCTAATGTGGCTTTTCATTAATCTACTCGAATGCTTCTGAATTTGTGCCATCTACTTTAAAAAGAAATCGAAAGCATGATTTCTTATTTTTCATCCAGAGAGGATTAGTGGAGAGAAAATTAAGTTCCCTCATCTAAGTAAGTACCTCAGGGAACTATTCACCTATCAATGTATAGGAGAGTTTCAGCCTGTGGCTTACCCAATTTCATTAGCATTAATGGAGTTTTTTGTGAAATCCTGTGTGAATCGTCGCTTTAGGAGTTCTGTAAGAGTATGCTGATTACTGTTATTTTGGTAATGGCTCTGTTCTGCAGCTCCAACTTATAACTCATTAGGCTTGCAATAGATGCTAAATTTTGGAAGGAATCAGACTTGGACTTCTGAAGGTAATTAAATCAGAGCAGTATCACATAGAATCATTCACCATTGTGAATGTTAGATGCTGTTATGTGTTAGGTCCCGGGTGTTCTACTGGCTTGCTGTCTACAGTGTACGAAGACTGAAATTTAAGTTTTTAGATTTCACCTAATTATGTTTTATTACTGTGTACTCATCTACGAATATTCTTACTAAAGCCCTCTATCTTTTCTTCGTTGATGGGCCATGAATTCTGCACCCATTCGGATGACCCTTCAAGCACCCTGCCTTCCCTTTTACTCAGCTTCATAATTTTTAGTGACCTTTATATAGCATGAAAAGAGAACTTGTGTCCAAACCTGGGCAATTTTGAAAATGAAAAGGGGAATTGGTGGAGGATGGGGAGACTTGAGTGCACATGTGCAAACGCCCAGTGACGCGCAGGGAGACCCAAGCAAGCCCGAGCCCCTCGATCCTGTGAGGTCTGCATGCCTGAAAGGAAGATGCGTAGAGAAGCCCAGCCGGAGGGGTATCCCTAATACCTCTAGGGGTCCCACTTCTTTCACCTCCCAGAAACCTCCTCCAGACCTAGTGTGTTCCTGAGCCCTAGAGGCCTGGGATATGAGTGGTTTGGGAATTCAGAGGAAGAAGTGATGACTTCTGAGAAGAAAATTCAGATGAACTACCTGGCGAATGACAAAGAAAGCACAGAAATCTGATAGCGTTTCTCTTTCTTTGATGAAAGCCTGGTTTTCTGCGTAATGAGGGATATATGTTGTGCAAGAAGTAGCAGAGAATTCACAGAGATGCCATCAAATCCGGACCGTGATGTCGGTGTGAGTGAACATTCAGGTGGTTGGAGCAGGATTCAGTTTCAGATGAATTCTCTGGAATTTGAAGTTGAGTCTCGATTCAGAAGATGATAGCTTTAGTGGGGAAGAATAACTCTCGAGAAAGATGGCGAGGTATATCAAGTTCCTGCACATCAGACATGGAAGAGTGATACAGACTCACTTGAAGAAGATCCTGAAATGTCTTTAATTGACTACTGGAAGTGTACTTTATGAAATGAAATCAACCCTCCCCTTCCACTGCCTTGCAACAGACGTTGGACCTTTTGTGAGACTTAGCTTCCTGAAGATAAAGGGAAAATGTCAAAGAAAGCCAGTCTAGAAAACTCAACACAAGGGGAAGATGGATTTGATGTTCCTGATTGGGAAAAACAAAAAACAAAACCCTACAGTGAATGATTTCAGAGTCATATGCTGAAGAAAATGATAAAATTCACCTGAGCCTCTCAGTACCAAGAAGGTGACCACTATTCTCAGTCATCAACCCTTACAGCACCACTTCTAACAGCCAGGAAGATGTCAGTGAGTTTGAGAGGGAAGAAACACAAGACAAAGAGGCAAGTATGGAATCTAGCTTTCCTCTTAATGTCACTGATCCTTGTGTGATTTGCCACAGTCCACCTAAAAATAGTTGCATCCTCCGTGGCAACACAGGACATCTTATGGAATGTTTCACATGTACAAAGAACCTTTAAAAAGTATGCAAGATGAGTAACTTCTAGAGATTTGCTGTACAAAATAGTTTATATATATGTATATACATATACATATATAGTTAACAACATAGTATTGTGCTCTTAAAATATGTTGAGGGTAGGTCTCATGTTAAGTCTTCTTACACACAAACAAGAACATAAGCAAATGGATTTGGTTAGTACCTTGATCGTGGTGATAACATTACAGGTGTATGCTTATGTCCAAACTCATCAAAATGTATACATTAAATATGTGCAATTCTTCTGTATATCAATTATACATCAAAAAGCTTTAAAAGAGAGAGAGAGAGAAGTAAGCCTTGCCCAGTATGAAGACAGCTAATTCAAATGATTCTGCTAATTTATTTCCCCGAGTTGACCTATCCATAAAAGTAGCATTATATATTTCTAACCATATAACCCTAAACGTTTAGACAACCATAACAAGTGCTTTTATTTTTTTACATATATCAAAGCAAGAAAGTATCTCAGTCCATGTATATTTTTTCTCTTAATAGTATAATTTACCTACTTTGGCGGGGATAGTGAATATTTGCTTTCATTTAAGAAAATGTAACTTCTGTTTATATTTGGATTTTAATACAATTTGAATTGGATATACAGCTCATCTTTTACCCCTACTCCTTATGTTTTAAATCTTATCCACTTTCTATTAAATGAGAAGTATCTGATATATATGTGTGTATGTGTGTGTGTGTGTGTGTGTATACACATATATAGAACATTTAAATGTAACGTATTTAGTACTTTTCGTGTAAGGAGAAAAATTTTGTGTGAAATATTCAATATTAATATTTTAGATACCCCTTAATCTTGTGAGTCTTAGTTTCTCTGCTCTTTCAGAGCCTCTTAAAATAATCTTTCCGGATAAAAAAATAAATTGGTAGTTATATTTGGTGTTATGTAGTTAAATTGTACTTCTTTTTCTTTGGTTACTTTAGTATATAAAGAATTGGTGGTAAAGACGCTGTCGATTGAGAAGTCTTTGAGAATAATCATAATTTATCCACAAGACAAAACTTTTTAAGGCTCCATGGTAGAATATGGAGTTGTCCTGGTGGAAGGGGGGCTCAACTCTGTATATCAGGCATTTTTTCACACTGAATTTCAAGATTTAGTGGAATCTATTGTTTCCTCTAAGTTGAAAACAAATCTAACACACTCTGAAGTACCCTCTTGGATTCTGGATTCCATGGTTCCTGGCAGTTTCCTAGGTTTCAGACATTTGCTTAAGGCTAATTCTAGGAACCAGTGAATTCGGAAAGATGAATTCAGAAATGTGATAACAGAAGAAAATGTTCATTTTAAGACTAGCCAGAGCTCTATTTACAATAGCCTGGAGATGGAAACAACCTAAGTGTCCATCATCGGATGAATGGATAAAGACGATGTGACACATATATACAATGGAATATTACTCAGCCATAAAAAGAAATGAAATTAAGCTATTTGTAATGAGGTGGATAGACCTGGAGTCTGTCATACAGAGTGAAGTAAGTCAGAAAGAGAAAGACAAATACCGTATGCTAACACATATATATGGAATTTAAGGGAAAAAAAATGTCATGAAGAACCTAGGGGTAAGACAGGAATAAAGACACAGACCTACTAGAGAATGGACTTGAGGATATGGGGAGGGGGAAGGGTAAGCTGTGACAAAGCGAGAGAGTGGCATGGACATATATACACTACCAAACGTAAAATAGATAGCTAGTGGGAAGCAGCCGCATAGCACAGGGAGATCAGCTCGGTGCTTTGTGACCATCCAGAGGGGTGGGATAGGGAGGGTGGGAGGGAGGGAGACGCAAGAGGGAAGAGATATGGGAACATATGTATATGTATAACTGATTCACTTTGTTATAAAGTAGAAACTAACACACCATTGTAAAGCAATTATATTCCAATAAAGATGTAAAAAAAAAAAAAGAAACATCTAAATATAAGCCAATAAAATCTCATCATACACTCCCCAAAAAACAAAAAAACTAGCCAGAAAGGTCGTAGTTTTCTGAACTATCCAAAAATTATGTATCACTTTTCTTCAAGAAAGACAGGGTCAGAACACAGGATTCTAAAGTATCGTATCTCTCAAACTGTGTACATTAACTTTTTGATTTATGTTTAAATGTGAGTCATATTTGAAGCAAAGTAGTATAGATTACCATTTTTATTTAGGTTCCAATGTTTCTCTCCTGTATATGACAGTTGTATGTACTTAGGTGAGAGCAATAAAATCAACTGAACTGTAAGTTTAGAATAGAACTGAGGGGTCATTTTGCACAGCAACTTGTATGCTAGTCACTGACAGAACATGGCTATTATAAATTTCAAAAACAAGAATACACACTCACACACACACGACTTACCATGTATGCATATGTAAGTAGGAAACAAACGGCTGAAGAGATCAGTCCTCAGCCAAAGGGTGATACTCAAATACAGTAGAGCTTTATTAGTTTGTAATTTATAATATATCAAATAGAACAAAGTAGAATTCATCCTTTCTGTGGAAAGTTGGTAGTAATAATGAGAATATAAACAATGTATATCCAGGGTCTATGCATGTAATGATTATACTATTTATAAAATACTCATATCTATGTGAAAATGGAGTCTCATTCCACATGCCTATGGATTACTAATGTAGTCTTGATTACATTTTAGGTTTAGTATTCATATTCATTGATTTACAAATAAATACATGATTTATTAAGTGCTTGATTAAGAAAAAACTGAAAGGGGAACTATTAATGATTATGTAAGGATGACAAGCATAAAATGAGTCACCTTACCTCCAACCCCAACCTTCTGATATACCCCCTTCACCCTGGTACACCCCTGGTCCTTAAATTCTGGAAAAGTTTCATTTATAACCCCGTTTGTTTTTTTTTTTTTCGTTACGTGGGCCTCTCACTGTTGTGGCCTCTCCTGTTGTGGAGCACAGTCTCCGGACGCATAGGCTCAGCGGCTATGGCTCACGGGCCCAGCCGCTCCGCGGCATGTGGGATCTTCCCGGACCGGGGCACGAACCCGTGTCCCCTGCCTCGGCAGGCGGACTCCCAACCATTGCACCACCAGGGAAGCCCTCTAGTTTTTTAATACAACTTTCTACCCTCCAAGTTCTCCACTTAGTATTATTCCCAACTTATCTGTATCCTATTCTACTCCTGTGCACATCCTTCTCAATTTTGAATAGATATCAAGTCGACCCACTCTCTGGTATCCTCCTTTCACTTGGTCTATTGTCATTCTCTCGCACCCACCTTACAGAACACTGATTTTGGACCACACCAATTGTCCTTCCTTAATCAAGAGCCAGGCTAGGTACACTGTTCAGAGAAGAATGAGCGCCTCACAAAGTACCGTTCCTTTAAACATATTTTCACTAAATGAAATAGGCCCTCAAGACCTTCTGGCAATCCTGTTCTCTCATCATCACTACACTGGTTATGTTAAGGCCGTCTCCCTTAAGCCTTCTACATTCTACCTCTTATTTCAGAGAAAACAGATGCCATTTAAATTGGAAATGTGTCAACGCCAGACCCACAAAGGTAAATGAACCTGGACCCTTATTTTTGTCTTTTACACTCACCACAGTGTAAGAGAGACCTTCCTCCTTTGTAAGATTAATTCATTCACTTCCGTTCTGGAATCTATAGCTTTCTACTTTCCAAGAGACCTTGCTACATTGATTGCTCCCTCTTTTAAAGAAAACAATTAGCTAACATGGGTTGAAAGTATACTGACACACATTTACAGATGAAAAGACTGAGACCGGGACAAATGTCCAAAGTCATGCTGCTTGAAAATGGAAGAGGTAGAATGGAGATTGACATGTGTGACACCATTGATAGAGGAATTATTTGCTACCATATACTGACTGCATCACATAATCATTTAAACAGCCTCAGCTCTCTCTCATCCTAAATATAATCTTGGAATCAGTGTCTACTCTTCCTGTCTCTCATTTTCATATCTCCCATTTACTCATTTGTTCACAAGGATCAGGCTTTACCTTGCTAGGTTCCTCTGACAGCTCAATTTCGCTGTGATCATCTGTGAGCTCCTTGCTGTCAAAACCACTTCTCCGTTCTGAGTCTTACTTGATATCTGATGTTTTTAATCACTCAATGTTCTAAAAAATGTTCTTTCACTGGGCTCTGTGACATCACAGGTTTTAGCTTTCCTTCTACCTCTGGCTGCTCTTTCTTGGTTTCCTTCATATATTCCTATTTCCTTAAATGGTTCTCAATTATCGATTGTCAATAGGATTTAGTCCTTGGCCACATCATCTGTTATGATGACCTAGATGAGTACCTGTTTTGCAGAGCTTCCCAGAAATGCAAGGAAAGTCTGTTTGAGCTCTTATTCACCACCATCACCTCCACCCTCTCACACACACTTAAAGTTTTAGAGTTTTCTCTTTTAATATGGGCAGTGCAAATCTTTGAACTAATTGGCACTGTGGCTGAGGAAGTATTTTGGTGGCCACCCTTGAATATGAAGGGTGCTGTCTTTTTGGTTCCTCAATCAGCAGCTGGGATTTCTCACACCCACTTCTGATGCAGCCTGATAAGCCAATTTTCAATCCTATTTTACCTTTCATCACCTCCCTTCCGTGTTACTAGTGCTAAGGTGGAAACCATTGGCATGTGCAGCCCTTTTCTTCATTAGACATTGTAGATGTCAGATAACAGTTTGAGTTCTCGAAAATATCTGCCAATTTGTGGGTTGTGGGGCTGCAGTGATCGTTCTCAATTTTATAGAAACTATAAAGTGTGACTTATAAATAATAATCTTAGAAGTCTTGCGGTTTAAGACTGAGGTCTGTCAATCCTCTAACTTGCAGATCTGTTTGCATTCCTGACTCTTCTCCAGTTTGGATCTGCGAACATCAGTAGCTGTGCAACAAAGGTACTCTCACTGGTAATTCAGCAATGAGTGGTGTTAACACACAGGGTTGACACCAGTTTACTTAGGGAACAGACTTGGCTTCATGGCCAGCATGGACCTGTTTACTGGCAAACAGAGAACAGTTGTGATTTCTAATAAGTAAGTGCTGGGATATAACATTAGCAAATTTTGCTGCCAAGTTCTTGAATTCGTCTTAACCCAAAGGCAATTATGGTATTCAGTGAAGAAACAGTATAGGATAGAGTGTACTTCTCTTTAATTAGATTTCTTGGCCCATTATTTGCCCACCCCTTATCTTTTATTTCCCAAGGTACTATTTTAGTCACTACAGAACAGAGATAGGTGACTAAGGAAGAAAGGAAAAGTTAGTTGAAATTCAAGAAGAAAGTACAGGCTAAGGCCGAAAGTCCTAGGGTACCAGGTAGTCTGACATGGACATCTGTGCATATCTATATTACTGTACAGAGAGCACTACTAACTTTTCAGCATCCCCTTTTAGAGAGTAAGATTTTCAGAAAAAAGGGGACATTTCTTTACTAGTCTAAATAAACCACAGTGTCCAGCATTGTGGCTAATCCAGAGTAGTCAATAATTGTTTATATTCTAGATTTCACTAAATAAACCTTTGCAACCACCAAGAAAGCCTCAATGGAGTATTTGTCTTCTCAGGAAATAATAGCAACAATTTTGACCATATTCCACTGAAGGCTGTAGTTTTACTGTTACCTCTAGATGAATTTCAGATATGAAACTTTTCATATAATGGTAATATCCTACTAAAATGTTAGAAAGTTGGCTCCATTCATTACAAAACTGTTTGTGAAAGAACCAGGAAAGGTTTGTTGGCAATCTGTATATCTTCTTTGGAGAAATGCCTATTTAGGTCTTCTGCCCATTTTTGAATTGGGTTGTTTTTTTTGATATTGAGCTGTATGAACTGCTTGTAAATTTTGGACAGTAATCCTTTGTCAGTTGCTTCATTTGCAAATATTTTCTCCCATTCTGAGGGTTGTCTTTTTATCTTGTTTATGGTTTCCTTTAAATACAGGTCAGATCCATAATAGTACCTTTATATCACACACACCAAGGTATAAATTTTTGGACTAGTCTGATGCTGCCATGTACCCCTACATACCAGCTTCAACCCCACAGTTAAGAGTCAGATATAAGATAAGTCATGATAATTCATAGTATAACCTTCCCAGGTTTGTTCTTTCTTTCCATGCTCTCAAGAGTCTATATATATACATACACACACACACACACACACACACACACACACGTATGGACACATATATAAGTATATATACACATACAAACATATATATGGACACACAAATGTATACATACATATAAATGTTTATTATATAAAGGACATTATGGGGGATGTAAAACAGTACTTTGAAAATGAATTTCAATTTGGAAATATGCATCAAGATTTCCCTTGAATAGCCATACGTTTTGATCCAAGAATTCTATGTCCAATAATTGATTCCATAGTTATTGAGAAACACAGTGAATACTGTATGCAACATAAAAAATGGGCAAATATACTCAATGATTACCTACAATTTATTTATTTATTTTTGGCTGCGTTGGATAATTGTTGCTGCTCGGGGGCTTTCTCTAGTTGCGGTGAGCAGGGGCTACTCTGTTGCGGTGTGCGGGCTTCTCATTGCGGTGGCTTCTCTTGTTGCAGAGCACAGGCTCTAGGTGTGTGGGTTTCAGTAGTTGTGGCTCGCAGGCTCTAGAGCACAGGCTAGTGGTTGTGGCTCATGGGCTTAGTTGCTTGCTCTGCAGCATGTGAGATCTTCCCGGACCAGGGCTCGAACCCGTGTCCTCTGCACTGGCAGGCGGATTCTTAACCACTGCACCACCAGGGAACCCTCTACTATTTAATTACATATAATATACTCATACTGTCAAATATTATTCAGCCCTTCCTAGAGATCACATTTCAAAAGAACATTAAAAATGCAATAAATAGGGCTTCCCCTGGTGGCGCAGTGGTTGAGAGTCTGCCTGCCGATGCAGGGGACACGGGTTCGTGCCCCGGTCCGGGAAGATCCCACATGCCGCGGAGTGGCTGGGCCCGTGAGCCACAACTACTGAGCCTGCGCGTCCGGAGCCTGTGCTCTGCAACG